>NC_054469.1:140836168-141136723 GCF_017639515.1 Carcharodon carcharias | reverse complement strand
CCAAAACGTTGCTGAGTCTGAGTCAGATGATGAGCCTTTGGACTCGGTCATGGCACAGTTGCTGGAGCTGCAAAGGCAAGCTCAGGAACATCAGGAAGGGATGTCCACTGCATTCCTCAGATTGCAAGGCACGATGGAGGAGTCTGTCCGCCTTCAGGCTGAGGTGATAGCACCGGCATTGCAATGCACTGAGATCAACACTAGCAGGATGGCAGCTGCCTTGGAGACCTTGGTCCAGGACTTCACTCCTGCACTGCTATTCATGCTTAACTCCATCGCTGATGCCATAGTTGGCCTCCAACAGTGTGTATGCGAGACGGGGGGCTGGGCAGCTCAATCTGAATCCAGCTACCTCTTCCGCTCACGCAGTCAGCCAGGGGCCCTCAGACTCCCTTTGGGAGGAGGATCAGCAGGTGCACACTCCGGGGCCATCCACCCAGGTGATTCTGGGAGTGACCGGCCCATCTGGCTTCCCTCTTCCTGTGACCTCCGCAGATCCAGCTTCACAGGCCAAGGAGGGTTCCGCTGCCACAGAGCAGGACTCCGAAAGCAGGCCGGGGCCCTCCAAGTCTCGGTCCTCCAGAGGATGCCCGCCAAAGTCATCACAGACAGAGCACCACAGTCAGCAGGCTGCCTCCACCTCTGCAGTGGATGTCCAGGGAGAACCAGGACCTAGCAACAGGTTTGGGACCATTAAGGAAAAATAGTTGCACAGCCTGGGCATGGGTGTTAATCACTTGTACATATTGTTCACTATTGTCAATAAACTCCCAAGAACGTCTCTCTGACTGTGGCTCCTTGTTCTGATGAGCAGTGTTCTTGTCACTTAGATGTGAAACCTTTCTGCACAAGATAAAGGCAGGTGTCTCAGTCCAGGGCCTCTTCCCTGTGCTCTGTGCAGCCTTCAGACCACAGTGGTGGTCCAGCCTCACACTCCCTGGAAACATTACTGATGTCTGCACCTCAGCGCTGCTGGTCATTGCTGCCAGAATGTAGTGGGCAGGCGCCATAGAGATCTCTCAGACTCACTATGTGCTCTCAGCACCTTTAAGGTGGGGCTGACCCCCATCACACCAGCATCTGCGACCAGTGATGCTGTGCACCAGCTCCTAAAAGGCTGAGGTGCTGAAGGCAGACACAGCATCAGATGCATCTAAAGTTTCATGGCTGCATCTCTGAGATAGCCCTGGTCATGGAGCGCAAGCAAGCTGCCCTCGGCCAAACAGAAGTCAGACATTCTCCGAGGCTATGTGAAGATCTATGGTGTGTCCTCACTGCATGTTGTCATCATCTTCCTGCGATTGAGCAACTATTAGAGTCCCCACTGCATCTCCATGACAGGAGCATTCTCACAGACGGTATTGGCCCTGAGATAAGCCAGACTGGAGTCAAATGTTCACAACTGCGATGTGAGGGTCCACAGGGACACCTCCTGGTCTTGTAGTACTGTCTGTGAAATTTGTTTTTTTCATTATTTCATTGAAGGCTTCAGTTTATTAAGCATTTTCAATGGCATATACTTAGCTGGAATCTTGCTTTTCAGATCTTCCAGCTCAGCTCTGAGGTGTACATTTTCCTGTAGAACTGCTTCATTTACCTTCTGCTAGCACTGACATGGTCAGCAGCCATCTTGTGGATTACTTACATTTTGTCTCCCTCGCTCTGGAATCTTTTGTTTCCCTTTTTCTATGGCACCTTTAGGGTTATCTGTCCAAGCTTTAGACTTACTTCAGCTGAGATGATTGGCCATTGCATCCCATCTATGATCTGGAACTCCAGGTCATCCTTCTTTCCATTGCATTGACCTGTCAGACTAATTTGATCTCTGAATATGAGCACCATGCCATCACATAGCCTCAATCTTACTTTCGAGGACTTCATTTTCAGATTGCCATGTTGAACCACTTCACACAGATCTGTGAAGATCATTATGTTGCATGACACACAAGTATTTATTTGGCATTTCTTGTTTGCCTGATACTCTCCCTCTATGGTCATCATTGTAACAGTTACAAACCATTTGTTGCCTATAGACTTGACTGAACCAACTTGTTTTTTGGTGTATAGTTCTTCATCAAACTTGTCTACTGATATCACTCCTGTGGCTGCCTGTATAGGCTTGAGTTGCTTCTTTCTCGTCAAACACCTGTGTGCAAAATTATTCTGTTTCTTGCTTTCCTCATGCTGGACAATCCTTCATTTCCTGTGTATGTTGTCCTCTGCAGTATTTGCATCCTGCCCTTTGTCTGCAATTACTCCTTTCTTTCAGCTTGGACTGTCTCTCAGCAAAATGTACGTCCTGGTCTGCTCTACCATACATATGGTCTATCTGACATTTCTCAACTTCCGCATTTTGATACATGTCTATCGTTTTCTTTAGCATCACCGTCTCATCTTTCAATAGGCTTGCTCTCACCAAGTGGTCTCGCACGCCTAAGACCAATTTATTTTTAATCAGATCATCTTTTAGCTGTCTGAATTCACATGATTCTGCCAGCTGTGTTACTATAGTCACATACTGTGCAATGGCCCCATTTTCACCCTCAACTCTAGTGTTGAATGCGTAACATTCATGTGCAACATACACTCGGGGTTCAAGATGTGCATTCAAGGCGTTCAAAATCTCTGCCATCTGTTTTCTTTGCTCGTCGGTTAGGTTTAGAGTGGTAGGCATTTGGTAGAAGTCCTTCCCCAGAAGCGTTATAAGTGTGGTTGCACTTGTCGGTTCAGGCTTGTTAATGAAGTATTTTTGCAATTTCATTGTTTTGCAATTGTAAGTGGATAAACTGCCAGTTTTCCCATGCATCACTTTTCAATTCGACTGGAGATGGGTTTAGAAAATTTACTGCAGACATTTTACCTACTCAGTAATTTACTTACAGCCTTTCTCTGTGTTTCATTTGTCCTTTTTCTGCAGTTTAGTGCTTTTCCTTTGTCCTATTTGCAGTACCTGTCAGCATCATTTCCAGGTTTGAAAATTGTATTTTTTTTCCACTTTCTGACACCATGGGCAGAATTTTCCCATTGGTGTGCAGGGGCAGGCCCCACATCCTGATGTATAAAATAATGCGAAGTGATGTCAGATGTGCGTTCCAACGTCAACACGCATCATTGAAATATTTCAGAAAGTGGGCGCGCTATAAGAACATAAGAATATAAGAACTGGGAGCAGGAGTAAATAATTCAGCCCCTCGAGCCTGCCCCACCATTCATGGCTGATCTCATTTCAACCTCAATTCCAATTTCCCGCCCTCTCCCCATAACCTTTCAACCCATTACTAATTAAAAATCTGTCTATCTCCTCCTTAAATTTATTCAGCGTCCTGGTATCCACTGCCCTCTGAGGTAGTGAATTCCACAGATTCACGACCCTTTGAGAAAAGTAATTCCTCCTCACCTCTGATTTAAATCTACCACCCCTTAGCCTAAAACTATGGCCTCTCATTCTAGAATGCCCCAGAAGGGGAAACATCTGCTCGACGTCTACTTTGTTTATCCCCTTTAGCATCTTATATACCTCAATTAGATCTCCTCTCATCCTTATAAACTCGAGCAAGCATAGGCCTAAACTGCCCAATCTCTCCTCATAAGACAAGCCCCACACCTCTGGAATCAATCTAGTGAACCTCCTCTGAACCACCTCCAGTGCAACTACATCCTTCCTCAAGTAAGGGGACCAAAACTGTGCACAGTACTCCAGGTGTGGTCTCACCAATGCCTTGTACAGTTGCAATTACACTTCCCTATTTTTATACTCTATTCCTTTAGCAATAAATGCCAAAATTCCATTTGCCTTCCTTATAACCTGCTGTACCTGCTTACTACCTTTCAGCGATTCTTGCACGAGGACACCCAGATCCCTCTGCACTGAAGCATTCTGAAGTTTCTCTCCATTTAAATAATAAATCACCTTTTTATTCTTACGACCAAAATGGTTATCCACGTTAAACTCCATCTGCCAAATTTTGACCCACTCACCTAACCAGTCCATATCCATTTGTAAATTTCTTATTCTTTCATTGCAACTTACTTTCCCACCTATTTTGGTGTCATCTGCAAATTTAGCTATAGTACCTTCTATGCCTGAATCCAAGTCATTAATATAGATTGTAAATAGCTGGGACCCAGGGACCGAACCCTGTGGCACCCCACTAGTTACAGCTTGCCATCCAGAAAAAGACCCATTTACCCTGACTCTCTGCTTTCTGCTTGTTAGCCAATCCTTTATCCATTAGTTAACGGGCGAGTTAAGGCCCTTGAGGCAGCAATTGAATACGATTTTTTGCAGCCCATGCGATCTTCAGGACGTCGCACAGGCGCAATGGGCTGGCGGGTAGGAGACATTTGTATAAACCTCATCTATGGGCGGGATAAGAGGGGTGAGTATGGTTGCGAAGGTGATCTTTCAGAGATTTAAGTGTGAAAAGCTACTTATACTTGCCTGTGTGAGCAGGAATACTTCAAAACTCATACCAGCTGCTGGGACAGTAACAGCCTTGGTCAGGACTCTACAGTAAAGATCATTTTTGGGGCCTGCCTGCAGCTTTTAGGAAGTCTTCCCTTAGCCTGGGAATGGGATTTGTGCTCTCCACTGGCGGCACCCCCTCTGAGGAGGAATGGAGGGCCAGGAGGGGGAGGAAGCCAGGAGTCCACATTCAGCCTCCAGGGCAGCCATCTTTGGGAGGAGAGGCACTGGCAGAAGGGGTGCAGGGCCAACAGGAAGTGCAAGGTGGAAGGGGCAGCAAAAGATGCCACTATCCTGCTGCCAGGATTTACAGGCGGCAATGCAACTACCTCAATATATCAGAGGTCCAGTTCCGAAGGAGGCTCCATCTCTCAAGGGAGATAGTCACCTCCATCTGTCAGTTGATTGGCCCTGAGATCTCCACTAACTGTGTGGGTGGACAACCCATGCCAGTGGCTCTAAAGGTCACAGCTGCCTTCAACTTCTATGCCTCTGGCTCTTTTCAGGGGTCGGTGGGTGATCTTTGCGGATTCTCCCAATCAGTTGTCCACATTTGTGTCAAGTAGATCGCAGATGCTCTGTTCAGATGGGCATTGACCTTCATCCACTTCCGTTGGGACCAGGCCAGCCAGACAGAGCGAGCCAGAGGCTTTGCCACGATTGCTGGCTTCCCCACGTCCAGGGTGCAATAGACTGTACACATGTGGCTGTCAAGGTGCCAGCAGGTGAGCCCAGTGCCTTCGTCAACAGGAAGGGCTTCCACTCCATGAACGTGCAGATAGTGTGTGAGCACAGGATGCTGATTCGACAAGTCTGTGCAAGGTACCCAGGCAGCTCCCATTACGCTTACATCCTGAGACACTCCCAGGTGTCAAGACTCTTCAGTGCACCAGCCGGGCTGGATGGTTGGCTGCTGGGTGACAAGGTCTATCCCCTCAAAAGGTGGCTTATGACACCTCTCCGCCATCCAAGAACAGAAGCTGAGCAGCGCTACAATAGGAGTCACGCCTCCACAAGGGCTGTGGTGGAGAGAACCATTGGTCTTCTCAGGATGCTCTTCCGATGCCTAGACTGCTCAGGGGGCGCGCTCCAGTACCCCCTAGATCGTGTGTCGCTGATAGTGGTTGCACGCTGCGCTCTCCACAATGTGGCACTGGAAAGTGGGTGACGCACTGGTTGAGGAAGACGTATTTGCAGTTGTCCCGAATGCACACAATGAGTCCAGCAGTAAGCCTGAGGATGACCACGCACAGGAGAACGCTGAGGGGGTAAATACTGACCCGGGCATTAACCAGGGACAAAACCAAAAATACCTGGAAAAACTCAGCAGGTCTGGCAGCATCTGCGGAGAGGAGCACAGTTAATGTTTCGAGTCCAAATGACCCTTTAACAGAAACTCCAGGGAGGCAGGGATGCCCAGGAGGCATTAATGCAAATAATCTTCTATTAGCCAATCACAGATGGACCTTCAACAAACGCCAGGGCTGCAGGTTCCACACTCAATACCTGAGTGCTAAATCTGCCTGGATACTAACATTAACTAAGGCCCTTGTCAATAAAGCTCAATGTCAAACAACTCACTCATAACATCATGGGTTCTCGACCACTTGCAGGAGTAAGGAATCACCCTGAGGCATGGCAACATGTCAAAATTTATTGAGGGAACAAATGTAACTTCATAAAGCAAAACAAAATGTGTTGGGCATCACACCAAGTCTTCCAGAAACTACTATGGGCCAACATAAAACCACCAGTGAGAAACCTGTGATGTGTCTAAGTTGCCTTAAATTTACGCTTACGAGTGCTATGTCTTGGTGTTGCCCTCTCGCTGGCACTGGCATCTGCAACAGCCTGCTCACTCTGCTGTCTTGTTGGCCTCGATGACCTTGACGGCCATCCTCTGGTCCATGAAGCCTTTGGTGGACCCGCCTGGGAGAGAGCTGCCAGCTCCAAAGCTAGCATCTCCCCAGTCGTTGCAGCCTCATTGAATGCCATGGTCACTGGCAGGGGGCGGAGGAACTGCCCTCATCCGGAGCACCCTGAGAGGAGCCCGGTGAGATGACAGGCAGCTGCTGTGCCGACGTGAGGTCGCTTCAGACCTCCCTGCCCTCTGTAGGTGAAGGGCACTGAGCTGGGATAGTTGGTGCCCAAACCATCTCCCACACTGGCACTGACCAGCTAAGTCCAATGCCGCTGTGAGGGCTTGCAGGTCCATGCGCAACACCAGGAGACCCTGACTGGTCTACTGGAGGAACCTCTGCATGAGAGTCACCACTATTTCCATGGAGGAAGCATGGCGCTCAGCCATGAGGCTCATTGCATCAGTGATGCTCCGCGTAGACTCCTCAAGCATGGGCACCTTGCCACGCATAGCCTCATGTGTCTCCACCAGATCATTCTGCACACTCTGCTGCAATTCCAGCATTTGCTGCCTCACAGACGACTCCAGAGGCAGGTCATCAGCCACCGGCTGAGCATGTGCCTGATCCCCAGCAGTCCTCTGACTGCCGGCGCCCCTGGCACTCTCTGCCTGCACCTCAAGCGAGTGTGAAGTACCCTCACTGCCGTGCCCCGGGACACTAGGTGATGATCTAATTCCCACCAAGGTGCTAGTATCTGCCTTGGTGTCTGCCTGGCAGAGATGGTGTGATGCTGGTGAGTGGATTTCCTCTGGGCCCTCAGGTGTAAGAGGTGTCCCCTCTGCCTCCTCCTCCCGGCCTTGCTCCAGTGATGCTGAAAGGAAGAGAGAGGACATTTGATTAGTTACTGTGCAGACAATGTCAATTTGCATGCCGCTCCCCCGGATCATTTTGTGCTCATCCTTCCATAAATAATGGTCAACCCATGTTGCAAACTTCAATCACTGAACATTCAGCAGTGCCATGGCTTCTGTGGCACACATGACGACCTGAGTGCTCACCAAACATACCTCCCTGTGGCACCCCGGCCTCACCCCTACCGATGGACCTGGGGGCATGGTGCTTCTCCAGATCCTTGGCCTGCTGTTCATAAGGTGTTAGGATTGTCAACTAGGCCTGGCCTTCGCCAGCCCGTATCCACTCGGCGGCATTGTGTGCAATCTTCTCCTGATAAGGAGAGAGGAGCATTGATTAGTCTGGCCTGCACCTGAATTCCCATCACATCCCTGCCAACACAGCCAGAGTGGGACATTGCAGGGCTCCAGCTCTTCGTCACCCTGCAGCTGCTGTACACACACACAAAGGAGCCAGGGCTGACACCCGCCATTGCCCAAATGCTGCTTCCTTCACATGTGGCACCACAAGGTATAACTTTGCTAAGCAAGGAAGGCACAAGTGTGTGGAACACAAAGACCAGCAGATAGGTTGGTGCCCTGCCAACTGGAAGCTCTCCTCCCAGCATGTTAGCACCCTGACTTTGACATGCTTCGCAGTTCCAGCACTCTGCCTAGGTGTAGACCCTTGACTTTCATCCCCATTCTATACTCTGGGTATCAGTGTCACACATGCTGCAGATGCAGGACACATCCTAACTCAACCCTCTCAGGATAAACTAGGCATGGGCAATATCTACTGGCACACCCAGATACGGATCCATGCTGTGAGGGATTCAATGCCATTTCTGTATTGAGAGTTGCCGGCGTGGTGGGGCGGAGGGGTGGTTATGGGTGGGGGGGAGGTGGTGGAGTGGTGCGGGCAGGTGCTGGGGACAAAGGGTGATGACTGCATGAAGTGACCTGAGGCAACATGAATCTCACCCTTCCTGAGCGCAAAAGGTCATTGAATCTTTTGCAACACTGGACCCATGTGCACTACACCACATCATGGGAGCTGACACACTCGGCCACCTCCTCCCACCCACGTTTGGTCAGGTGGGGAGGCCCCTGCCTCCCATCCCTTGGAAGAAGGGCCTCCTGCCGCTCTGCCACCTCCTCCAAGAGGACAACTAGGCACTTGTCGGAGAAATGAGGGCCACCCTGCCCCGATGGCCTACCCTCCAGAATTGCATCATGCACATTGCCCCGCTGATGTGCTCTTCTCCCGGCCATTGTGAACAGCCTTGCAAAGGCTGCCAGGCCTTCATTTACACAGGCCGTTGGGTTGCCATTGGACCTGGTGGTCTGTGCATGCCCACCGCCGTCTGCCCACTCCCGGTCCCTCGTGAGTCATGATCTATGCTGGGCGGGCCTCAATTGGCGCTATTGGAAAAACTATGGGTGGAATTTTGCGGCCATGTTGCAGCGGGGGCCAAGCCATAAAATGCGGCGAGCCATTCAAAAGTCCATTGACTTTGGCAGGACTGTAAAATCCCACAGGCATAAAATTCCACCTTGTTTTATATAGCAAGTGGTTAGGTTCTGTAAGGCAGTGCATGACAGTGTCCGTGCCCGCACAGCCCGCCCGATATGGGGAAAGTTCTCCCCTATGTTTCATGTATAAAGATAGCAGTTATCACCAATGTCTGTCTCAGTGAGAGTCTTTATTGTACTAGTTAGAAATGGCAGCCTACAGTGCTTACCTCCTGGCAGAGTTGCATGACTATGGCAAGCTAGGTGGTACACTTAGCATTTTCAAAACCCCAAACAACCACACTCTCATCCACTGCCTTACAGAACCTAACCAATTACTACATAAAATAGTTTTACCTCATTTTGCCTCTGGTTCTCTAGTTAATCACTTTAACTCTGTGCCACCCGGTGCTCAGCCCTTCCACCAATTGGAACAGTTTATCTTTATCTGTTCTGTCCAGACCCCTCATGATTTTGAACACCTCTACCAAATTCCCTTCAACCTTGACTTCTCTAAGGAGAACAGCCACAGCATCACCAGTCTATCATCATAACTGAAGTTTCTCATCCCTGGAACAATCCTTGTAAATCTTTTTTGCATTATCTTCATATCCTTCTTAACATGTGGTGCCCTGAATTAGACACAATACTCCAGTTGAAGCCAAACCAGTATTTTGTAAAGGCTCACCATAATATCTTTGTTTTTGTACTCTATGCCACTATTTATAAGCTTACAATTCCGTAAACCTTATTAATCTCTTTCCCAATCTACCTTTCCATCTTCGATGATTTGTGCACATATACCCTCATGTCCCTCTATGCCTGCATCCCTTTAGAATTGTATCCTTTATTTCATACAGTCTTTCCTTGTTCTTCCTACCAAAATGTATCACTTTGCATTTCTCTGCATTAAATTTCATCTGCCAGGTGCCTACTCATTCTACCAGCCTGCCTACCTCCTCTTGAAGTCTATCACTGTTCTCCTCACAGTTCACAATATTTCCAAGTTTTGTGTCATCTGTAAATTTTGAAGTTGTGTCCTGTAAACCCAAGTCTAGGTAATTAATATGGACCAAGAAAGGCAGTGGTCCTAATACTGACCCCTGGAGAACCCCATTATACAGCTTCCTCCAGTCCGAAAAACAACAATTCACCACTACTCTCTCTTTCCAGTTCCTCCACAAACCTTATAACCATGCTGCCACAGTTCCTTTTAGTCCACGGGGCTCAACTTTGCCGACAATGTTATGTGGCACCTTGGAAGTTCATGGATACCACATCAACTGCATTACTCTCATCAGCCCTCTGTGATACTTCATCAAAAATTTTAATCGAATGAGTTCCACACATTTTGCCATTAACAAATCCATGCTGGATTTCCTTAATTAATTCACATTTGTCCAAGTGACTGTTAATTTTGTCCTGCATTAGCATTTTTAAAAACTTTCCTGCCACCAAGGTAAACCTGGCTGGTCTGGAATTGCTGGGCTTCACCTTGCACACATTTGTAATTCACCCAACCTCTGGCACCACCCTGTATCTAAAGAGAATTGGGAGATTATGGCCAGTACCTCCGCAATTTCCACTCTTGCTTTTCTCAATATCCTTGGATACATCTGATCTGGTCCTGATGACTTACTAACTTTAAGTACAGCCAGCCTTTCTAATACCACTTCTTTATCAACTTTAAGCCCATCCAGTGAATAGCTCCTCTTTCACAACAATTTTGGCAGCATCTTCTCTTTTGGTAAATGCAGGTGCAAAATATTAATTTAATACCTCAGTCTCCATGCATAGATCCCCCTTTTGGTTCCTAATCAGCCCTACTCACCCCTTTAACAACATTTTGCCATTTTATATATCAATAGAATATTTTTGAATTCCTTTCTATGTTATTTGCCAGTCTCTGAAGCCCTTAACATTGACTTATGTCTTCCTCAAAAAAAAAATCCTTCAGCAACCAAGGCCGTAAAAATAAAATTGTAAAGGAGCAGCACTGACACAAACACCTGTCAACCATTACCTTTGCTTTCTGCCACTAAGCCAAATTTGAGGCCAGTTTGCCACTTTCCCTTAGATCCCAAGACCTTTTACGTTTTTGGCCAGCCTGCCATGTGGAACCTTGTCAAAAGCCTTGCTAAAATACATGTAGGCAACATCCACCATAATGTCCTCATCAATTGTTTTTGTCACCTCTTCAAAAGGTTCAGTCAAATCAGTCATGACCTTCCCTTAACAAACTTTTGTTGAAGGACTCCATCCCATTCTCTCAGTTCCTTCGCCTCCATCGCATCTGTTCCGATGATGCTACCTTCAAAAACAGTTCCTCTGACATGTCCTCCTTCTTCCTTAACCGAGGTTTTCCACCCACGGTCGTTGACAGGGCCCTCAACCGTGTCCGGCCCTCACGCCTTCTCCTCCCTCCCAGAAACATGATAGGGTCCCCCTTGTCCTCACTTATCACCCCACCAGCCTCCGCATTCAAAGGATCATCCTCTGCCATTTCCGCCAACTCCAGCATGATGCCACCACCAAACACATCTTCCCTTCACCCCCATATCGGCATTCTGTAGGGATCGTTCCCTCCAGGACACCCTGGTCCACTCCTCCATCACCCCCTACTCCTCAACCCCCACCTATGGCACCACCCCATGCCCACGCAAAAGATGTAACACCTGCCCCTTCACTTCCTCTCTCCTCACCGTCCAAGGGCCCAAACACTCCTTTCAAGTGAAGCAACATTTCACTTGCATTTCCCCCAACTTAGTCTACTGCATTCGTTGCTCCCAATGCGGTCTCCTCTACATTGGAGAGACTAAACGTAAACTGGGCGACCGCTTTCCAGAACACCTGCGGTCTGTCCGCAAGAATGACCCAAACCTTCCTGTCGCTTGCCATTTCAACACTCCACCCTGCTCTCTTGCCCAAATGTCTGTCCTTGGCTTGCTGCATTGTTCCAGTGAAGCCCAACGCAAACTGGAGGAACAACACCTCATCTTCCGACTAGGCACTTTACAGCCTTCCGGACTGAATATTGAATTCAAAAACTTTAGGTCTTGACCTCCCTCCTCCATCCCCACCCCCTTTCTGTTTCTTCCCCCTTCCTTTTGTTTTTTTCCAATAAATTATATAGATTTTTCTTTTTCCCACCTATTTCCATTATTTTTAAATATTTTTAAATCTTTTATGCTCCCCCCACCCCCACTAGAGCTATACCTTGAGTGCCCTACCATCCATTCTTAATTAGCACATTCGTTTAGATAATATCACCAACTTTAACACCTAGGTGTTCTTTTGTTCTGTTGTCTGTGACATCTTTTGGTGATCTGCTTCTATCACTGCTCGTTTGTCCCTACAACCACACCAACCCCCTCCACTTCTCTCCCCCCACCCAACCCACCCACCCCCCCACACCTTAAACCAGATTATATTTCACCCCTTCCTTGGATTCACCTGGTTCTGTCGAAGGGTCATGAGGACTCGAAACATCAACTCTTTTCTTCTCCACCAATGCTGCCAGACATGCTGAGTTTTTCCAGGTAATTCTGTTCATGTTGAATTATCTTGATTAACCTATGCCTTTCTAAATGAAGGTTTGTGCTGTCCTTCAGAATTATTGTCAATAATTTTCCCACAACTGAGCTTAAGCTAACTATCCTCTAGTTACTTGGATTACTCCTTCCTCCTTGTTAAAACAATTCTGCTAAGTTAGCAATCCTCTGACACCACTCCTATAGCCGGAGAAGATTGAAATATGATGGTCAGTGCCACCACAATTTTGTCCCTTGCTCATTTTAACAACTTGGGTTATGTTGCATCCGGGCCTGGCAATTTATCTACTTTCAAAGTAGTCAAATCCTTTAATATTTCCTCTCTTACAATATTTATCACATACTTCCTCCATTACTATGATGTCATCATCGGCATCCTCTTTTGTGGAACAGCCGCAAAGGATGCATTAAGAACTTTACCCACATCTTCCACCTCCATACACCATTTATCTTTTTGGTCCCTAATAGGCTCTACTCTTTCCTTATTTTTCGTCTTGCTCTTGATGTATTTATAAAACACCTTTGGATTTTCCTTGATTTTACTTGGTAGCATCTCTTTGGTTTCCTAATTTTCCTTTTAATTTCACCGCCACACTTCATAGAAACATATGAATTAAGAGCAGGAGTTGGCCACTCCGCCCCTTGAGCCTGCTCCACCATTCAATAAGATCATGGCTGATCTGATTGTAACCTCAACCCCACATTCTTGCCTACCCTCGGTAACCTTTCACCTCCTTGTTAATCAAGAATCTATCTAGGTCTGCCTTAAAAATATTCAAAGACTCTTCTTGCACTGCCTTTTGAAGAAGTGAGTTTGAAAGACTCACTCCCCTCTGAGAGAAACATTTTCTCCTCATCTCTGTCTTAAATGAGCGACCCCTTATTTTTAAACAGTAACTC
This sequence comes from Carcharodon carcharias, assembly GCF_017639515.1. NCBI lineage: Eukaryota > Metazoa > Chordata > Chondrichthyes > Lamniformes > Lamnidae > Carcharodon > Carcharodon carcharias. The sequence goes on along the minus strand of NC_054469.1, from coordinate 141,123,540 downwards.
ATAATTCGAGATTCTCCCACAAGAGGAAGCATCCTCTCCACATCCACTCTCAAGACCCCTCAAGATCTTAAAGGTTTCAATCAAGTCACCAATACTCTTCTAAATTCCAGTGGATAACAAGCCTAATCTGCTCAGCCTTTCCTTATAAGACAACTCATCTATTCCTGGTATTAGTTAAGTAAACCTTTTCTGAATTGTTTCCAACACATTTACATCTTTCCGTAAATAAGGAGACCAGATGTGGTCTCACTAACGCCTTCTGCAACTGAAGCATAGCCTCCCTACTTTTGTAATTGATTCCTCTCACAGTAAATGATAACATTCTATCAGCTTTCCTAATAACTTGTTGTACCTACATACTACCTTTTGTGATTCATGCACTAAGACACCCTGATCATCCTGAATCTCAGAGCTCTGCAATCTCTCACCATTTAGATAATGAACTTCTTTTTTATTCTTCTTGCCAAAATGAACAATTTCACATCTGCCCACATTATACTCCAGTTGCCAGATCTTTGCCCATTCATTTAACCTATCTATGTCACTTTGTAACCTCCTTATGTCCTCTTCACAATTTGCTTTCCTGCCTATCTTTGTGCCATCAGCAAATTTAGCAACCATTCCTTCTGTCCCTTTATCCAAGTCATTTATATAAATTGTAAAAAGTTGAGACTCCAGCATTGATCCCTGTAGCTCAAGACTCATCACGTCTCACCAATCAGAAAAAGACCCATTTTTGCCTACTCTCTGTTTCCTGTTAGCTTGCCAATCTTCTATCCACGCCAATATGTTACCCCCTACACATGAACTTTTCTGTATTATTCTAGGCTTTCTGAAATAATAAGCTCTCAGTGTCTGACACACGCTTCCCTTTTTTGTCTCACCTTACTCTTTATGCATCTTGTCATCCAGGAACTCTAGATTTGGCAGCCCCACCCTTTTTCTTTGTGAGGACATGTTTATACTGAACCCCTTCATTCTCCTTCTTGAATGCCTCCTAATGCTCTGACATTGATATACCGTCAATTAGCTGTTTCTAGTCCACTTTTACTAAATTGCTTCTCCATCTTATAAAATTAACCTTCCCCAGGTTAGAACCTCAACTCCTATTTTATCTTTGTCCTTTTCCGATAATGATGCTAAATCTAACTGAATTGTGATCAATACCACAAAAGTGCTCTCCCACTGTCCCACTGATACTCCTTTCACCTGCTCAACATCATTTCCTAAAACTAAATCCAGAATTGCTCCCTCTCCGCAACACCCTGTGTACCACCCCCACCTTTTTGTGCTTGCCACAGATACAAGTTCACCTGAATGCGATTTAGGAATTATATGCTCTATGTACCTCTTATACTGACTGTATCCCAGTTAATATTAGGATAATTGAAATTCCCAGCTATTACTGCCTTGTTTTTGCATTTATCAGAGATTTCCCTACAAATTTGCTCTTCTCTCCCTCAGACTGTTTGGAGGTCTATGGCACACCCCCAGCAGTGTGATGGCCCCTTTTTACCTTCGCCACTGAATGTGGATGGAGGTAATGATTTTGCCCCTGTTAGTCTGTCTATTGGCAATATATGTCAGACACTAATGAACGGATTTCAATGAAATCTTTTATACAAACAGGGTATGTCCCAAGGAAGAATTGATTCGTTTTTGCTTCAGATGTGGATCTGGATGCTGAAATTTTTTAAAGGATTTGTTGACATTGGGAGATAGGGAAACCTGACTTTTTTCTAAGAATGTGGTGACATGTTTTATTTAGAATCTTGTTGGTTTTCTCATCAGCTGTGTTAGAATATGTCACAGCTGTCAAAAATGTGAGCAGAGTTTTCAGAGCAGGTTGTTGGATGTGAATTGGCCTGAAGCCTCCTTGGTGAGATGGTAGCTCTTAATAAAGAGATTTATTTTTTCAGCTCTGTAGTTACAGAGCATCAAGAAAACAGGGGAAAGCCTCAAGGAAGTGCTGCATAATTGTAATAATGTTGAGTTAACATGTTTTGGTGAAGATATGAGCTCTACTGAGTGCCTTCTTCATTTGTTCCTTAGTTCAACTCATATAGCCTCATTATCCCTCTAACATGTCATTCATTCTCATGGCTGTAGTTGTGTTTTAATCAATATTGCCAGCCCCTCTTCCATTTTTATTCTCCATCTATCTCATCTGAAAACCTTTTTAACCGGGAATATTAAGTTGTCATTCCTGCCGCTCTATAAGCTATTTTCAGTTATGGCTGAAGAAACATACTTCTATCTGTAAACTTACACCCTCAGTTCATCTGCATTATTCATTATACTCATTGCAGTAAAGTTTATACCATTTAGAACAATCGGACTCTTTTTTTGTCTATTTTGCAAACTGTTCTTTGGCTAGCTACGAAAGCTATCTGCCTTCCAGTCTCAGCTTTGCTTTTGTCCCTTCTGGATCTATGCTCAGCTTCCCATCTCTCTGACTAGCTAGCTTAATCCTCCGCAACAGTTTTCTGTTCCACAACATCGGCGTGCTTTGCAGGAAGAGGCAGACCTTGACAAGGGTCATGCAAGAACGGCAACTGGGGATTTTTTTATTGGAATTTCAGCATCAACTGCTTCTACTTCCTCATCAAATATAGCACGGCAGCATACCTGCACATCTCCAGCACAGCAGCATCAACTCAGAAGGAAGTAGATAATCAGTCAGTAGGGCTGTTATTAGGTGAAGCATTTAGGTAAATTGAGAATGTGGGCATGGAGTGGAAGAGAGAGCCATTTCTTCACAGAAGGCAAAGTAATGACCACTCTTGGTTTAGGAACCTGGGGACCCAGATCTCAGGACTGTCTTCAAATGAACTATGATTAGGGAGCATTGATCTCATGTGAAAATGGTGGAGTTTGGCTCCTGCATATGGTTGAGATGGAAAATAAGAGGGGAGGAATTTCTCTACCCATTTCCAACACATTTAGTGAGTTTTCACTTGACCTGAAAAAGCCTGGAGACTGTGACAGCCAGTGCAGAATGAAAAATACCCAGCAGAGGAGGGGAATCTGAAACAGAAACAGAAAATGCTGGAAAAACTCTGCAGGTCTAGTAGCATCTGTGGAGAGAGAAACAGAGTTAACATTTCAAGTCCGTATGACTCGTCTTTAGAACAATGCTGAGTTTTTCCAGCGTTTTCTGTTTTTGTTTGAGCAAGAAATTTAGCCTACATTAGCAGTCTAAGTTACTGGAATTGAGACAGCACAGCAGAGATATAGGTTCAGTAAAAAGTGACAGGCAGTTGAAGATTACACCAAAAGCCACTGGAGAAATGGACTTTGGCCCAGGAAAGAAAGGACAATAGAGTGCTGGTGCTGCGTTGAGGCAACAATCATACAGTGATGTACAGTCTTAAAGCTTATCAGGCTGGAATAGATTACCTGAAACTTGAATTGGGGAAATGTAAGGCGAAAATTACATCCACCCATGTGATGACCTTACCTGCCAGATTTGACCCTTCTATCACCCCCCAAGCAGCTAACACACTGCATTCTGGCAAATTACTGGCATGAAGCACCTTTTGTCAACAAATGATCTACAAGTGTGTTCCAGGCCAGTTTCATTACCACCCACAAGCCACAACAATAACATTTTAAATCAACCAATTTACAAGGGGCACTGATGACCAGAGATCTGTGCAGTTCTAAGCTGTGCCTACTGCCAGCTTTCAAATGCTATGTCTTTCATTGACACCCCACCTTGCAACAATTAACCAATAATTCTTACCAGGCGCAGCACTGGAATTTATAACATTTTTACTTGCTCAAAGCACGAGGATGGATTGCTCAAGCATTAACATTTCTCAAGATAAATAACAGAAGTTCTAATTACAGTTTAAATGTTAAGTTCCAGTCTTAGTATCATGTTAAGCCTTAGTTAAAAATGCACCTTGTAATTAGCCAGAAAAAAACTCTTGAACATGAGATTATTTGACAAAGTTTTAAAGTAAAAGGTGTCACTTTATTAAAAAGAAAGATACTCGAAATGCTGGAAATTTGAGTAAATGGTAATTGATTCATATTGTTGCCTCAGGTGCATGTGAACATAACCTTGCCAATTGGGAGACTTGCCTTTGCACATTTAATTTCCATAAGCTTTTGTATGTTAAGTTATTCTAAGTGGGAGATGGAATCAGCATGGTGCCCTCTACAGGACATCTGAGAACAATGTGAACAGGGAGACAAATGCATATCTCCTTAGCTAATCCAATTAAAGTATCGCTAATAAACAATACAGAGGTTGGAATCATACCAGATTTGCACTAAATGCAAATTCTGTAGAAGGATCATTCGGACTCAAAATGTTGGTTGTGTTCCTCTCCACAGATGCTGCCGGACCTGCTGAGTTTTTCCAGGTATTTTTGTTTTTGTTCAGCACTTATCAATGCTTGCAGCCCAGGACTGCCCCAAAAGCCAAGAAGAGCGCACTTCTGGACGCTGTGGAGGCCTACCACGATGTCCTTTACTCTGAGCGCAGGAGGCCCATCAGTTTCACCACTTCGGCTTGGGAGGCAGTGGCAGAGGTGGTCAGTGTCAATGCTGCGAACAAGAGGTCGGCCATCCAGTGCAGAAAATGGATGAATGATCTCATTAGTGCCACCAGGGTAATGCAACCATCTCATCACTCTAAACTCACACACTCACAAGGCCATCACATATTCAATGGCGTCTACTCCCTGCCAGTTCAAGGGGCATTACCATTTACTCTTTCACACACGCCCTCACATCTCCATCTGGCCTCATCTCCTCTGGAGACTGCCTCCTTAGCCCTCACTACCTTGAGGCCACTGCACAGATCAGTATGTACCCTCACACACACTCTGGGAGACCCACCTTCCCCAATACAGCTCTTGTCCTCCAGCCTCTTCCCTTTCCTGGGGCCACTTCGCCCCCCCTTCGCCAAGCAAGTCCTAGCAATGCTACCATTGAAAAGCCACACACACGTTATGGCTGGCCTGGTAGGTAGAGACCTGCCCGTAAGCCCCCTTAAAGTAATGTGATGCTGCCTGCGAAGCCTGGCGCTGACTGCGAGTGCTACCTGAAACAAGATAGGCAAACAAACCTCAAAGTCCTGAGTGAAGTGCAGCTCACCAGGTGCACATCGTGTATGTACAGTTGTGAAACACGTCGGCCTTCAGTCACGTCCAGATGATCCAGCCTGGGGATGATTCGGAGAGAAGCGCTTATAATGAGATGTTGGTTCCTGATGTGCGGAAACCTGGCCCACCATTGACGGGTGGAGTGGATGATTGCAAACTGGTTTCATGATGGCGTGAAACCAATTTTTAGCCTTCTCACTATATTGTCCCCCCGTCGCCTGGTATGATGCCCAACACTAATGGGGCTGGAAAATTGAGGTCAGTGTTTGAACCAGTGTAAGTGTAAAAAACATTTGATTCAATGTTAAATCAGCAGCAGAAGGTGAAATAAAGGAAGGAAAAGTGAGATTAGATGAAGAGCGAGAGAGAAAAGAGAAAGAAAGAATAGATAGAAAAAATGACATTTCCAAAACCAATTAAAATCTGAAGGAATGAGACTCCACATTTATACAAATTTAATTTTCAGTGGCATAGATTGTTGTGAGTAATTAAGACTTATAACATCATTAAAAATGAATTTACTCTGAAAGGGACACATTCTTTCTATGGTAAATTTAGTCCATATTGACAATAAATAAAGGAACTTTACATGGCTTAATACATCTGAACATTGAGTGAGATGGTGAGATGCCATTTTTGCTTTACATATAGGAGTGGAGCACTTCAGATAGCAACTTCTGCTTTTTTGTGTTTAGCTGCGCAATTGTGCTTGCCTAACATTGCGCATCAATAACAGTGAGTGCCATTAGCCAACCCATTATTTTTACAGTAAATTCTGCTCCAATATTTGTGTTGACACTTCCATTTCTGTTAACATTTATTAAAGGTACGATGATGCAGTAAAATAGATGGTGCAGTGGGCTGAAAAGTTGCCCAATTACTTCTACCTTTGGAACCTGAGATTGATTCTGACCTCAAATAATGGGATGAATTGTTCCTATGTTGCTATGTTGAAAATCTCCTATTTCTCTCCGGCAATGGTAATTGAAATTTCTTTGGATGGTCTCAATTCAGTCCCTAGGAATTCAGTTTTCAACACAAAGCAGCCCATAATTCAGCATTAATCAGGACTAAATATTACAGAACATGTGAGGTTGGCTAGTGTAGAAACTGTTGCTAAGTTGGAAGCTTATCTACTCTATGGCCAGGATTTTCCCCTCACCAGCGGGCTCGGCTGGGGAGGGTGGGAGCCGTCGGGAAGCCAACAGCCGCCCACAATCTGGGCCGGACCACGATTTCATGCTGGTGGACCAATCAAGGCCTGCCCAAAGTGAAACGCACATGGCAGTGCTCAGCGCTCCCTGTGTGGGGGAGGAGGGCGAGAGCAAGGTTTGCACATGCACGTGGGTGCTTTTCAAGAGTGCACACTGGAAAAGCTCCTTGAGGCACAGAGGTTCCTCAGGGAGATGAAGATCTTTGCCAATTAAAAATAAAGACTTTTGAAATGGTAAGACACATGTCCTCTCTGTCACATGAGCAGGGGCATGTTAGAAATTAGGATGAAATGTTTACATTTTTTTAAATGATGGATCAAAACCTCATCCCACCTGTGGATGAAGGTTTCGCAAGTCATGCAAAGGCCGCTTGGCCTTTTCACCAGCCCGCCAACTGTAAGGTTGGACGTGCAGTGAAAAGTTTAAAACAATTACATTGTTAATGGCCTCAATAGGCCTTTTAATTGTTGGCAGGTGCACTGCCAGTTCCCACTCTAGCCTGCCGATTGACATGTCGTGCGAGAGCACAATGATGTCGGGATGCTCGCCCAACATCATTGTGCATTATTTTTCACTTGAGCAGATCGGGCCCATGCCTGCACATTCAGCGAAAAATACTGCCCTATATTTTACCCACACTAAACTTGAGCTGCACATGTTTGATACACAGACACTATGGCAGAATATTTCCCTTGTAGGGTGGGCGGGCGTGCGGCCAGACCCGAACCAGTGTAAAATAGTGCGTGATGACGTCAGGCAAGTGACCCGACATCATCGTACACTCGCGCGATATTTCCCTTGGCAGGTGCATGCCAGAGGCAGCAACGCACCCGCCGACAATTAAGAGGCTTATTAATTAAATGATTAAATTGAATTTTCTGCTGCCCATCCAAACGTTCGGCTGATAGGCAGACAAGGAGGCCAAGTGGCCTTTGCATTTTTTGTGAAATCTCATCCGTGGGTGAGATGAGGTTTCAACTAGTGATTAAAAAAGATAAAATCTTTTAGAACTCATTTTTAACATGTACCTACTCATGTGACAGGGTCACATGAGAGAATTTTTTTTTAATGTTAAAAATATTCAGCCCCCTGAGGCAGCTCTGTGACTTCGGGGAGCTTTCATTGCACACACCCTCGCCCATGCACACACTTCAGAGATCGCACTCCTCCCGCCCCCACCCTGGCAGCGCTGAGGTTCCCAGCACGCATTTCACACTGGCTGGCCGTTAATTGGCGTGAAATTGCTGTTGGGGCCTGATCGCGGGCGGCAGTCGGTTTCATGGCCACTCACCGGCCCGCCCGCCCGATGAGGTAAAAATCCTGCCCCATGTACCAAATACTGAAAAGGGTCTTTTTCCTTATGCACTGACAGCCTAGACTGACAGCCGAGACAAACATAAATTTCATCCGCGGTATCTCACTGATGCAAGGTTACTGAAAGGTAGGTCAGAACAACTGATAACCAATATAGCTGAGAAATAAAATAAACCAAATAAGAATGTGGAATGTAATGCAATGAATACTTGTCTTTTACAAATGCCACATGATCTCCTGTGGCATTGTTCATGCAAAAAATTTGAAAACTTTCCTTCTGTATCTCACTCTGTTTGACTCAGTCTTTCATTCTTTAATCCTTTTATTTTCCTCCTCCCTTTCTCTTTCCCTCCCACTCATTCTTTCTTTCATTAGCTCCTAACCCTGTGCAGCTATTATGCATTTTCGTGTTGGCATCTCTTGTGTTCTCATTCGCCTTCTCCTTCTTGCCTCTTCGCACTTTCTGTTAGAAAAATAGGTAGGCACTCCATTTATATTAATATGTTAATAGAGTCAAATGAAGAAGAATGGGAGGAGGTGGGTGGAACATAAGCACCAGCATTGACTCGCTGATCCAAATGGCCTGTATTTGTGTTCTAAATACTCCGTAACTATGTAAGGATGTCTGTAAGACCATAATGTACTGTAATAGATTTACCATGGCAACTGTGTTGACTGTAACTGCATATTTGTGGAAAATATGCATGAATATTTGCAGATGTTATTTTATGTGATTGCAGATAGATATTTTACCAAGACTGACAACAGGAGGTTTATTTCACAACATTTACTGCTGGTACATTGCAGCAGATACTCATTCCACAAAATGATAGTTCGTGATGAGAGGTGAGGTCCCAGTTTAAAACAGAGGCTGCTAAACATAACCAAAAACAGAAAGTTCTAGAAAAACTCAGCACGTCTGGCAGCATCTGTGGAGAGAGAAACAGGGTTAGTGTTTTGAGTCCAATATGTCTCTCTGTCAGAACTGAAAAGAGGCAGAATTGTGATGGTTTTATGCTGTTGAAAAAGAATGGAGCAAAAAGAGAAGGTCAGGGATAGGTTAGAGGGTGGGGGAGATTAAATTACAAAGATATCATGGAACAAAAGACAGAGGGAGTGGGAATGGTAGTAGTAAAGGAACAAAGCATTGGTCCAGAATAGGTGTTAATAGCAGAATAAAGGTCAGCACTGTATGAAAGCAAAATAGCAGAATGTGTTAATAGCAGAATAAAGGTAAGTGGTGTCTGAAAGCAAAACATGAGAACAAGATACCGACTGGCACTAGGGGAAAAATAAGTACTAAATGAAGGACAGAGTTCATAATCTGAAGTTGTTGAACTCAATGTTGAGTCCAGAAGGCTATAAAGTGCCTAACCTGAAGATGGGGTGTTATTCCTCAAGCTTGCGTTGGGCTTCAATGGAACATTGTAGCAGGCTGAGGACATAAATGTGAGCTTGAGAGCAGGATGCTGAATTGAAATGGCAAGCCACTGAGAAGTTGGGGTCATGCTCGAGGACGGAACAGAAGTGTTCTGCAAAGCGGCCACCCAGTCTGCATTTGGCCTCCCCAATGTAGAGGAGATTGCATTGTGACAAGTGGATACAATAGACTAAGTTGAAAGAAGTACAAGTAAATTTCTGCTTCACCTGGAAGTGTTTGGGGCCTCGGACAATGAGCCGGGAGGAGGTGAAGGGGCAGATGTTACACCTCCTGCAATTGCATGGGAAGGTGCAATGGGAAGGGGAAGAGGTGTTGGGGATGATGAAGGAGTGGACCAGAGTGTTGGGGAAGGAATGGTTGCTTCAAAATGCTGACAGAGGAGGGGAGAAGAAGATGTGTTTGGTGGTGGCATCATGCTCAAGTTGGTAGAAATGACGGATCATAATCCTTTGACTGCAGAGCCTGATGGGGTGGTAAGTGAGGGCAAGCAGAGCACTATCATGATTCTGGAATGGTGGGAAGGGATGAGAGCAGAAGTGCGAAAAATGGGTCAGGCATTTTTGAGAGCCCTTTCAACCACAGTGGGGGAAGGTGGGGGAAGGGGTGGGTTAGGGGGAAGGCGGTTGGGGAATTCTCCGTTGAGGAAAAAGCAAGATATATTGAAAGTGCTGTTGTGGCAGGGGGCATCATCAGAACAGATACAACGGAGGCAGAGAAACTGGGACAGGACCGGTTACTAAACATATCTGGCTAGAAATTCAATTCTGTAGATTCTTAGTTACAGAGGCCATAAGTCACAACCTGAGGGTGCCCATTCAGGTCGAGGTGGACAGCATGCAGATTTAGCACACCACCTGCTCTGCATGATTGTAGCATTTGGCCGAGCGAGCCCCGGCCTGCTGTCTTCTTCCTAACATTGCCAACTGCCTCTGTGCTCAGCAGAGAACCCAATAGCATTGTTCAGAAACCATGTGGCGCAATCAGACTGTGCTTCTTAAAGGCCAGCTGCCCCTCTTAAGGGAAACCTGCACAGAGAAATATTGCTGTAATTTAAGTGATGGCAAAGTGAACACCAGGGTAGATAAAAGGTTCCACGGTGACAGTTGTGATGATGCTGGAAGCACTAGCAATAAAAAGTGAAAGAGGCATCATGGAGCGATGTCATTGTTCTGGGCGGGGGGTGGGGGGGGGTTGCTGGTCAAGAGGTTTCATGGGCCACCCACAGAACAGAATGGGGGCAGACAGCCAGGGAGCCCCAGAGTCTGCATCAATGGACCTGGCAGCAATGTCTTAGGAAGTCTAATGACCTTGCGCATGTGGTCAAGGTCAGTGAATGCAGCTTCACATGACACCTGCTATCCACCAGATCACCAACCTCTCACACTGCTCAATGCACCACACTTCCTTCACTTACAGACCAGCAATCATTAACAATCAGGACTCAGGCCTAACATCCAGATTCTCACCCTCACACCCTTACCAATGCTATCAACCTCACACCCACTTCTTGCTGCCTCCATATAGCTCCAGCTATTCAGTTGTGGCAGAAACATCATCCAAATACAATGCTACACAATTACTGACATTCTGCCCTCTCTTTTTCGGGACCAGGTGGTCCTCAATAGAAGGGGGCACAGCAAAACTGATAGGGAACAAGGACGCCAGCATCTCCTGAGCCTGCAGAAGTTAGTTCTGTGCATAATGGGACCAATTGCAATGGGTCCCCCTTGCATCACTGACAGCATTAAGGATGATGGCATGTTACTGCCTTATGTTCCTTCTCAACTCACATTTCACCTCATCCTGCTATCTGGCTTTCTGAACAAATTGCAGATGGTGTGGCCAATGACCTCGAGCTTTCCACCCCACCCCAACTACCTTCAACCCAACTTCCCCATTCTGTGTTCCTGCTTTCAAACACCCAAGAACTGCTGCCTGCCCAGCCATAGCAGCCCCAGGAGGAAGAGAGAGAGCAACAACTTAATATTGATGAAGAGGCCCCCATAACTTGATCTGACACAAAGTCACGGCATGTGGGATTCATGCAGGCTGGAGTGGGCTGCAGCCAGGCCAGGACTGAAGGATGGTTCATTTGCCAGCTCACTGGAGGGCATGTCCCTCTGCAGAGTGGTTAGTTGAGGACCTTGATGGGGGTAGCATACAGGAGAGCACTGATGTCCATGCACAGCGAGATGTCGGACACATTGATTGGCTTACCAGGCAGCGTCCTGTCACTGACAAGGAGATGGAGGAATCCGCCTCCAAGATATCAATGGCATGGTACAGAGCTTGTCCTTTCTGCAAACTCTGCTCCATATTCCTGTCGTTCAGAAGACCCAGAGGCACTATAACTGCTGCCCCCTTACCTGCTGCAGCTTCTGTACAAACGGGTTTCCTATTCCACTGGCATCCCCTGGAGGCACTCTCCGGCAAATCCACGAACTCACCACACCTCCAAAAACACTCCAGACTGGTTCCAAGCACTTTGGAATTGAAGAAGTTCTTAAAAATTAAAAAGCAAAATACTGCAGATGCTGGACTAAAAACAGAAAATGCTGGAAATGCTCTGCACATTTGGTAGCATCATTGGAGGGAGGAACAGTGTTAATGTTTCAGGTCATGACCTTTCATCAAAACTCAGCTCAGAACTTAAAAATCACCTTACCTATACTTTGGGTACCTGGCCCCTTAAATAATGCCAGTGCAGGGCCTATCTGGTCGCAAAAAGCTTGCTGTTTGTGCTGTGATCTGCGAAGACATTGGCTGGATCTACATTGCCCAAATTTGACACCCTGGTGTCATATCAGCCTTAGAACATTAGGTAATGCTAATTCAAAGCCTTCCAGCACACGCAGTGGACACTCCTGCATATGCAATTTTCCTCGCGGAATGCTGCATGAGACACACTGGAAATGGGTGGCTACACCAGGTACCCCACAAACGTGGTGCAATGCCTCTTTATTACCACTAGTGCTGCGGAGCCCAAATTCAGACTTTTCCTTCACTTGCTTCCGCCAAATTCTCTCTAGGAGTGGAATTTTACGCCGGCAGGGTTTTACAGCCCCATCTTTTGAATGGCTCGCTGCATTTTCCAGCCCCACCCCTGCTGCCACACAGCCATAAAGTTCTGCCCTAAGTTTCACATCTGATTCAAAAAGCTGTTGTTATGTCGTAATGAAAGAGGGTCATTGGGACAGTGAGAGAATGGTTCCAGGTAAATGGCAAGTAATGATATCCAGGTCATTAAATTTATGTGTATCTTTAGAAAGCCATAGTTATTGAAAATGTCCCTCAGAAAAATTAAAAACCTTTCACAGTGTTATCACTGCTTATCTCATGACCAATGGATCAATTTGTTCAAAGCAACACTCAAGACAGGACTCTGGTAACACTTAAGACGCTGAAAATCGACAGATGTTCCTGGGTGCTTGCACAGGATCTTCAGTGGAAGTACCCAGAATGGCCAGGTACTCGGTCACAACATGGGTACGGCAAGCCTTGCCCCAAATTTTTCTCAGTGGTCTTACTATTCAGTCAGACGATACCTAAACATATTACAGGCTGCTGCTTTTAAAATTGTTTATCTAAGTATTGGAAAAATTAAGTCAATTGTCTTCAGTCCCTGCCACAAAATCTGTTCTCGAACCACTGACTCTTCCCTGGCACCTATCTGAGGCTGAATCAAACTGATCACAACCTTAGTATTGCATTTGACCCCATGTTGAACTTCCAATCATGTAGCTGCACCATCACTATCACTGTCTATTTCCACTTTGATAGCATCGCCCGCCTCCACCCCTGCACATCTTATCTGCTGCTGAACATTCCACCTGTGTCTCTGTTACTTTTAGGCTTGACTTTTCCAACACTGTCTTTGCTGTCCTCCCATCTTCTAATCTTTGTAAGCTTGAGGTCATCAACATTTTTCTTGTCCCTGTCCTAACTCCCACCAAGTCCTATCATCTCTCTTGTTTTTATTTTTAGTCCACTGGGACCATTTGTCCCAGTCCAATTTAGTCCACTGGAATCAAAGGATATCAGAGTTAGATGGGAACGTAGAAGTCGAAACACAAGAATTTCAGCCACTCTTTGGGAATGCCTGCAGTCCCAGCAGTGGCTACTACCTCTGGTCCACCCACCTCAAGCCAATTAACTAAATGGATGAAGGATGAGTTGGCCAAACTGGAGCACGCTCGCCCACGACTTTTCCAGTGAATTGTGGGGACAGCACCCCAGGGTGAAATTCAGCGCATAATTTTTAATTCAGACTGATTAAATCAATAAAGTGTGGAAGTGAAGCTGATGACACTATTCAGACATTATACTATGGTATATATGTCACTTTGAAACACATTTGCATGATGCTAATTAGCAAATAACCATTAATTGATAAATAATCCTGGCTGTGAGGATAAGTACTAATGTGCAATTTAAGACAAGATTTGCAAGCATCAGTGATTTTGTTATTTTTGCTCATGGCAAAATCTTGTATACTTTTTGGTTTTGCCTTTTGATTAAATTGCTTAAATTTGCTGGCAAGTTTTTTTTTAGTAAACAGGAATATAACAACACATATTACATATACATAGGAGAGTTGGCGGCATTGTGATAATGTCGCTGTTCTAGTAATCCAGAGACCCAGCTAATGCTCTGGGATCACAGGTTTAAATTCCACCACAGCGGCCGGTGGAGTTTGAATTCAGTTTATAAATCTGGAATAATAAAGCTAGTGTCAGCAATGGTGACTATGAAACTATTGTCAATTGCTGTTAAAAACTCACCTGGAAATCTGCCACCTTATCTGCAGCCTGGCCTACAGGTGAATCCAGATCCACAGAAATGTGGTTAACTCTCAATTGCCCTTTGAAATTGCCGAAAAAGCCACTCAGTTCAAGGGCAATTAGGCAATAAAGGCTGGCCTTGCCAGTGATGCCCAAATCCCATGAAAGAATATAGGAGAAAGTACTAGTTATTAATGCACATTTCTTCAAGCGGTGCTTTGAGCCAAGTCAATACCCTACCCCAACTATACTATTGCCCTCTTCAGCCTCATTGTCATGAGGTATGTAAAGCAAATGTCAGGAATACATCAAACTATCAATTGTCACCAAAGGAGTACAGAGCCAAAGCGGGCAATTTCTGGCCTATGCTAAAAAGAAAATGTCTTTTAGGGTATGTGTTTTGTCTGTTCTGCTAAATCATCCATACTTTGTTCTTTGTGCCACAGGAATCCTAAAACCACACCGTCATCATCTCAAGGCTCAACTTCCCCCATTATTTTCTTATTAGTCCCCCTGTCTTTACCCTTAAACTCAGTGTAATAACTTGATAGAGTGGACAGGTTTCAACAAGAAACAGATAAACTATTTCAAGAGAGCTTTTCTTGATCAGGCTTGACCATGCTTGATCAGGACTCTGGTCAGGAGGCTCCACCCTCCCGGATTGCCCACGCTTAGGGCTCATTGGTCGGAGCCTCCCAGAACATTATATGACCTCTGATAGGCAGCAGGAGAGGCTCTCCCCACAGTTGCTACATTTCCTTCCCCTTTAGTTTTTTTTTACAATTTCTATTTACAGGGAAACATTGAATATCCAAAAACATATGTATATATATACAACTTTGGGTGATTAAAGATCAAGTCTCTGAGGTGCTCTCTTTCAATGGCTAGAGCGGTGTAGCTCTACCACTTGAGGTTCCTCAACAGGACCTGGAACTGCAGCATGAGACACATCATTAGAAAGTGGCAGTTCTGGGTTTGGCAACTCTACAGAGACATTGGGCATGTCTAATCTAGGTCGATTCATCACCTGAGGAATTGACGCTTCAGCATTGACCACAGGTGGAATAGTTGGTTGTTGGAATGTCTCTCTAATGTATGTTTCAGCATCTTAGTGCCTGTTTCAGCAGTCTTAATGCTAGTTTCAGCAGTCTTAGTGCCTATTTCAGTAGTCTTAATCAAAAACAGAATTACCTGGAAAAACTCAGCAGGTCTGGCAGCATCGGCGGAGAAGAAAAGAGTTGACGTTTCGAGTCCTCATGACCCTTCGGTCATGAGGACTCGAAACGTCAACTCTTTTCTTCTCCGCCGATGCTGCCAGACCTGCTGAGTTTTTCCAGGTAATTCTGTTTTTGTTTTGGATTTCCAGCATCCGCAGTTTTTTTGTTTTTATCTCAGTAGTCTTAATGTCTGTTTCAGCAGTCTTAATGCCAGTTTCAGCAGTCTCACTGCCTGTTTCTGCAGCCTTAATGCCTGTTTCAGCAGTCTTCTTGGCTGTTTCAGTAGTCTTAATGCTGGTTTCAGCAGTCTTAGTGTCTGTTTCAGTCATCTTAATGCCAGTTTCAGCAGTCTTAGTGTCTGTTTCAGTCGCTTTAATGCCTGTTTCAGCAGTCTCAATGCCAGTTTCAGCAGTTTTAATGCTTGCCTTAATTCCTTTCCCATTGGCCTCAATTCAACAATAGGCAATTTGCTATTGCTCATTTTGTGCGATCACTAAAGACCAATTTCACCCTCCTAATGTTGTCAAATTGCTTTACAGGCAAGAAGTTTAGATTTGACTCAGTGCTATGCAGTTATGGATGTGTAGTATGAATACACTTTTCAATATTAGACTGCCAACAAGCAGCAGTTGCACAAAAAATTCTTCTGACATTTTTACAACATTAACAGCGCTATATAAATACAAATAATTTTTGTAAAATTACATTTGCATATTGGCTGCTGCTCAAGCTCTTGATGAACAAACCTTCAGTTGTCTCAATCCTATCCAGTGACATAAACTTTTTCCTTAAACTTCTAATCATGCTACTTTTCTCCTTTTAAGGACTGCCTCCTTTAAATATTCATCAAATCTTTCACTACTGATAGTGTCTGTTTCTCTTCTGCGAAGTCCCTTTGGATATTTTCTACATTAAAGGCCCTGGATTAAATGCAAGTTTTTGATGCACAAAGAGTAAAGCCCTCTTTAACTGAAATTTAGCTTTAATTAATAACAATATTAGGTCAAGAGCTCAAATTTATACATAAAAACATTTTTTGTCAGGAATTTCCTAAGGATTCTTCTGATTGGCCATTATAACTTCTACAGAAGGTCAGCAGAAACCCTGTTTACTGGTGCATCTGGGGGTTCTGTTGGCCAGAAAACCCTCAGGAAATTTCCTGCATTTGCATCTGATTAATATTTTCATGCACGGTTTTGTCTGAAAACTAAAATTACAAATGACGTTCTGTTCAGCCTTGATCTGTGCATCACTCAACTTTGCCCCAGGCCAATCACTCTGTGTGTAAAACACATGGAAATGATTTATTTGGCACATAGTGATGTTAACTCCACTGCTGACTGCAATGCCAAGATACAGAATTGCTTTTCTTGTATTTAACACCAACAACTTGCATTTATATAACACCTTTAACAAACGTTGTAAGATACCCAAAGGCACTTTAAAGTGTGCCGAAAGGGAACACATTAGGTCAGGTGATCAAATGATTAGTCAAAGAAGTAGGGTTTATGAAGCATCTTAAAGGATGGAGAGAAAGGTGGAGAGGTTCAGGGAGAGAGTTCCAGGGCTTAGTGCTGAGGCAGCTGAAGGCATAATTGTCAATGATTGGGGAAAATAAAGAGGGAAATGCACAAGAAGCCAGATTTGGAGAAATGAAGAGTTCTCAGAGGATTGTAATGCTAAAAGTGATTACAGAGATTGGATGGAGCGAGGCCTTGGAGAGATTTAAAGGAGAATGAGAACTTTCAAGTCGCCATGTTGCCGGATGTGGATCTAATGTAAGTCACTGAGCAGACGATTGATGGGTAGGACTCAATATGATTTAGGATACAGGCAGCAAAGGTATAAACACACATAAGTTTATAGAGGGTGGAAGATAGGAGGCTCGCAAAGAGAACATTAGATTAGAGCTTAAAGGAATATCTAGTAAAGGGGCATCTGGTAAAATAAAAGCTATCTTTTATTGTGATATTTTAGGATAGTAGGAATTTATGCCTTCATCATATTGACGCTTTCCTTCATGGCAATGTATTAGACATCATGGGGGAAAAATTTTGATGAGGCCCGTTTTTGTGAGTGGAGATCATGATTCATGATTACCCTTCATCTGGTCCCATTGAGGGCTGCCTGTTCATTTCAATAATTACGATGTTCAGCTCAAGGCAAAACATACTGCTTGCTGAATGGCTGCATATACAATAGGGGGCCCTGCTGTAGCATGGCTAGCCTGATGCAGATATGCAGATAAAGGCAGCCTGTGCCTCTTAAAGGGAGCAGCACTCATGCAACAGGAGCTGCCGCAAGAGTTTCAGGAAGACTTGGCTGGAAGCTAAAAGACAACAAATGAAGCTAGATGCCTTGGTGATGGAGGTGGAAAGGAGGAGAAATATCACGTTTCCATGAGTGACCAAGGGGCTTTCAAAGCACACAATGGAAAAGGAGTGGAGCAGGTGGCCAGGGAGGTCAATTTCCAGATCCCAGCCCAGAGGACCTGGCTGCAATGCTGGAAAAAGTTCAATTACTTTGCAGAAGCCATCGAGATCTGTGAATGCATCTTCAAATGTCTTATCCTGCCCAGCACTCCACCAGCCTCTCATGCTACTCGATGCACACTCAGCCCCATCATCTACTGATCTGCAATGACGTCTCAGACCTATTATTCAGAAACTCCGTCTCACCCTCACACACCTCCCAATGCTGCCAGCATCACAATTTGCTTCCACATATTCCGCTATGGAAGGCAAATCGCCCAAACACTTTGCAACACAATCATTCACATTCTTCCCTTTCTCTTGAAGGGCAAGATTGCATATAACTGCAGTTAACAAGAAAGAAATGGGCAGGTCCACCTGCAGCACCTGATCTCTCTGGAAGACATGGTGCTCTGCATTATGGAGCCAGCTGAAACTCATGTCATTGCAACCAGCATCACTGAAACATTCAGGATGGCAGTATGTTCCTGCCTTATGCCCCACCTCATCCTTATCCTGCTATCTGACATAAAGTCCAAGCTGCATATGGTGTGACCATGGATCAATGTCCCTGACCCCAACCCAACCCCTCTGCATTTATGTTCTCAGATACCCAAGAGCTGCCACTTGGCCAGCTGGTGTAGCCTCATCATGAAGCTAGACCTGATCTCTGATGAAGAAACATGGTCACTTGATCTGACATCTGACACTTGCAGCCAGTGCGTGAACTTTAGAGGGTAGTACGGAATGAGAGCAGTACATGGTGAGTCACTGGGTATGAGTGGGCTGCAAGCAGACTAGGTGGAAAGGACAGCATGTGTATCAGCTCAACTGAGAACAACATAGACCAGTTCTGCTTCAAAGGACTTTGATGGGGCAGCATACAGGAAAACACCGATGGGCATGCACACTGAGATGCTTGGTGCATTGACAGGCCCTCTAGACAGCCTCCTGCCTCTGTCAAGGTGAATGGGGGCTTCTAGCTCCAACTTAGCACCAGGCCTTGCTTAGAGTTTGAAGCCCATATTTACCAGCATCTGTGCATCCAGTAACACATGGTGACCGTTGTCTCAGCTTCCATTGCAGCACAGGCAAAGCCATTCAACATCTTATTGCTGCCGTGGGAGTTCAGGCTGAAGTCATGAGAGCTGTACTTGTTGGCTTGCAAACCTTGCTTGATGTTATGCAGGCTCAGACTGCTACCATCATGGCTGTAAATATCAATGCTCAAAGGTGCTTGCAGGGCCTCACAGCAGGTCAGCAACCTGGCTTCCAAAAGATTACAAGGAATGTTGGGGCACCACTGCAGGTGAGTGACAGTGGCTCCATGGAGCATGAACCTGCTGTCTTTTCTCTGGATGTCAGCATTTGTGCCCCCACCAATTCCACTCCACCAGTGTCCTTGCTGTTGCTTATAGAAAATATGTTCAGTTGGGAGTGATTAAGAAAAGACATTAACAGGATTTGTGCAATCCCGAATGACAGATTGTGAGACAAATCTGCTATAGGTCTGTTTGATATCATGATCCGTCCACTCTTCATGCTTCCCAGGCCCACATTGGAATCTTGATACACAGGACAGGTTTACAGTTTTGGGCTGCTGTGGTGCCAGCAACAGCAACATGCCCTCTGGTTCTATATTGGGGCCACCTGCCTGATGCTGCAATGAATGGTGAAATGTGTGATGATGCTCATATCATCTGCTGCAACCTGATGCCCAATTTGACAAAGTATTAGTTTAAAAAATGTACAGAAATTCCCACTTTGTGCCATGCCGATATGACACTAGCTGACATTTATTTGAGTCAATGTCCTATGCAACAAAATTGTAAAGATTATAAATGATAAAATGGTGTTGACCTGGAACAAAACTTCTTTGTTATTGCAGAGAAATGTATCTTTTACACTAGGTCAAAATCATTTGAAAAGTAGCCATCAGTGTTCATTAGATAGATGTCATTGCACTGAAAGGATTTGTTAGTAATTGTCTCTTTCATTTTCAGATCAGCGTTGGTATTTGTTGAAGGAATGTGTGTTATGAGTGTAACAAAACAGATCTCCAAGAGCAACTGAGGAGTTCATCTTGCCTTTGGCAGGAACTCTTTTAAATTGACAGTTTCAATATAACGTAGGCAGCATGGTAGATAGTCATTGCACTTTATTGAGTAATTTATAAATTCAAATGAAATGTCTGTCATGCAAAATTGCTTCAGTTGTGCTTAAAGGTGAATTTCTCCAAAGAATAGGACTGGTGTTCAGTGCAGGCAAAAATAAGACTGACAAATCCAGCATTTTTTAAAAAAGGACAATTTAACTCTCACTTGTGGTTTAGGAAATGTTTCTCCTGCTTCCACTTACATGAGGTCAGCAGCTGCCGAGGCTAGGATTATTTTAGTACTAATCTGACAAGCTCCTAAAGTACCACAAACCTTGTCCTTAGTAATTGAACTGAATTCCAGATCAAAAGAGGACAACTTTTGACCTAGTCCAAATTGTTTGATGTTGGCTCAATTCAAATCACTTTGGTGGTTATTTTGTGAAATGTACTCTTTTGAGTTGACAGGAATCTGCATCCCCATTAAATATGTTGATGGCACTTTCATTTAAGTAGTTACCCGTTCGTACAGAATCAAGAAACATAGGCCCTAATATTCATTTGGACATGTTGGAATTTGGAGGCCTGATAGCACATGGGAAAGCTGGAAGTACCATAAATAGTGATGTATAAGGTGACACAGAGTTTTTGATGACCCCATTTTGCTGGCCAGGAAAATCATGTTTCTGCAGATATTGGGCATATAAATCAGGCTCCCCCACCCCTCACCCCTCTTCCCCCACACATTTCAGCCATGACATGTTACGGTTGCATTAGTAGTCAGCCTCAACTTTGAAACGCAAATCTCTTAATTTATCTAAAAATGCAAATTCCCTTCACAATTTACATGCTAATCCAGCATCCATGTTTACTCATTAGCATGTCAAGCACTGAGCTTCTTTTGATGATTTCAAGCTTGCATTCTACTTGACTCCAAATGTTATTAAACCACACACATACCCAGCATTACTTCCCCCTGTCATGAAGTTATCAATGTATATAATATTATTGGAAATTATTTTTCTTTTAAAATAGAGGTTTAGTCCGTGGGTGGATTATTTAATTGGATTAAAGCCAGCTAGCCTGGGTGCTTTCATGTATAATAGTTTTGAGATGTAAGAAAGGTAGAGGGAATTTGCATTTTGTTGAATAAAACATTCAAGAAGGGGTGCGAAATTTGACACCTAGCTAGCAGAGGCCAAGCAATGTTTATATTACTAATAAAATTAGTACTATGAAAGGCGTTTTATTGTTAGAAGAGGTGGAGTTCAAAGGGGCTGGTGATACAATGAGAATTTACATTCAATAAGATGTGCTGGGTATAACCGATAGCAATTTTGTGTGTGCAGGGCAGGGACAATGTAAGGTCAAAGCCTGTAAGTCTACCACCGTGTCTGCAAAGGAACCGAAGTGTAAGGAACTTCATTTTGAATTTGTAAGGTGAAAATGTTTTGCCTGGTGTCTGCTTAAAGTCTAGGGGTTGCTGTTGCCTTAGTGGAGATTAGATTGGAAATTTGTTAAAAGTTATGATAGCAGTAATTTGTAGCCATGTATATATATTTAACTTCTTAAATTAATAAATGTCACTTGTAGTTTGATATAAAAACCTCTCGAGATCTGGTGATTTTATGCATGAATTCAGAGTTGCATCTCAAACATACCACTTGAAATATAGGTTATGACAGTTGTTTAAAGTTTCCCTCTGGGATTTTTAAATAACTCAACTTTACCAACTGCTGTATCCTAACAATTGGGGGCTCTCAGTGGATAAAAATATTTCTAATTCCTTGATTGGTTTGGAATTGGTGAGTCTTAAGGTTATGAGTACAATAGGCACTTTGAATTCAAGAGCTGGTGAGGTGTTTTAGAAGTGGTGAGACTGCAAGGTGGCTTTGGCAATTGCTAAGACTTGTCTGAGAGTAGAAGATATAACTCTGATTGGGTTGCAGCAGATAACCAAGAGTAAGTTAACAGAGTTGGCAGATAAGTTAAAATTGGGGTTACCTGAGGGTGCTAGGAAATCAGATATAATTAAAAGTATAGCACAGCATATACAGTTGGAAGTGAAACCTGACACTAGTGAGTCACAGCTGGAGGTAGTGACACTTCAGTTACAAATGACGATGCTTGAATTTGAAGAAGGAAAGGAACTGATAAAGCTTGAATTAGAAGCAAAAGACTGAGAATAGCTTTTTAAAGGGAATCAAAAATTGTGAAGATAGAGAACGAGGGAAGAGAAAAAGAGAGAGAAAGGGAATTCCAACTGAAAATGTTGTCAGTTGAAAAATAGACAACAGTAGGCGAGGAAGGACTTAGGTCCAAAGGAGAACCCAGTGGGGAGAAGTTAAAATTTGTTCAAACTCTTCCAAAGTTTGAGGAAAAAGATATCAAAGCATTCTTTATTTCATTTGGGAAGTTAGCTAAACAGATGAAATAGCCACAGGAAAACTGGATGTTATTATTACAGTCTAAGTTGTTAGGTAAGAGGACTCACGAGATATATGCTTCAGTTTCAGAAGACATGTTAGTGAATTATGATGCGGGGGAAAAAAGGCTATTTTGAGTTGGATCATGAAGCATACAGGCAGAAATTTAGGAATGTGAGAAAATAGCCTGGGCAAACATTTTGAGTTTGAAAGAGTAAAACAAAGAAATTTTAGTCAGAACTCATATGGAGGAACAGAGGGTTGATTGTGTAGGACAAGCAGCAGAGATAGCTGATGATGATGAGTTAGTTCATAGAACTAAACCTTTTTTTCAGCATCCTTTCAAATTGGAAAAAGATAAAAAGTGGGAATGTGAAGGGTAGGTAGGTAGTTGCGGAAGAGAAGGAGTAGCTGAAAGTTCCCAGGACGTTTTTTTCCCAGAATAAAAAGGAAGTTGTTGTAGGTAGAAGTGACATTTGAAAATGGAGGTGTTTTCATTGTAATAAAGTTGGGTACAAAATGTTAAAACTTTAAGATACACAGAGGCTAGTCAATCCTTAATGTTGTGGGATAATGATATTTGTTGTTGAAAGGGAGTATTGCAGGAGCAGGTATTAGTAAGTGGGGTTCATGGAGATACTAACTCTATTGTGTTGTAGAAGGTAAATTTAAAGAGAAAATGGATGACAGGTGAAGTTATAGTTGGAATGGTGGAAAAAAATGCCCATTGCAAGGGCTCAATTTATTCTTGGTAATGATATAGCTGGATTACAAATGTGGGTGATGCCTATGGTAGCTGAGCAGCCTGTAGAAGTGTTTTCAACAAAGATGTTATAGAAGGAACATTCTGGATTATTTCTTGATTGTGTTGTAACAAGATCAAAGGCTCATAGGAAAGAACAAGACAAACAAGGTAAGCAGGCAGTTCAAAGGCAAGAAGGTGTCGAAATCAAATTAGCTGGCACTGTGTTTGATAACATTATTCAGGAGGAAAGAATACAGGAAAACTAAGCTGAAATGTTTAACTCTAAGAGGTTAGTGGAGTTGCAGAAAAATGATTTGCAATTAGAACCGTTATATCAGAAAGTTTATTCAGAAACCAAAGCAAAATGTATTCCAGTGTGTTATTATCTTCAAGGAGATATTTTAATGAGAAAGTAGCAGTCAGATCATGTCTCAGCAAATGAAATATGGAGGGAGGTGCATCAGATTGTTATCCCATTAGGGTATGGAAATGAGATTCTGAGGATTGCTCATGAAATTCCAATGGGGGGACATTTAGGAATTAGGAAAACACAGGAAAAGATGCCAGGATTGCATTGGGATGTGGCCAAATTCTGTAGAGCCTTTTATACATGTCAAGTAACAGGAAAATGACAAGCAGTGATTAAGCTGGTGCCTTTAATCCCAGCAACAGCATTTGAAGAACCTTTTACCAGGGTCATGATTGATTGATTGTGCAGGACCCCTCCCTAAGACTAAAAGTGGGAATCAGTATTTATTGACAATAATGGATGTGCCTACCAGGTTTCCTGAAGCAATACCTTTCAGAAATATTACAACTAAGAAGATTGTGGAGGTGTTAATTAAATTTTCTACAAGATATGGTTTAAGGAAGTAATGAAGAGTTTGAGGATAAAACAGTTTAAGTCAACAACTTATCATCCGGAGTCACAAGGAACTTTGGAAAGATGGCATCAAACTTTAAAAACTATTATGAAAGCAAACTGCCAGGATTATGCACAGGACTGGTTACAGGAATTCCATTTTTGTTGTTTGCTACTAGGGACATCCTAACGCACCGACTGGCTTTAGCCCTTTTGAACTAGTTTATGGTCATGAGGTAAGGGGACCACTGAAATTGATTCATGAGAAATTGGTGGGTCAAAATTCAGAAAC
The DNA here is from genome assembly GCF_017639515.1 of Carcharodon carcharias. Taxonomy (NCBI): domain Eukaryota; kingdom Metazoa; phylum Chordata; class Chondrichthyes; order Lamniformes; family Lamnidae; genus Carcharodon; species Carcharodon carcharias. The sequence continues at coordinate 141,099,565 of NC_054469.1, read as the reverse complement.
TATTATCCTGGATTACATATCAAATTTATGGGAAAGATTGAACAGAGCATGTGAGTTAGCTAGGGAACATTTAAAGACATCACAACAAATGATGAAAGTGAAAGCAGTTAAGAAAGCTAAAACTTGCAGTTTTGTTTCTGGAGAGAAAGTATTAGTTTTGTTACCAGTACTAGGTGATTCATTAAATACAAGATTTAGTAGACCTTACAGGATTGAAAAGAAATTGAGTGAAGTAAACTATTTAATAAATACTCCATATAGAAGAAAAAAGCAGAAGTTGTGTCAAATAACTGTGCTTAAAAAGTACTTTGACAGGAAAGAGGAACAAAAAGAAGTATTAGTGATGGTGGTTGATGAGAACGAGGTAGAAGTACAGGATGCTGAAATTGATTTTCCTCCATTCAAATTAGATAATGCTTGAAAATTTAAATGAAATATTGAATCACCTTCCAAGCCAGTGTCAATGTGGTTTGGAAAAGCTATTGCAGTCACACAGACATATTTGTGGAAATAAGCTGGGAAAGACACATTTATTTAGCTATATATTATATATTTATAGAAATTTCATCTCCAATAAGGCTACGTTCTTATAGATTAAATCTGGCAGTTTTCAAAAGTACAAAAATAAATTGACTTCATGTTTCAAAATGATATAATTGAGTCTAGTTGCAGTAACTGGAGTTCGGCCTTTGCACTGGTGCCGAAACTACATGGATACTAACACTATGTGTGGACTATCGAAACGTAAATGAGGTGACAAAAGCAGATTCATGTCCCATACCATGGTTGGAAGATTGCACTGAGAAAATGGGACAATCGAAATTTATCACGAAGATTGACTTGCTAAGAGGATATTGGCAGGTACCATTGTTGCAGAGAGCAAAGGAGATATCAGTTTTTGTAATTGCAAGTCGACTATATCAGTTTAAAGTCATGCCATTTAGTATGAAGAATGCACCTGCAACATTTCAAAGACTGACAAACAAATTAATTGCAGGTCTAAGCAATTGTGCTGTTTATATTCAGTTAGATGTGGGAGGAGGATTTATAGCATCTGAAAGAATTATTTACTTGACTATAAGAAATAATTTGGTGATGACCTTGGCTAAAAGTGAATTTGCAAAAGTGCAAGTTACGTATGTAAGCCATACCACTGGACATGGTAAAGTGGCTCCAAGAGATGCAAAAGTCAAGGCTATCGTGGATTTCCCAGTGCCTACATCAAAACAAGAAGTTTTGAAATTTCTGGGCATGAGTGGGTTTTACTGGAAATTTGTGTCAAATTTTAGCTGTGTAGTTACTCCAGTGACTGAACTATTAAAAAAGAACAAGAAGTTTCAATGGACACAGGAGTGTCAGAAGTCATTTGATATTTGAAAACTGTATTAACTACGACACCAGTTTTGGCAGTACCCAATTACGCCAAACAATTCAAGTTGGCCATGGACACAAGCGATATAGGCATTGGGGCTGTATTGTTACAAGAAGATGACAGTAGAATTGAAAAACCGATAGGGTATTTTTCACAGAAGCTAACTATACAACAGAAAAGATATTCAATGATCAGAAAAGAAGCTTTGGGTTTGGTGCGAGCATTGCAGCATTTTGAAGTTTATGTTGCAAAGAATTCATCAGAGACAATTGTTTATACAGACCATAATCCCTTAAAGTTTATGGACAAATTTTGAGACAAAAGTTCAAGGCTTTTCAGATGGAGTCTATTATTACAGCCATTTAACCTATGGATTATACGTTTATACATATCGCTGGAAGAGAAAATCTGTTCACAGATGTGTTATCAAGTTTGAGGCTTAAAGAAAAATTGGACATTTTTAAAACCCTGGACACTGAACTGGGATGATTTCTGTTGATACTAAGGACTTGTATATATATATATATATATATTATATATATATATATATTATATATATTTAGTCATGTTAATGCATGCACCTGGTAATGTAATGACGTAATAAGTATAGGAGGTATTGTGAGATGGGTTATTAAAAAAATGAAGCTGTCTTTTAGAATTATGACAATTCATTTTTCGATAGGGAGAATGACGTCATGAAGCAATTCATGTATATAATACTATTAGACATTATTTTTCTTTTAAAATAGAGGTTTAGTTTGTGGGTGTGTCTTAACTGGATTAAAGCCAGCTAGTCAGGGTGCTTTGATATATACTAGCTTTGAAATGTAGCAGAAGTAGAGTGTATTTGCACTTTATTGAATAGAGCATTCAAGAAGGGGAGTGAAATTTGGCACCTAGCTAGCAGACACCAAGCAATGTTTATATTACTAATAAAATTGGTACTATGAAAGGGGTTTTATTGTTAGAAGAGGTGGAGTTCAAAGGATGTGTGATACAATGAGAATTTACATTCAATGAAATGTGCTGGATATAACTAATAGCAGTTTTGTGCGTGCAGGGCAGGGGCAATGTAAAACCAAATCCTGTAAGCCTACCACTTTGTCTGCCAAGGAACCAAAGTGAAAGGAAACTCATTTTGAACTTGTAAGGTGAAAATGCTTTTCCTGGTGTCTGCTTAAAATCTATGGGTTGCTGTTGCCTTAGTGGAGATTAGTTTGGGAATTTGTTAAATGTTATGATAGCAGTAATTTGTAGCCATGTGTATATATTTAACTTCTTAAATTAATAAATGTCGCAGCTAGTTTAATATAAAAACCTCTCGAGAACTGGTGATTTCATGCCTGCCTTAATTCAGAGTTGCATCTCAAACATACCACTTGAAATATGGGTTATGACAGTTGTTTAAAAGTTTCCCCCTGGGAATTTTAAATAACTCAGCTTTACCAACTGCTGTGTCATAATACCCCCATAAACCTACTTCACAATAAACCAGAAGAAATATTATGAAAATTATTACACTTTCATCACTGTATCTCAGTCATGAAGTTATTCTTGTTGGATTGGAGTTCAACGATTTTGACAGTCTTACTTATTAATTGTACCTTCCAGCAACTGTTCTGATTCTTCAGCAATTCCTTTTCTTGTTCCAGGCATTTGTCATGATGCTTGCTAGAGACAACTGATGCTTGAAGTTCATCAAGTTTTACTTGAAGGTCTGTCTTTGTTGAATGTATTTGTATAAGTTCATCATTCAAGCATTTCAAGTTCCCTTCCAAGTGTTCTACTTCCTGTTCTCATCAGTTCTCATTTTTCCTTAACAAGCTCATCATTTGTAAATGAAAGTTGATTTTCTACACTGATTAGTTTTTCCTTGGCAAAGCATAACTCCTCAGTGCTATCCTTCAAGATCATGTTCTATAATTGCAATGCTAGCAATTGTTTTTGAGAGACCTCACGCTCTTTTGTGAGAAGTGCTACTTGCTCTTGCCATTCTAGGTTCGTAATTTCCATCTCTTCATATATATATCTTTGGAAATGTAATGTTTTCCCAAGCTTTCTCCCAAATGTCCAGCCATTTTCTTCAGCTCTATAGTCTCTTCCTTGTACCTCTTGGCCTCTTCCTGGAAGATAGAATATGCCTGAGTCTTCTTTGCCAACTGGTTCATCAGCTCTTTCAAAGTGGCATTAAGTTCATTTAGTTTCTCTTTGTAATGAACTAGGCGAACAAACTCTGACCTGAGGGACCTTTGTGGCATGTGAGAGTATTATTTCTTGCCCCTGTCCCTCCATCCATCAAAACTTCAAGTGAGCAGGTTAGAGTCAGGTTGGGGTTGGGTTTGATCTTTTAACATCCCAGCTGACCCCCGACCTACTTGGTTTTTGTGGTTAAAATGACCCGCTCCGTTTCTGTCGCCCTGAGCCTGCTCTGTTATGTATGTTTGCAGCCTGCATACTGCCAGTTTCTGATCAACCTGATCTTTTGATGGGAGACTTGCCAATAAAATGCAAGCCCTGCTGGGTTTTGATGTTTCATCCTTGCCTTCGGAAAAGAATGCACAGATCCAAAAGAGACCATTTCAGTTCATCCAAGTAGGCTCATAGGCAAATATTGTGCATTACTTTGCCTTTCATAGCCTCAATCTGCCAAATATCCATTCCCCTCTTGAAATTGCTGATGTCTTTTGCTGCCTGTTCTACAAATTCTTCACCCTTTGTGTAAAGTAGTTAAATGTGGAATGTCTATTCATTTTCTTTCATCTGAGCTTGAGTCCTAACCACTTGTGATAAAGCTTGTGAATTGTATCATAGCGACAATTTATTACCCAGGGACCTAGCCTTTGTTAGAGCTGCATGAAATCAATGCTAAAGGTGAAAGCATTCATTTTATTTCATGTACTGTCATAACAGGACTTGTCTGTGTGAATTTTTCGACTTCCCTTATGATGTTTTAACATTCTTTGCCATGACAAATCAATTGGCGTGGTACTATGCTATCATGCACCAATCCCACAGAAAGCACTAAGTCAAACTTCAAAGTTTTAACCTTCTCATGCAGAGATGTTGGAGGCACTTTTACCATCTGACTTATAACATCCCCTTACCAGCTACATGGCTCTGAAGTAATGTTGATGATTCATACTGTACATCTAAACATTTCATTTGTAATGTGATAAGAGTTGTGAGGTTCAACAAGGTTGAATATTTGTGAGTACCTTTTTATTTGCTATTGTTAGAACCTGAGACAGAATGATACCAGGGCTTAGTGGGTTAAATGATGAGGATAGTATTCTCATCAAAATGCCTAACATCTAAATATCGTAGCCAGATTTTTACTTTCACATTATGCACTTCACGGCATAATGGATAAAGAATGAGATAATATACAAATGACCCAACATTTTCTGGAGCTCTGCTTCACTACCTGAAATGTGGCAAGGATGGATTTCCACTGCCAATCAGCTCCAGTCTCAATCCAGAATGAAGCCTTTAGCATAAAGGGGACAGTTGTTCTGAGTTTCCAAATTGTCACTGGGAGAGGATAGATTTTTTTAGCCAAAAAGCTCTGATTTTTAAAAAAATTCCACTTAGCTACTTTAACTTTCTTCAAGCAGTAGAATGCTCTGCCAACAAGTTAATTGCTGGCATTGTGTGGGGCATGGGCAAATGAAGCCAAACTGGCATGATTTCTAATGGGTGACATTGGACTTTGTGAGGTTTGCAGCTCACAGAGAAGTTCTAAGAGCCGTTCAATGCAGTTATGACTCAGGAAGAGTTCTGGGGAGCTGAGAAGCTGGCAGAAGGTGACTGGTTCCATGCTTCAGAGGGTTAGGGCTCAGAAGAAGCCCTGGGAGCCACTTATAGTTGTTCAGCTGAGAGACTGGAGTTCAGAGAAATCTAGTGGGGGTGCCAGCTTAGTGAAGTGAGTGGTCTGCAAAAGAATTGGAAGTGTGCCAGCGATTAGAGGCAGGAGTGCAGCTTTGTGAATCTTGCTGAACACAGTCTCAGGAGAAGAGATTGGACCATCAGGAGGTGAGCAATCATTGAGGTGGTCTGAGTTGGAATGGCTTTTGAGGGAATTCTGAGGCTAGATCTTCAAAAGTGAAGAGTTGAAATTTCTCGTGCAGGAGACAGAGTTTTAACAAGATATTATGACTCACAGTGGCCACTGACATCTGGGTGTGTTGCTGAGAAATCCATGGGACCTATCTTGATCAAATCTGCCATTTAATATGCATTTTGGAGTGTTTGACCACAGTTTGCCTGATAATTCATATTTACCTCATGTTAATTTGGAACATTTGAGTGTAAAATAGATATTGTAGATTGTTTTACTTTTCTGACTTCGTATATAAAGTTTATTTTCTTTGTTCAAAAACTTTGGAATCTTGTGACTTTAGTCTCCTTGTGGGTAACTTGGATTTCAAGCTTTGTCCGCTTTAAACAAAAAATTACTGGTCCTTAACCAGATCATAACAGACATCAGAGGTAGTAATCTCCAGATTAATCCACTGCCACCCCCATTAATGAGTATAGAAATAGTGGGATAGAATGGATGAATATATGGCTGGGGAGATGGTGCAGAAATTTGGGCTTTAGATTCCAGGGACTTGTGGACTGATTCTGAGGGAGATAGGACTTGTACAAGGTGAACAGCTTGCACTTGAACAGAACCAATATCCTAGTGGGGACATCTTAATCAACTTGGCAGAAGTGTGGGAACTAGAAAATAATAGTGCAGAAAAATGAGGTGCACAGAGGATTGGGAGAGAAGGATAACACTAGAATAGGAAATATGTTGGTATTATGTGGGGTCAGAGTAAGAGGGAACAAAATAATGTCTAAATTAAGTTTACTGTGTATGTATGTCAATGTATGGCATATGTTAAATAAGGTTAGTGAGCTGCAGGCACAGATAGTCATCTGGGAATGTAATGTGGCAATGTTAATGGAAACCTGGCTCAATTGAAGGCAGGACTTTGTACTAGATATTCCTGGTTACAGGGTGGTCTGGAAAGATAGGGAGGGAAAGAAAGGAGAAGACTTATCATTACTGATTAAGAAGGATATTACAATGCTGGAAGAGGAAATGTCCTACACGGTGAAAGTACTTAGAGCTAAGAAACAATATAGGTGGTACACTACTCGGTGTATACCATAGACCACCATCCAGTGGGAAAGATACAGAGAAATAAATTTGCAAGGAAAAGAAAATTATAGAAAGATACAAAAAGTATAGAATCATGACAATGGGGAACTTGATATAGACTGGGATAGTAATAGTGTAAAGGCAAGAAGGAGGAAGAGTTTCTGAAGTGCGGTCAGGAGCATTTTCTAGCCAGTATGTTTCTGGCCCAATGAGGAAGGTGGCATCGCTGGATTTGGTTCTGGAGAATGAAGTGTCTCGTGATCCAGTGCCAGTAAGGGAATATTTAGGAGGCAGCGATCATAGTATCATAAGCATGAGTTTTCGGGCAACCGCTCTCCTCGCCGGTATATTGGAAAGCTGTGGGCCACATAAAATAAAGCAGGTGGACAGCCCACTGCTTTCCTGCCCATGCCTGACTGGTTCTCCATATTCCTGGGGGGTGGCGGGTGTGTGGGGGCGGGTAATGCATCAGGTAACCCGCCCAATGTTAGGCCTATTGAGATCCTTAAGTGGCCAATTAATGGCCACGTAAGGGCCTCATTCTGCCTCTGCTGCAATAACACGTGGGGCTGGGGAAGGTGGAAGGAAGGTGGGTAGCCCCCGGCAGGTTTCACTGCACGGGTGAAGACTGGCAGGCAGGGGTTGGGTACCTCCTTTGGGAAGTCACTTGCACCAACCGGGGTCAACCCTCAAAGATGGCAATCCCCCTACCACCTTTGTGCCTCAGTCCTTGGCCTCTAACCACAACATCCCCCCGCCCTGCACTGTCCCTCACTGGGGCCATGAAAACATCTCTGATCAAAATGCCCGAACTTATCTAAAATCTGATATCCATCTTTAGTTTTCTTGGGACTCCTTGTAGTTCCAACAGTGGCCACTACTGTGTTCTGGCACTGCAGGAGCTACAAGAGCTACTGTACTATCAGATTAGCCAGCAAATTAGCTGGCAAAATTGTAACAGAACAATGCGCTGCTTTCAAAGGTATATCTTCAAGAGGGAGAAAGGTAGAAAAAAAAACTCAGAGCTTCCTGAATGACAACAATGATAGATGAAGTAGAAAAAGAGCATGTGACAGATATCAGGTAGATAATACTGTTGAGAACTAGGCTCAATATAGAAAGTTCAGAGGGAAAGTTAAAAAAGAAATAAGAGAACCAAAGAGAGAATATGAAAAGAGACTGGCGGCTAACATAAAAATGCGTCTGTAAATTTTCTATAGGCATTAAAATGGTGGTAAAACGCAGAGTGGCTGATTAGGGACTAAAAGGGAAATTCATGAATGGAGTCTGGGGGGTTGGGGCGGGGTGTGGGGGGGGTGGTGTGGTGCAATACTAAGTGAGCATTTTGCACTTGTCTTTATCAAGGAAAAAGATGCTGCCCAAATATAGTGAAAGAGGAATTAGTTGAGACACTGAATGGGCTAAAAGTTGATCAAGAGGAGGTATTGGGTAGGTTGGCTGTGCTTAAAATCTATAAGTCACCTGGGTAGATGAGATGCAGCCAAGGATACAGAGGTAAGTAAGGGTAAAAATTGCAGAGGCACTGGCCATAATCTTCCAATCCTTGTTAGACATAGAAGTGGTGCCAGAAGACTGGAGAATTACAAATGTTGTACCTGCCTTCAATAAAGGGTGTAAGGGTAAGTCCAGCAACTAGAGGCCAATCAGTTTAACCTCTGTGGTAAGAAGCTTTTAGAAATGATAATTTAGAACAAAATTGATAATCACTTGGACAAATGTGATTTAAAAAAATTCAGTCACAGGATGTGGATGTCGCTGGCTAGGCCAGCATTCATTGAACACCCCTAATTGCCCTTGAGAAGGTGGTGGTGAGCCACCTTCTGGAACTGCTGCCATCCATGTTGTGTAGGTACACTCATGGGGCTTAAAAGGGTGGAAGTTCATTCTTTTCAGACTGTAGAAGTTTGATACAACTGTGTGGTTTACTAGGCCATTTAAGAGTCAATCACATTGCTGTGGAGCTGGAGTCAATTACAGGCCAGATTTCCTTCCCTAAAGGACATTAGTGAACCAGATGGATTTTTACAGCCATGCAACAAAGGTTTCATGGTCAGTATAACTGAGACTAGTTTGTACATTGAGTTTAATTTTTAATTGCGTTTAAATTCCACCAGCTGCCATTTGAACCCATGTCCCCAAAGCATTAGCCTGGGTCTCTGGATTACTCGTCCAGAGACAATACCATCACCATCTCCCACAACACAAATTTGTTAAGCAAAAATCATGTTTAACTGACTTGCTTGAGGTTTTTGGCGAGGTAACGCAGAGAGTTGATGAGGGTCATGTTGTTGATGTGCTGTACAGAGACTTCCAAAAGGCATTTGATAAAATGCCACATAACAAGCTTGTCAGCATGATTGAAAACCATGGAATACAAGAGACAGTGGCAATATGGACACAAAGTTGGCTGAGTGACAGGAAACAGAGATTAGTGGTGAACGGTTGTTTTTTGGATCAGAGGAAGATATATAATGGGATTCCTCAGGGGCCAGTGAAAGGACCATTGCTTGCCTTGACCTAATTTAATGACGTAGACTTAGGTATATAAGACACAATTTCAAAATTTGGAAATATTGTGAACTGTGAGGAGGATAATGATAAAGTTCAAAAGGACTTAGATAGGTTGGTAGAATGGGTGGACAAGTGGCAGGTGAAATTTAATGTAGGGAAATGTGAAGTAATTCATTTTGGTAGGAAGAATGAGAGGCAATATAGAGATATAGGATACAATTCTAAAGAAGGTTCAGGACTCTGCAATATATGTGCACAAATCATTTGGCAGGGAATGTCGAGAAAGTGGTTAATAAGGAATATCGGATCCTGGGCTTTAGAAATACGTACAAAAGCAAGGAAGTTATGATAAACCTGGATAAAACCCTGATTCAGCTTCAACTGGAGTATTGTGTCCAATCATGGGCAGCAGCCTTTAGGAAGGACCTGAAGGCACTAGTGAGGGTGCAGAAAAGATTCACGGGAATGGTTTCAGGAATGAGGAACTTCAGCTACTTGGATGGATTGAGTAGCTGGGGCTGTTCTCCTTAGAGAAGCAAAGATTAAGAGAAGATTTGGTAGATGGTTTCAAAATCGTAAGGGGTCTGGAGAGTGTAGATAGGGAGAAACATTTTCCATAAGAACCACAGGTCACGAATTTGAGGTCATTGACAAAAGAAACAATGGTGACATGAAGAAATGTAGTTAGGATCTGGAATGCTTTGCTTGAAAGTACGGTGGAGGTAGTTTCAACTGAGGCCTTCAAAAGAGAATTATTCAATTATCTGAAGCAAAACCTTGCTGGGCAATGGGGAAAAGGCAGGAGACACAGACTAAGTGAGTAGTTCTCCCAAGAACACAAGAACCAGGAGTAGGCTATTTGGCCCCTTGAGTCTGCTCCACAGTTCAATAAGGTCATGGCTGATCTGATTGTGGCCTCAACTCTGCTTTCCTGTCTGCCTCCCATAACTCAGAGAGCTGGCATGGATATGATTGGCTGAATGGCCTCCTTCAGTGCTGCAATCATTCAATGATTCTTTGATAACATCAGGAAGTGTTAGAAATCACATTTACAATTCGTTCAAGTGGCACAGAGCAACACCTTCTAAACAAATGTGACCACCTTTTCCACCAATGCTTGTGTTAAGTACCAGCTGTAGATGCATCTTTCCATCAAACAGGGGGATCAACACTGGTTCAATGAAGACTGCAGGTGGGCATCCCAGGAGCAGCACCAGGCATCCCTCAAAATGAGGTGTCAACCTGGTGAAGCTACAGCACAAGACTACTTGCATGCCAAACAGCAAAAGCAGCCTGTGATAGAGCTAAGCAATCCCACAAACAATGGATCAGATCTAAGCTCTGCAGTCCTGCTACATCCAGTCATGAATGGTGGTGGACAATTGAACAACTCAATGGAGGAGGAGGAGGCTCCACAAATATCCCCATCCTCAATGATGGGGATGCCCAGCACATAAGTGCAAAAGATACGGCGGAAGCATTTGCAACAATCTTCAGCCACAAGTGCCAAGTGGATGATCCATCTCAACCTCCTCCAGATGCCAGTCTTCAGCCAATTCAATACGCTCCATGTGATGTCAAGAAAATGCTGAAAGTACTGGATACTGCAAATACTACAGGCTCAGACAACTTTCTGGCAATAATACTGAAGCAGTCCATGTCCAAATGTTCAAGATCTGGACAAAATCCAGGCTTGGGCTGGCAAGAAACATTCATGTCAACAACTGCCAGGCAATGACCATCTTCAAAAAGAAAGAATCTAACTATCGCTCCTTGACATTCAATGGCATTACCATCACTGAATCCCCCACTATCAGCATCCTGGAGTCCTGAGGGTTACAATCAACCAGAAACTGAACTGGACTAGCCATATAAATACTATGGATACAAGAGCAGATCAGAGGCTAGGAATCCTGCAATGAGTAACTCACCTACTGACTCCCCAAAGCCTGTCCACCATCTACAAGGCACAAGTCAGTGATGGAATACTCCCCACTTTCCTGGATGAGTGCAGCTCCAACACTTAAGAAGCTTGACGTCATCCAGCACCCCATCCACCATCTTCAATATCTGCTCACTGCACCACCAGTGCTCAGTGGCAGCAGTGTGTACCATCGATGGTGTACATTGCAGTTTCTCTGTGTAAATTTGCAAGATACAAGGTGTAAGTGTTTGAAAATGTCTTCAGGCAAAGATGATAAGTTTTCAACCCTATTCAGCCTTCTCCCAAACTCCACATCTTAGATCTCAATATCCAGCTACTTTGAGTCACCCCCATATGGCAATGAGGAGCAGCTAAATAAATTGGACTCAGTCAAGATTATGGGCCCTGACAAAATGTGGCTGCTGTGCTGAAGAACTGCATACCAGAACTATCAGCTTCTCTCACCAAACTGTTTTAATGTGGCTCTAACAATGACATCTAACCAATCATGTGAAAAATTGGCCAGGCATGTCTTATCTACAGCAAACAGGACAAATCAAATTCAAGCAATTGTTCTGATGAAGAGTCATATGGACTCAAAACATTAACTGTGTTCCTCTCCGCAGATGCTGTCAGACCTGCTGAGTTTTTCCAGCTATTTTTATTTTTGTTTCAAGCAATTGCTACCCTATTAGTCACCTTCCAGTCACTAGCAAAGTGTGAGAAGAAGTAATCAGTAGTTATTTTAAGTGATGCTTATGGACCAGTAACCTACTGATAGTTTTGCTTCTGCCAACCCATTCAGCTTCAGACCTCATCACAGCCTTGATCCATGGCACATGAACTGAGTTCCAGAGGAGAGGTGAGAATAACTGCCTGAAACGTCAAGGTATTATTTGACTTATTATGGCATCAAGGAGCCCTAGAAATACTTAGGTTGACCAGAGTCATTGGTAAAAGCTTCCAGTGGCTAACGTCATATTTGACACACAAAAATTGACTATGATTGTCAGAGGTCATTCATTGTTGTCCCAGAATATCGCTACTAGAGTTGTTCAGAGAAATGACCTTGGCCCATCCAGCTTCAACTGCTCCATCAATGACCTTGCCTCTGCGATAAGAGCACTGCAGATTTTATATTTACAACTCTTCCAATAATGCAGCCAAAATCAACGCAAAGCAGTGCATGGGCAAAATCCAGAGTTGGGCTGAGAATTGGCAGATAACATTCATCCTACATTTGTGCTGTTAAATGACTATTTTCAACAAGGAATTGACAGCTACATTCCCAGGAGCTTCAATCCATCAAACACCGTTAGCATTGTGGCCATAAGAGCAGGGTAAGGATTGGGTACTCTGTAATGAGTGGCTCACTGCTTGAGCCTTTAATGCAGCTCCACAATTTACAGGGTACAGTTTAGCCGTGTGACGGAATATTCACTACTTGCCAGGAAGGGTACAGATGTAACAATACCAAACACTCAATACCATCCAGAATACAGTGATCTGCTTCCACTTGACAGAACACGCTGCAGAAACTAATGAAGTTTGACATGACTGCACCTCCCAGTTTACCACTGAGCAGCAAGAGCAGCAGTGCCATGAGATCGGCATTACCTGCAGGTTTTTCTACCATTAAACACACCACCCTGCTGTAGACTGTTCCTTCATTATTACCAGGTCAAAGTCATCAAATTTCATACCAGCTACCATCATGGGGGTGCCACAAATATCGCTATAGGCAGGCCAGCAACATTAGAACAAGTTATTTTCAAAAAGTACAGTGATGGCAGTGTCATCTGCATCTTCCAAAGAAATATAGTAAAAAGAAAAGCTTTGGCTGAAAACTAGTATGAATTGTTTCAAGTGTAAATGTTAAAGATGGCCATGCTGTGCATAGCATACCCAACATAACTTATTTGGCAATAGAGATATTGTTAGCCATGTAGGAAAACTAATAGAACTTGAGGGAAAAGTTCTATGAGGAATTTTTTTTTTATTCATTCAAAGGATGTGGGCTTCACTGACTAGGCCAGCATTTATTGCCCATCCCTAGTTGCCCTTGAGAAGGTGGTGGTGAGCTGCCTTCTTGAACCACTGAAGTCCATGTGATGCAAGTACATGCACAGTACTGTTAGGAAGGGAGTTCCAGGATTTTGACCCAGCAACAGTGAAGGAACGGCAATATATTTCCAAATCAGGATGGTGAATGACTTGGAGGGGAACTTCCAGGTGATGGTGTTCCCAACTATCTGCTGCCCTTGCCCTTCTAGATGGTAGTGGTCGTGGGTTTGGAAGGTGCTGTCTAAGGAGCCTTGGTGAATTCCAGCAGTGCATCTTGTACATGGTACACACTGCTGCTACTGTGCGTCAGTGGTGGAGGGAATGAATGTTTGTGAATGTGGTGCCAATCAAGTGGACTGCTTTACCCTGGATGGTACCCAGCTTCATGAGTGTTGTGGAAGCTGCAATCATCCAGGCAAGTGGAGAGTATGCCATCACACTCCTGACTTGTGCATTGTAGATGGTGGACAGGCTTTGGGGAGTCAGGAGATGAGTTACTCATCACGGGATTCTTAGCCCCTGACCTGCTCTTGAAGCCACAGTATTTATATGGCTAGTCCAGTTCAGTTTCTGGTCAATGGTAACCCCCAGGATGTTGATAGTAGGGGATTCAGTGATGGTAATGTTATTGAACATCAAGGGACGATGGTTAGATTCTCTCTTGTTGGAGATAGTCATTGCCTGGTACTTGCACGAATGTTACTTGCCACTTGTCAACCCAAGCCTGGATATTGTCCAGGTCTTGCTGAATTTAGACAGGATTGCTTCATCATCTGAGGAGTCATGAATGGTGCTGAACATTGTGTAATCATCAGTGAACATCCCCACATCTGACCTTTATTGATGAAGGAGCTGAAGATGTTTGGGCCTAGGACACTATCCTGAGGAACTCCTGCAGTGATGCCCTGGAGCTAAGATGACTGACCTCCAACAATCATAACCATCTTTCTTTGTGCTAGGTATGACTCCAGCCAGTGGAGAGTTTCACCCCCCACCACCCCCCCCATTCCCATTGACTCCAGTTTGGCTAGGCCTCCTTGATGCTACACTTGGTCAAATGTGGCTTTTTGATGTCAAGGCAGTCACTCTCACTTCACCTCGGGAGCTCAGGAGAACAAATGGAGGAAACAATAAAAAAAACTTAGCCCGCCTTCAGGTACCCTGCTGTAAGAGGGTGTTGCCAACCATGGACTTCCATTGGATTGGTCCATGATTTTGCTTGGCAAAGTACTGCAGCGGTTTGCCATTGTATTTTGCAGTCCAGATGACCAGGAAGCTCTCCTGCTCTTACCACCTGCCATCAGCTGTATTGGACAAATTTACAGGCTGATAGTTAACCTGATCGGCCGCATTATGAATGCCCCTTCCATAACCATCAAATCCTGAACCCAGAGGTAGGAAAGCTGCCAGTGCACCACAAGAGCTGCTATTACTATTAACTTAGAGTAAATAAAATTGTAAAAGCAAAAGCAATTGATGATGCAACAATATTATTCCTGCACCAATTTTTTCATTGCATTCACTTCTGTTTCTGCAACATTGCTTCTAAACTGTTACATTGTGAGATGTATTACCATCAAGACCTTTTGTTTCACCATTCCAGCCACCATTTATTTTACATTCCCAGTGATGGGGCCAGCCAAGTGACTCATCACAAGTGCAGTGACTCCATCTGACTAACATAGAGATGGGAAGGTTGATACACTCAGTAATTCTGGAATCATGTTGGATTGTTTACGTGCATTTTATTACTTAGGAGAGAAGGAACAGATGGCATATGGGCTTTTTACCTTATTACTATTGCACACATGGATCTCTCATGTTTCCGTTGTTGCTAGTTTCACATCATAGGCTGGTAAAACAATGTTGTTTTCAAGCTGAAAGTGAGGACTTTCTTTTGTATTTTTGCCACTGTATAAAGCTATGTCACATATTAATGTGGAGGAGGAAAAAGAATGTTCCCCTGGACATGAGCTATAAGCCTGAAGGCTCCTTCACACTGCAGCTGAACAGCTCTTAAAATGCTATGTGAAAGCCTGCAGATTAGCTGTGCTTAGAAGCAATGATTTGATGCAATTTCAGACTGCCTGAATTGCTGTCCAGTCAGTGTAGGACTCGGTTATCCTAGCAGACCTTTCATGCAGTTTCCTTACACACTTATCTTTAGCTCAGCTGCACTGATAGTCTTTGTATTGTTTCAATGTTGGTTTTGTACAGTCAGGCTGTCGACTACGAAGAAACCGTCCACCCAGAGGGTGCATACACCATAGTTAGTGGTTTATTTAGATCTGATATTTCACAGTGTGATTCTAACTGCCTGTGTGAAGAAAATAGGCAAAGCTCAAGAGGCAATGCTCTATTCATCTCTATAATAGTTTTTTTTGCCACTGGAGGCTTAAGAAGATCTGTACAGCTTGGGTCACCTTTCATTAGCATTGAGCGCAATGCTTCTGGGTGAGTTAATGTGAGAGAATAACAAAAGACAGAGCTGCAACATGACAGCAAGAAAGCAAACGTTATTTCATTGACCGTGCTGCTTTCCATCATGCTTTCACCTAGCATAATACAATTGCAAAGTGTGATAGACTTGAATGACGAAGAGGTAGCAGTCTGCTCGTAGTATGCCTTTCCTTGTAGGTTACATAGCCTGGTTTTAAGTGCCTCCATTAGAATGCAATGCTTCTGCGATTTAGTTGAATGATTTTCTCCCTTGGTTTAATGGGTTTGCATAAGTCTGCAGAACATGGTTGCATTGTTTGATTACAATATATTTTGGTGATAGCAGATGCTTATATGTTATTGTATTCTTTAGTTGGAAATTCTGCTTGGCTGGTGACTTCATTTCTGTGTTCAGTTTTTGGGGGATTCTTTTGTATTGTAAATATTTTCTTTATTGTCCTTAATGAACAAGCTTTGATTTGATTATACTTATTGTTCAAACATATTTATTCTCAGTGTTATTGATTACTTTTTTAAAGATGTGCTAAAGTTGCAGGTAAATTTCATTGATCTAAAGCATGCAGCGTGATGTATTGTGGAATACTCAAGATTTATTAGGCTCTATGTAAGGAAACAACAGTTGCTGGATGTTTTTGTATTCAATGCTGATGCAAAACTTGCACCTCTCTTCTGTTGTGACATATATAATATATTTGCAGTAATATCACATTGTCCATTAATAATATGTATTCTGTCCATAAATATATATAACCACATGAGTGTGACTTATTGCTGTAGTCTAGTGCCAGGGTTCGTAAGATTAGGCTTGGCACCCCAATACTTCTAATGGGGTAAAGTAATCTCTTTTTCATTGCATGTTTTCTGTGCATATATGTAAGATGAAGGTTAAAAGTGCTGAGAAGTGGAACATTAAATTCATGCAGCATACTGATAGGTCCTCAACTTGGTTTGGGAAAGGTATTTTCCATTAGGACTGAAATAAGGGCACTCTGCTGTGGAAGTTGCTGTCTGTTTGCTGATTTCAGCGTGCTTTAGTATTTATCAACATCTTAAATAAAAGAGATTGACTGTATTGTATACTGTAGATGGTCACCACATATTTTAAAAAGAGGATTATGAAACATAGCTGATATTTATTCTCTGATATGTGCTGTAAGATGTGATAATATAGCAATTTCCCCATAGCATCTTTGCTAAAAAGATGAGAAGTGCTATTGTTCTAATCTCTTGAAATTCCACAGTAGTCTAAAGTACTCATGATTCCTCTAAAATGGAGCAACATCTGAATGAAAGAAAACTGTCTCCTAGGTCCTGCTAAACAGACTCTTTTCTCGCTCTTTCCTTATTTTTAAACCACTTGTCAATCATGAGTGTCATTAAGCTGCGAATTTGCACCAATGGGTAATAAGTTTCAGGCTGGCCAAAGCCATGATAGATAATTGGGACCTATAATGGAGGGCATTGCAATCAATTTATACATGTCAGAAATTGGTCTAAACAAATTAAACCTGACAGGTTGTTCCTAAATATCATATAACAGCTATAAAAGTACTGTCTATTCAAAGAAATATGTTTACTCAAAGACATCATATTATCTAAAGTGATCTTCAGCTCTAAGTGTTAGCACCAAAATTAAACCCTTGACATATTATAGCCATGCCAATCTTCAGGGTTTTTTTTCCATTTGATTGGTGGCTGGCTTTTAACTAATTAAAAAAGTTAGAAGGTTAGAAGGTAACGGTCGCTGTAAACAAAATTTCCCCAATTCAAAATGGATGCTGGGATCAGCGAGATAAAAATAGGTTCAATATTTTGAACTTCTAAAGAAAATTATCACAGTAGAATAAAATATACTATATAAATAAATATGAAGTGAAAAGGATAACAAGAACAACACAGTGTTAAAGCTTTACTATTGTTACAATTCTGTTTATTTCAGAATCACAAGGTGTGAGCTGAGAGTTTGCAAAATCTGGACCACCTAGTGAGACAGATGTTCCCTAAACTAACAGCAGTTCAAGGCTTAAGATAACCAATAGGTAGTAGTGTTTAGGTTGTTCAAACAATACTGTGTAGTTAAGATATTTTGATCACTTGTATGATAATGCTTTCAAACATTTAGTGTAATATTAATAGAAAATTACCTTTTCAGTTACAAACTCAACTTCAGGTAAGACATACTATATAGACAAATAAATTAATTTAGCATTTAGAAAGTTCAGCGAAAACTTGTCATTGGTCAAAATTTGGTTTCGAAAATGGCACCTGTTGTGACAACGTTTATGTAAACATCAATGTCTGACCTGCAGGCTCAGCTTGTGGCTTTTAATAAAGATTTTGATTGGCATACCATTCAATTTCTAAACTGTCAGATAGCTGGAATGCTAAGGATATTGAGATTTCCACCATGTTCTCAGTACTTCTGTGGCAGATGAGTCACAAAGTTCAGAGGAAGCTCCTTACAGGTACTGAAGATAAAAATATAATAAAAAGCCAACCTAACTATGTAGGACCATGCTAAGCACAGTATTATGTACAATGTCTTTTAAAATGATAGTCTCAAAACAGTATATTGACGTTTCCGTGCATTAGATAATTATAATTTATTTTTAAAGTACACTTTTTTTGACTGTCAGTCTATTAATATCTGACACTGAGATTGAGACTTTAAGCTCAGTGTGTAATACCAGTTAAATGTATGGCAGTTACACACATTACCCAGATAAGTTTTGGAACAGCTGACAACATACCCCTTAATGTAACCATCATGAGCCAAAAGAGCCTGGTAGCTCATTCCAAAAATATCCAAGTATCATTAGAATTCAAAAACCCTGAACCATTGTTGGCACCCTGTCCAAAAAATGTAAGGTGAAATGATTAATCTTTCTTTCTGTAAATTTAAAAGCAACACTACGTAGTGAGAAGCTACTTAATTCATTTAAAGGTACAGGAACAATGCACAGTGAAAAAGATTTATGTTATAGTTAATCAGTAACCTCATCCCATTTTTGTACAGTTATCTGAATACTAAATTTGTTATTATTGATTAAACATTTCATAGTCCCTTTGAAGATTGCCACTGGATGTCCATGGTTACAAATTCTGACATTTCCTAGATAGTCCCACGATATGTGCATAAATAATTACAGTTCCTTATTTGTTTTCCTACAATAGCTAGTTATCCAAAGGTAGTAAATCCCATTGTGCATTGTGCCTCTCCCTTTAAAGATACGTTGCAACATTCTGTGACGAGTTTCAAAATAATGGTTTTTACTGAACCTCTTTAAAATTCTATCAATCCCTAAATAATTTCAAGTTTATAAGAAACTTTCCCAATGATTCTTCTGGAATCAACCATTTATTAGTGATCTTGCATTATGTAAATTCTGGCAGGTTTTTGAAGGTGCAAAGAGCTCAAAATTCTGCCACTAAATCTCATTTCTCAATGCAAAGCAGGGTGTCCACTCAGAAAGTAGGAAATATTCAACACTGGTGCATCATCTGAAGAGCCTGAAACAATACCCCTATCAAATATGTGGAACAGCATGAGAAGGAAACCCGCAGTCACCTCAAATGAGGCGGAACATGAATTTCATTGTTGCTCCATACATATGATCCCCTGCTATGATGCACTGTAAATGTAGCCAACATAATTTCTTTGATCTTGCCACATGATCCAACCACAGTAAAGTTAAATGACTTTCAATCAGAGCTGTAATCATTGATCAGGTCAGGAAGTCACTCTAACACCCTACCAGCCTATTGTGTGGGCATCCTAATAGCATAGATATTGGTGTAGCATTCACCCCTGATAATTGAAAGAACCCATCATCAGGATTTGGAAGGGCTATGGGGGAACAGGCTAGTGGAAGGAAGTTTTACCCCACAACTTTCCCAGAAATTCCACTTCAGGTTTCCGAGGATGCAAAGAGATGCAAAATGGTGGGGGAATTTGAGAAGGGAGTTCCAGGGAGGGTAGTGTGATAGTAAAACGTTCTGCCATAAGGCACCCTGGAGGGAGAGAAGGACACCAGTGTCATCAAAGCGGAGGTTGTGAGCACGGAACTTGGGCTGGAGAAAGTTGTAGTGGCAAGGTGGATGAGGGTACAGAGGGGTTTGTAAACCATGGTAAGATTCTGATATTACTGCTCTATGGGGTGAGGTCACACATCCGTTGTCCTCCCTCACCAACTAGTTACCATTTTCTGCCTGAAACAGCCAAGCATTTGATCAATGGCATTCAAATGAGGCTCAGCAGTTTAAGTCTGACTTATTCTGCTGTGGGGGGTTTCCATCCATTCCCAGTAGGAGTTAAAATTAGCTCTAATGCGAATCTCATTTTCAGTACGCCCATTTTAATTGTGGAATTGACAAACTTCTCCTTTTGTTCTCAATGTGTGTACAAATTCCCATTATTTAAAGGGATACGCTTAGATGGCTTTCTTTCCTCTTTCCAACTGAGCATATTACTATTATTCAGGCTTTACTTTCTTAATCTTTAGAGTTTCCAAACCTAGTATGAAGGAGGAAGAATCAATATAAAAGATCACTCATCAGAAGTGTAGTTGTCTGCATTTTTTAAAAGATGTTATCCACACACCAATGTCCTCACCTTCCTTCTCTATGACCTTGGACGAGATAAACAGAGTCAGTTTCAGGTTTGAGGCAGCTATTCTGAAAGCAATCAGTGTTATATAGTTTGAAGGAGAGAATCAAGACAAGTTGGTGAAAATGATTTATTGTTTTAAAGAATACATTTTTAAAAGGTTTGAAAAGGAAACAAACACAGTTTGTTATATTATTATTGATGCAGCAGGCTACTGATAAATGTTTGAATAATTTACCAAGAAATGTTACGCTGTGATCAGGATTATCCTCAGATCAGAATTTCTTTAAATTGATGATAAAAATAGTTAGATTGTAGAGCTTGGTGCACAATCTATTTATTCATTCAGCTGTTCAGTCTAAAAGGGACAGATGGCACTTAACAGAAACATATTTCCACAAAAAAGCAATCAGATTTCAATGATGTTTCACTAGCTACAACTAAGATGGTAGTGGATTGACTATATTTGTAGACAATCATTTCTGTTGTTTCGAAAATAATTTAAGTCATGAATGTTATACAATAGAAAGTTGAAACTGCACATTTGGACCTTATATGTAATTCTCTGGAGTAAAGTATATTCTGGGCTAAGAATTGGCCTGCTCCCACTTTTGGGTGTGGAGGTTGTAACTTACAGTCCATTTGTGCCCTGTCCCAGCCTCCTCATTTGCTTGATTGTAGCATGTAGCTGAGTGTGACCAATGCTGGCTACATGATCAACAGGGGACCTGAAAGCATGCAGGGCTAGCATATATTCCAGCTAGCCTCCCGCTCTTAAAGGCAGTCTGTCCCTCTTAAAGGGAAATTGCATTGACTGAAAGGAAGCTTCAGCAATCTGCCAGTACTGTAATTAGCTGCAATTAGAAACATAGGAAATTGAACACTTGGGGATGGAGAGGGCTTCCAGGTTCATGACAGTAGCAATGGAGGCCTTTTCCATATAGGGTGGCCTGAGGAGAGAGGCCTAGTTTCCACAAGAGGTCATCAGGAACTCCCTCTGAAGGGAATGGGAGCAGGGGGCAAGGGAGGCCAAGGAAAGGGGTCTTGCCCCAAGGACCTGGCAGCAGTGCTCAGAGAAGTTCAATGGCTTGTTATGGCCAGGAGAGAGATGGTAGGAAGGTTCCCCCTTTTTTCCACCTCCGGACTAACCACAGATAGATGTGGTTTAAAGAAGAAATGTTTTAACCCCTTGAGTGACAAGGTAGGTTTTCTCGTAAGTTGTAAAAAAGGAAGAATAAATGTTGTTTTTTCAATACCTGACTGTATTTGCAACAGCACTCACTCACAATAATTCCGAGACCCAGTTTAATGCTCTGGGGGCATGAGTTCAAATCCCATGCTGGCAGCTGGTGGAATTTAAACATTTAATTAATACAACCTGGAATTAAAAGCTTGTCTTAGTAATAGTGATCATGAAACTATCATTGATTGTATTTAAAAATCCAACTGGTTCATTAATATCCTTTAGGGAAAGAAATCTGCTGTCTTTACCCAGTCTGGTCTACATGTGACTCCAGGGGCAAAATTTTCCCCCTATCGGGGTGGGGGGGTGGGGGGGGGGGGGCGTGCGGGAGCGGGCGTGGGTGGGCCTCGATCAGGAGCGTGCTGCCATTTTTCGTGGGCAGGCCAATTAAGGCCCGCCCAGTGTTACGTCCACACGGAGGCGCTGTGCGCTCCCTGTGTGGGCGGGGGGAGTGGAATGCCAAATGCAGAAGTACACTCCTTCTTGCACGCGCGTGAAGCAGCGCCCCGATCTCCCTGAGACTAAGTGCTGCCTCAGGGAGATCGGTTCCCAGAGGGAAAAAATTAACTTTTGGAAAATTTCATTTACTATGCATGTCCCCTCATGTGAGAATGTCACATTAGTTAGGACATGGACATAAATTTAAGTAAAAGTGACTGTTAATTATTTAATTTTGCCGTGAAACCTCATCCCACCCGTGGATGAGGTTTCATGTTTTTTCAGGCAGCCGCCAGTGCTCCTGTCCTGCCCGCCAACATTAAGGCTGGATGGGTAGGTCCACTAATTGCTTTAATTGATTTTTCTATGGCCTCACTAGGCCGTTGACGGGTCAGGGGGCGCACAGTTGACTCGGCTGCGCCCCTACCGACCTGAAAATGCAAATGACACGGGATGACTTGGGGAGTTCCGCCCGATGTCATTCCGCATCATTTTACACGCTGGCGAGCCAGTCCCGTCCCCCCTCGCCGACGGGAAAAATCTTCCCCAAACTCCCAACTGCCCTCTGCAATAGCCTAATAAACCATTCAGTTCAAGAAGGGAGTCAAGGGACCAATTAAGGAATACTGGCAATTAAGGAAAGCAGAGTAGTGGTGAACAGTTATCTTTCGGACTGGTGGAAGGTGGATATTTATTGCTTATATATGTTAATGAGTTTGTTGTAAAGGACACAAAACTTGGGAGTATCGTGAACTGTCAATAGGATAGTGAAAAACTTCAAAAGTACATAGATAGTCTGGTGGAATGGGTGGACAAGTGGAAGATGAAATTTAACAGAGAGAAGTGTGAAGTGATTCATTTTAGTAGTGAGAACATACAAATATACGGATTAGGAGAAGGAGTAGGCCACTCGGCCCCTCAAACCTGCTCCACCATTCAATAAGATAGTGGCTGATCCAAATGTAACCTCAACCCCATATTCCTGCCTACCCCCAATAACCTTTCACTCCCTTGTTAATCAAGAATCTATACAGTTCTGCCTTAAAAATATTCAAAGACTCTGCTTCCACCATCTTTTGAGGAAGAGAGTTCCAAAGACTCAAGGGAGAAAAAAATTCTCCTCATCTCTGTCTTAAATGAGCAACCTCTTATTTTTAAACAGTGACCCCTAGTTCTATATTCTCTCACAAAAGCAAACGTCCTCTCCACATCCACCCTGTCAAGGCCCCTCAGGACCTTAAAGATTTCAATTAAGTCGCCTCTTACTCTTCTAACTTCCATACAAGCCTAACCTGTCCAACCTTTCCTCATAGGACAGCCCTCCCATTAGTATTAGTCTAGTAAACCTTCTCTGAACTGCTTCTAATGCATTTACATCTCTCTTTGAATAAGGAGATGAATACTGTAAATAGTACTCTGGATGTGGTCTCACCAGCACCCTGTACAACTGAAGCATAACCTCCCTACTTTTGTAATGAATTCCCCTCACAATAAATGCTAATGTTCTACTAGCTTTCCAAATTACTCGCTGTACCTGCATACTAACCTTTTGTGATTCATGCACTAAGACATCCAGATCCCTCTGAATCTCAGAGCCCTGCAATTTCTCACCATTTAGATAATAAGCTTAAAAGCAAAATACTGCGGATGCTGGAAACCTGAAATAAAAACAGAAAATGCTGGAATATTTCAGCAGGCTTGTGGTGTTCAACTGCGGGGTCACTTTGCTTGCACATTTATCTGTTGGCGGATGAGTCGTTAACAATATACTGCAGACGCAGAGACCAATATGTAATGATGCACATGCTATTTATTATTATTTTAAAATTTGTTCACAGGATGCGGGCTCCGCTGGCTCGGCCAGCATTTATTGCCCATCCCTTGTTGCCCTTGAGAAGGTGATGGTGAGCTGCCTTCTTGAACCGCTGCAGCCCATGTGGTGTAGGAACACCCAGAGTGCTGTTGGAAGAGAGTTCCAGGATTTTGACCAAGCAACAGTGAAGAAATGGCAATATATTTCCAAGTCAGGATGGTGAATGACTTGGAGGGGAACTTCCAGGT
This sequence comes from Carcharodon carcharias, assembly GCF_017639515.1. Taxonomy (NCBI): domain Eukaryota; kingdom Metazoa; phylum Chordata; class Chondrichthyes; order Lamniformes; family Lamnidae; genus Carcharodon; species Carcharodon carcharias. The sequence goes on along the minus strand of NC_054469.1, from coordinate 141,075,716 downwards.
GGCGGTGTTCCCATTTACCTGCTGCCCTTCTAGGTCTTTCTAGGTGGTAGTGGTTGTGGGTTTTAAAGGTGCTGTCTAAGGAGCCTTGGTGAATTCCTGCTGTGCCTCTTGTAGATGGTACACGCTGCTGCTACTGTGTGTCGGTGTGGGGGGAGTGAATGTTTGTGGATATAGTGCCAATCAAGCAGGCTGCTTTATTCTGGATGGTGTCAAGCTACTTGAGTGTTGTGGGAACTGCACTCATCCAGGCAAGTGGGAAGTATTCCATCATGCTCCTGACTTGTGCCTTGTAGATGGTGGACAGGCTTTGAGGAGTCAGGAGGTAAGTTACTCGTTGCAGGATTCCTAGCCTCTGACCTATTCTTGTAGCCACAGTATTTATATGGCTAGTCCAGTTCCATTTCTGGTCAATGGTAACCCCCAGGATGTTGATAGTGGGGGATTCCGTGATGGTGATGCCATTGAACATCAATGGACAATTTTTGGATTCTCTCTTGCTGGAGCTGGTCATTGCCTGACATTTGTGTGATGTGAATGTCACTTGCCACTTGTCAGCCCAAGCCTGGATATTGTTCAGGTCCTACTCCATTTGGACAAGAGGCAAAATTTTACATTCGGTGTGTGGGCGTGCACCCGACATGCTGGAACATAAAGTGACGCCTCGGACGTCATCACGAAGTCGTGCGATATTTCTTTTGGCGCGCATGCGCAGGAGTCAGCTGCGAGCCCGCTGATAATTGAAAGACCTATCAAGGCCATTAACCAGGTAGTTAACCTGAATTTTATGCTGCTCATCCAACCTAACGGTTAGCGGGCAGGCGAAAAGGCCAAGTGGCCTTTACGTTTTTCAGGAAACCTCATCCATGAGGGGGATGAGGTTTCCTGAAGCTGTTACAAATTAAATACAAAGTTTCATTTGAACTTAAAAACATGTCCCATCTCATGTGACAATGAGGGGACATGTTTCATTGAATTTTTCTGCTCTTTAGTAATTTTTTCAAAAAGCACTTCAATCTCCCTGAAGCAGCTCCGTGCCTCAGGGAGATTGAAGCGCTTTTTTTCGCGCATGAGTGAACTGTGCGCTACGCCTGCTCTCCCTCCTCCTCCCTACCCGCACAGGTAGCACTCAGCACTACCACTTGAATTCCACGCAGGGCGGGCCTTAATTGGCCCACTCATGTGAAATCGTGGTGTGGAGCCTATCGCGGGTGGCAGTCAGCTCCACGACCGCCCCTGCCCGCTCCTGCTGAGCCTGCCTGATGAAGGGAAAATCCTGTCCATGGACTATTTACACAGACAACAGTGCACTAACATGATGTGTGCTTCTCCGACCAGACCCTACTCTAGACTAACATTAACATTGTAGCTCATGCTACATAGCAATTGGATCACGCAGTCACGTGGTTTATCTGCTCAATTCTCTTAAAGGTGTATTGCACCTCAGAATACCAAAATCCTCCCCCTTTGCTTGAAAGTTCATTTTACAATTTATTACCTATTTACATAAATAAAACTAGTTACAAATTTAGTCTCTCAGGAGGCTTTTTCAAACATGCCGATTGTCATAGTTCTACGACTTCGGATAGTTTATCTGAGGCCTCCCTCTCAGGAGTTATCCGTCCACTAGGCTCTCCAGCAGGAACCTGTAAGTTTGTCTCTTTGACTCTCTCAGGCTCAACGAGTCCTACAGATACTTCCAAACCAAGATGAGTTCTTCCTGCCAGTGGTGTAGTCTCCAACGGGAATGTTATCACGCTCTTTTGGGCCTAATCGCATGTTCTCCTGCTGCCTCTCCCCTCCAAGTTCAACAATATGAAGGGAAGCTGTCAGGCAGGTTCTGAGAATTAGGATGTTGAGCAAGGCTAAATTGAATAGGGAATGATCAGCTGTCTGCCATGTAAAAAATCTTTTAGGGGCCTTGTTAGTAGTAATTTCACTTTTTCTTTTCCTGTGTCTTCTTTTGATGGGCCCTCTTCACTGACTTTGCTCTCGGCTTTCTTTTCAACTTCCCTATTGGCCAGACTAGGCTCAATATAAGTTCAACTTGAGTGAATTCAGTGGTTGAGTCTTCCAATATTCCCTCATCTGTCAGCTCCTTTGGAAACTCAGGGGCCTCTATTTTTAAAACTTCTTGGTTTCCACGTAGCTGATTCTTCAGCTCTTTCAGTTCGTTTTTTTATATTTGTTAGTTCTTTCCTGGAGAATTAAGTATTGTTGTGCTTTCTCAATATGCTGAATTCTTCCTGTTCTTCCTCATACCTTTTTAGTGGTACAAATTGGGATCAGAGGGAATCTTGCAAAACCTTTACCAGGTTTTCTTTTTCTTTTTGGAGGTTTCAACTCGAACACTGTCCTGAAGCATCAGCTCTACAAGTTCCTTTTGTTGAGTCTTTACATACTCCTTTTTCCAAACAGTAACATTTCCTGCTTCTGATTGAGATCTCAGTAATCTCTCAAGACAGATCTCTCTAAACCAATTTCTTCCAAGGAGAATCAGTCCTCTGCCTTCTATCACCATGAGGGGTAGATTAGCAGACTGGCTTCTATATTTTACTGGAACCTTGCCTACACCTCTTAATTGTATGTCTTCGCCAGTATACATCTTTAATCTAACATCCAAATTTTCCAGCTTTAGTGAGTGGCCTCCTCCATTCACAATACTTAAATGTGTGTTCCCCTATGACTGTCATGGATACCTCTGTATCCACTTTTATTCAAATGGGTTTTCTGTTGACTTCTACTGTCACGTAGATCAACTCTGTTTTACCCATTTTTAAGTTGCGTTGTGAGTAAATATCTGACTCTGTTTCTTCTGGTTCCTCCATTATGTATGTTTCACGATTTCTGCTTTTTTATTTGGAATTTTGTCTCAATCTGTCTTTGCAATATCGTACAAGAAACATACGGTTTTTTTAACATAAATAATCAACGTCCTGAACTCACAGTGCTCTGTCAGTTGTTTTAAGGCTGCTACACAGCAAGCGACTGTCTCTCCAGGGGCGCAACACCTTGAAATAAATTTAAAATGTTGCATTGTTACCCAGGGTTTCAGCTGAAAGTGATTTTTCACAAGATTTACCAACTCATCAAGGCTCTTGGAATCTGGGGCGTTTGGTGTCATTTGACTACGAATTAGGCCATATGTTTTACTGCTGCATGTCAACAAGAGGACCATCCACCTCTTCTCCTCCCCCGATTTGTCATTGGCCAAAAAGAAAAATGTGAGGCGTTCAATATAACCTAACCAGCCAAAGGTGGTCTGATCAAACGGTTTGATGTGGCCAAATTGTGGCATACTAGAGAGAGATAACTTTGACGATTATGGTGAGGGCTGTACTTACAATCAGCCTGCGAGGCATGGCTGATTCACCTCAGTCGAGTTTTCGTGACTTTACTTGGTGTCGTCGACTGATTGTAGTTTTTCCTCATCACCAGTTGTTATGTTCTACTACTGGGTTAGTTTGCTCGCGAACCGGTTGCATGCTTATCTGTCAGCGGGTGTGTCAATAACAATATACTGCAGATGCAGAGACCAACATGAAATGAAGCACAGGCTATTTATTTACTAACATGACGTGTGCTTCTGCAACCAGACCCTACTCTAGACTAACTTTAACATTGTAGCCCGTGCTACACAGCAATTGGGTCACGCAGTCACGTGGTCAATCTGCTCACATTCTCTTGAAGGTGTATTGCACCTGAGATTACTATAAGGTCTGACAGCATCTGTGGAGAGAGAAACAGCATTAACGTCTCATGAACATATGATCCTTCTTCAGAGCTAAAGAGAAGTAGAAATAGGATGAAATTGATACTGTTTAAGGGGGCTGGTCTACTGCATTTGCTGCTCCCAATGTGGTCTCCTCTACTTTGGAGAGATCAAACGCAGACTGGGTGACTGCTTTGCGGAACACCTTTAGTCTGTCCACAAGCATGACCCAGACCTCCCTGTCGCTTGCCATTTCAGCACACCACCCTGCTCTCATGCCCACATGTCTGTCCTTGGCTTGCTGCAATGTTCCAGTGAAGCCCAACGCAAACTGGAGGAACAGCACCTCACCTTCTGATTAGGCACTTTACAGCCTTCCGGACTGAATATTGAGTTCAACAACTTCAGACCATGAACTCTATCCTTTAATACCCCTTTTTTAATTCCTTTTTTAAAATTTATTTTTATTTTTTATCCACTTATTTTTATTTTAATTTATTTTTATTTTTATTCATTTGTTTATTGTTTTATCTCCACTTTTTATCCCTTTTTCTCTCAACCACTGCCCCCTCCCCCTATCCCACCCCCAAAAGGGCCAATTGTTACTTGTTCCATGTTGTTCTTTCACAGAGTGCCGACCCTTGTTCTGCTATTCACACATCCTGCTTTCTTCCCTTTAGGCCACTATCAGCACCTTCTTTAGCCCTTGTCACTACCATTAACACTCCCTTTGTCTTTTTGTTTGTGACATCTTTATTAATCTCTCCTTAGCCCCCACCTATTGCTGGCCTTCTATCCAGCTTCACCTTTTCCACCCCCCTTAAACAATATAAATTTCATCCCATTTGTACTTCCCTTTAGCTTTGAAGAAGGGCCATATGGACTTGAAACATTAACTCTGTTTCTCTCCCCACAGATGCAGTCAGGCCTGCTGGGTTTTTCCAGCATTTCCTGCCAAAATGAACAATTTCACGCTTGCTCACATTATACCCCATTTGCAAGATCTTTGCCCACCCACTTAACCTATCTATGTCACTTAGTAGTCTCCTTGTGTCCTCTTCACAATTTACTTTCCTACCTGTCTTTGTGTTGTCAGTAAATTTAACAACCATTCCTTTGGTCCCTTCATCCAAATCATTTATATAAATCGTAAAAAGTTGGGGCCCCAGCACTGATCCCTGTGGCACACTACTCAGCACATCCTGCCAACCAGAAAAAGACTGATTTATGCCAATACTCTGCTTCTTGTTAGCTAATCAATCTTCTATCCATACGAATATTTTATCCCCTCATGATGAGCTTTTATTTTCCACAATAACCTTTGATGTGGCACTTTATCAAATGCCTTCTAGAAATCTAAATATAGTACATCCACAGGTTCCCTCTTATCCAAAGCACATATGATTTCTTCAAAGAACTCCAATTAAATGGTTAAACATAATTTCCCTTTTACAAACCATGTTGACTATGCCTGATTGCCTTGAATCCTTCCAAGATGCTTTAACATCTTTAATAATAGCTTCTAACATTTTCCCTATGACAGATGTTAGGCTAACTGGCCTGCAGTTTCCTGATTTCTGTCTCCCGCCCTTTTTGAATAACAGAGTTAAGTTTGCAATTTTCCAATCTAATGTAGCCTTCCCAAATCTAGGGGCAGAATCTTTTCCTCATCAGGCGTGCGTGTGCCCGACCTGAACGGGAGAAAAATAGTGTGCAATGATGTCAGGCGAGCGTCCCGTCATCGCACACTCGTGTGATATTTCGGTCGGCGGGCACCAGAGTCAGCAGCGCACCCACCGACAATTAAGGGGGTTGTTAGGCCCATTAATTAATTAATTAAACAGGATTTTGCCCTGCCTGTCCAACCTTACAGTTGGCATGCGGGTGAATAGGCCAAGAGGCTTTTCAATTTTTGAGGAAACCTCATCTATGGGCAGGACGAGGTATCTGATGTTAATTAAAAAAAAATTTCAGAACTCATTTGCAACAAGTCCCTGCTCATGTGACAGAGTCACACGAGGGTACATGTTTTCTTTATTTTTTAAATCTTTATTTTTAATGTTATAAAACTTCAGCTCCTTGAGGCAGTTCTTTGCCTTCAGGGAGCTTTCTGTGAGCACACCCACATGCATGTGCAAACTTCCACGCTTGCCCCCACCACCCCCACCCCGCCAACACCAGCCTGGCCATGCTGAGCATTGCAGCACGTGACTCGTGTTCGGGGCCTGATCGCGGGTGACAGACCATTGCGCAGCCACTCCCAGCCCTGCCCTCTGTGCCCGTCCGCCAAGGAGAAAATCCTCCCCGAGCAAATTTTGGAAAATTAAAACCAATGCATCAATATCTCACTAGCCTCGTTTTTCGAGAACTTAGAGTTAAGTCCATCCAGACCTGGGTATTTGTCAGCCCACAGCCCCAACAATTTGCTCAATACCACTTCCCTGGTGATTGTAATTCCTCCCTCCCTTCCATTTCCTGACTTATAGCTATTTCCAGGATGTTACCTGTGTTCTCTATAGCAAAGACCAAAGCAAAATACCTCTTTAATTCATCTGCCATCTCTCTACTTTCCATTATCAATTCCCCAGATGCACTTTCTATAGGACCAATTCTCACTTTGTTAACTCTTTTCTTATTTAAATATCTATGGAGGCAATTCAAAATAAAGGGTACAATTCTAAAGGTGGTGCAAGAGCAGAGGGACCTAGGTGTATATGTGCGTACATTGCTGAAGTTGGCAGGACAGGTTGAGAGCTCAGTTAAAAAAGTGTACAGAACCCTGGGCTTTATAAATATCCAGATAGAAGATCCTGTATAAAACACATTTTGCATCAACTGGAGTATAGCATTCAGTTATGGGCACCACCATTTGGGGTGGAAGTGAAGGCATTAGAGAGGGTGCAAAAAGGATTCACGAGAATGGTTCCATGGATGACGAACTTCAGTTACGTAGAAAGATTGGAGAAGCAGGGACTGTTCTCTAAATAGCAAGAGACTGTTCTCATTGATGGAAGGATCGGGGGCACAGATTTAAGTTAATTGGCAAAAGCGGCATGGTGACATGAGGAATAACTTTTTTATGCAGTGAATGGTTAGGACCTGGAATGTACTTCCTGAAAGTGTGGTGGAGGCAGGTTGAATCATGACATTCAAATGATAATTGGATCATTGTCTGAAAAGGAATGATTTGCAGAGCTACAGGGAAAAGGTGGTGGAGTGACATTTGGAGAATTGCTCTTGCAGAGGGTCAGCACAGACACAACAGATCGAATGACCTCCTTCTGTGCTATAGTCCTTTGATTCAGTGATTCAAATCCCACCTAAACTTCAGACTACTACCTGCCTTGATAAGCAAGCTGCACATGGTGTTCCTATGGAATGTGGGAAAGGGCATCTCACAGAGCTTGGAGCCCATATTTGCCAGTTTGGAAGTGATGGGCAACTAGATGGTAGCACTAATGGATCCAGCTGGGATACTACATCTGCTGGTCGAAGCTCATCTTCCACTGCATTTCAAGTGAAAGCCACTCGAAGTCTCACTGCATCAACGGTGGCTCAGATGATGGACCAGGCTCAGGCTGCTGCCATTATGGCTGTGGATCTCAGACTTCAAAGGGGCAAACAGGCTTTCATTGCAGTCCAGTAATCTGTGCTCTCAACACAAGGATTAGTAAGGTGCCACCCTATGGGAGCAGCAGCAGCACCATAGAGCATAAATCTGCTGCTCTCTCACACAATGATGGCACTCATGTTCCTGCCACTTCCTCTCTGCCATATCCTTGCTGTTGTTTATCAACCAGCCAGTGCAAACTGTTATCCCCATACCGGGACAGTGCAGTCACAAGCCGAGCCCTCGGGGCCAGAAGTTGCTCGTAAGGCCATCTGCAGTCTGCCCGGGTGAAAAACAGCAGCTTTGTACTAGCCATGCTGCAGCCAATGGGGTAGCACTGTGAAGGAGCAGGAGGACAGACAAAGGCATCCGCAAGACAAGCACTAGGGAAATGCAAAAGATTGAATAGTTTATTTTTGACCCGATGTGTTTTTGATAATGATGCAATCGAATGGCTAATGGTGCTGGCTTTTATTGCAGGAATTTGGCTAGGGGTGTGATGTGGAGAGTGCTCCTCCTCCTCCCTCTGTGCAGAGCACTCCCTTTCTCCAGCTTCTGTTTCATTTGGTGGTCATGTTGTAGACCCACAATGCAAGAACAGCTCCTATACTGTTTTCATCTCGTTGTGTGCTGATGACCAAGTTCACTTTCCACCCTGAATGGATGCAACAACTCACCAAAAACCCTCAAATATCAAGCCACAAAATGGGCACAAACTTTGCCACTGCTGAAGTAAGCCAAAAGGACCTCAGCTGCTCATTGTATGCTTTTAAGTAACATGAGTCAGAGGTCCCCATTGCAACAGCATGTTCAGCTGGTTATGATTAATATATGCTTACACTGGACCTACATGATTCAAGTTCCAGCTGTTTTAAAGTCATGATCTGACCACTCCTGACACTTCCTATCATGGGGAACCATTTTGGCCACACCAGAAGCAGCTGGAAGCACTTTACTTGCTTAAGGTCGTCCACAGCACTCCTCTTCTCTTGAGGCAATCATTCCTTGGGAGCGATGATGACTAGCTACCACACAGGTTCAATGGGTTCTGAGAAGGCTGAGAAGTCCAATGCATGATCACCCTGCCACATACAGGGCAGGGTGGGCACTCGAAGGGTGAGCCAGATGAGGTTTGTGGACGTTTGTGCGCTCTCTCTGCTCCTCAACTTCACCTCTGTGTTTTCCTGATGAAGCCTCTCAATGTGTCCAGTGCCTTCCTGCAGGAACTTTCTCCATTTTGGTTATTCACAAGCCAGGGGGGATTCCCGTGAGTCAGCAGGGACGTGTGACCTCTTTATGGATTCTGGTACCAGTGACACTAGAGTTTTATGGCCTGTGTGTTTGGGTTAGATCAAAAAAAAACTGAAGAAAAATGGGAATACATGATGGCTTAATGCAATCTTAATTTAAATAGAACATTCTGCAACCCTTCCTCTCCCACATTCACTTTGGATCATCATGTAGTACATCTACAGGGAATAATTTCAGCTTTGCAAATAGATTCAGTTGCATAGCATCTAAAATTCGAATGATATTCCGATGAACTTCTTGACATCAATCCTAAATTTGCCTTTCCTTAGTTTGAGCCTGTGCAATTTAATTGAAATTTCCTTGACTTGCCTTTCCAGTTACTATCCTATATATCTCGATAAAATCGCTTTTCAGATGCCTTCTTTCAAGGTCGAAACGTCTACCTTTTCCAATATTTTCTAATAAATAAACTTTGACACTTGGGCTTAACCTTGTAGCTCTATCATGCACTATCTTCAACACTTAAATATCTCCCTTGTTGCTAGGTGACCAGAACTGGCACAGTGCACAAGGAACAGTCTGGTCATTGTACGGTACTTGACTTGTTTTTGCTGTTTTGACTATACAGTTCAACATTCTATTAGTTTTGTTCATTGTTGCACTGAATTTTCTGGATATGTTGAGTCTACAAAGACTCTTAAATCTTTTTCAGCTTCATCCTTAATTATTTCAATACCACTCATGGTATCAGAATATTACGCACGATGACGTTGGGCGTGCATCCTGACGTCATCACACAGTCTCACGATAGTTTCATTTGGCGGGTGTGCGTTGGAGTCGGCTGCCCACCTGCCGATAATTAAAAGGCTGATTAAGGCCATTAACAATCTAATTAAATTCAAATTTATGCCTTACGGTTGGCGGGCAAGTGAAAAGGCCAAGTGACCTTTACATTTTTTAGGAAGCCTCATCCACAGATGACATATCACTAAACATAGCGATTTCCTAAAACAAATAAATATTAAATAAAAACTTTAATTTTGAATTAATAACATGTCCAAGCTCATATGACAAAGTCACATGAGGGGACATGTTTTATTAAAATTTTATTCTCTTCATTTTTTTTTTACACAGTGCTTCAATCTTCCTGAGGCAGCTCTGTACCTCAGGGAGGTTGAAGTGCTCTTTCCCTCGCATGCACAAAACTGAGCACTAGGCCCGGCTCTCCCTCCCCACCCACCCCCACCCCCCCACCACCCGCACAGGCAGCGTTTAGCACTGCCGCTCGCAATCCACGCAGGGCGGGCCTTAATTGGCTCACCCGTGTGAAATCGCTTCCCGACCGCCTCCGCCCACCTCCACTGAGCTCACACACCAAGAGCAAAATCCTGCCCATGGACTTTAGGACGAGAAGCTGAATTTCTAATCTTCAAAATTTGGAAATGAATCCAAATTGGGGAATAGTTAATTCAGAGGGAGGCTGTGATAAAAGACAGGAAGACATTAATGAAGTTGCAGGGTGAGCAAGTAATTGTCAAATGAGCAGGTAAGTGTGAAGTGGTTTAGTTTGGCAGGGAAAATAAGGATGTCATACACCCCTTGGAAAATAAGTGTCTAAATGGAATAGAGGGGCAGTGGAATCTTGGGGCACCAATAAACATATCACTAAACGTAGCGATAAAGGTTAATAAGGCCATAAAAACACACACACTGGGGTTAATTTCACTGAAAAACAGTGAAGTAATATCAATCTTGTACATACCTTCGGTTAGCACTTAGATTGCTGTAAACAGCTCTGGTATCCATGTTACAAATATATTAATTCACTGGAGAAAATGCAGAAATGATTGACTTGAATAATACAGGACTGAGAGGCTAAACCTATCAGGAAAGATTGAATACACTGGACTCTTTTCTCTAGAAAAGAGAAGATTGAGGGATGATCTGATAGAGGTCTTTAAGATTAAGGGGTTTGATAGGGTGGTTGTAGAGAAGATGTTTCCACTGGTGGGGAAGACCAGAACTAGGGACCATTACTAGAAGATATACACTGATGATTCTAAAAAGGAATTCAAGAGAAGCATCTTTACCAGAATGGTTAGAATGTGGAACTTGGTACTACAAGGAGCGATTGAGGTGACTAACAGGGATGCACTGGGGAAGCTAGATAAACACATGAAACAGAGGAATGGAAGAAAATACTGATGGTGTTAAATAAAGAATGGTGAGGTGAGGCTCAAGACAGCATAAACACAGGTATGGACGTGTTGAGCTGAATGACCTGTTTCTTTGATGTAAATACTATGTAACCTATGTACAGCACTTTGTATTAATCTGTATTAAAGTTAATCTTATATTGTTTTGTTCATGCACACATTTTGTCAAACACATTCTATACTTCCTGAGTTGCCTCCTCTGATTCCGCTATCCTCCATGATTGGAATTATCTGCAAATTTGACTAATTTACATTGAGTTTATCAATCCAAGTCATTGCTGTAAATTTGAAGCAGGAATATTCCCAACACTGAGCCTCAGGTGTTACCGGCACACTCCATTATCTCCTGCTCTTAACCGTTTTCTTATTCATTCCAAAAATTACCATGGTTCCCGACAGATTTCGGCTTAATTTAAAATGGAATATTTGTCTAATCCCTAAATCTAAGAAAAATATGTCATGGGGTTGAATCTTCATGGTTGGCATGCAGGGGTGGGCCCCATTTGCCAACGTGTAAAATGACACGTGGTGACATCGGGTGTGCATCCCAACGTCATCATGCGTCATTCAGATCTTCAGTTCAGCAGGCTGCGTGCCCACCGAACTGTCAAAGGTCTATTAAGGCCATTTAAATAGCAATTAAAACAATTATCAGGGCTGCCCGTCCAACCTTAAGGTTGGCGGGCAAGTGATGAGCCCAGGTGGCCTTTGCATTTTTCATGGAACCTCATCCAAGGGCAGCATGAGATTTCATGAAGGTTTTTAAACTTTAATAACATTGTTGAATGAAATTTTTAGACATGTCCCTGCTCATGTGACACTGTCAAAAGAGGGGACATGTCCGAATAATTTTTAAAAATCTTTTTTTGACTTTTTCACAATGAAATTAAACTCCCTGAGGCAGCTCTGTGCCCCGACTCAGCCTCTTCCCTCCACCCGCACAGGGAGCATTCAGCGCTTCCGATTGCGCGTCACGCTGGATGGACCTTAATTGGCCCGCCCACGTAAAATGGCGGAGCGCAGCCAATCACGGGCGACGATCAGCTATGCGCCCGCCTGCGCCCACTCCCACTCAGCCCTCCCCGACAGGGAGAAAATTCTCCCCATAGGGTTTTCCAAGATCACCTAGGATATAATTTCCTCAAAGAAGTCAAGGAAATTGCTCATACGGCACCTTCCCCTTCTGAATCCATATTAATTGCTTTTAATTAGGTTATTAGTGTAAAATCATCAAGGTTATTCATGACGATCAGTGGTATCATTTTACATTAGCTAGAAATAGCGCTGATGGGGCTGTCATTTGTTGGTTTTACCACACATTTTTTGAATATGGGTACCACATCAGTCTATTCCACTCAATTGGTACATCTCTGGTGCCCAATTATCCCTTCTAATGATTTTCTCCATAATCTTTTAGCAATTTGGGATAAATATCAGAAATCCTTCAGGGTTTGTTGGTTTTGAGCCCTTAAAGCCAATCCAGGATTTCCATCACGTTTATCCAGAGGTCTTTCTCTTTTATCTTGATTATTTGTGTTTTGGGAGGGTTTGCTGCATATGTCTTTCTCTCAATATTTGTGATAAAGAGCCATTCAGAATCTTTACTACCGTGTGTTCACCATGTTTTCTACCTGGTTCTCAACTGATCGCTGATAGCCCTGCCAGCATTGAAATACTGAAAGACTTTCTCACCGTTTTCCCTTTGCAACTATTATTTTCTTTGGAAATCACTCCTTGACCCTCTGACCGCCTTTTAATGTGTTTCTCCATCATCCTGAATTCATCCGGATGAATCTCTTCTCCTTTTACCCTGTGGGGTTTATGTAGGCTGTTTGTCTTCTTTACCAAGGATGGGATCGGCAGGCCAACAGCTGACAGCTACCTTGTGAAATGGGCAACATACAAGACCCAATTCGTAAACAGGTTCACCAAGAACAGGGCAGCAGGGGTAACTCAGTGGCCAAACATATATAGCTAGAGCTGGAGTTTATACAGCCCATTGTGGCAAGAACCATGGTGGCCAGGCCCATTCAATCGTGGGAGAGGCCCAGTGTCAGTCTCATGGCAGCAGGAAGTAGCTGTTGCAGGATTCTCAATGGCCAGAGGCGGGATGCCAATTAGGCTTATTAATGACGCAATTGGCACCATTGTCTCAGAGCCCACCACAACTTAGTGGTGGCTCATGGTGGCTGCATAGGTCTCCCATGTCCTGTTAGGTTTGCCAGAGACCCTTGGGGTAGGAGAAGCCCTCATTGTCAGGCTTTCTGTGCTTGATTGAGGGAACTGGTACCAGGTGGTGGGAGGGGTGGTGCTGTTGAAAGCCACTCTCCTGCCCTTGTCTTCGACCCCTTCCCCCCACCCAGCCCTTCTCTATCCCATGACTGCCACCTCTCAATCCCCATCCTGCCTTCACTCAGCTATCATCCTGGGTCTCTGGTGGGTGCTGCTAACAGCCATGGCTCCGGCTGGCACTAGTGGCATGAAGAGTTGCCAGCCTCTGATTGGTCGCCAGCTCTCGGCTGGTGGGGCTTCAGCCACCACAGACCTCAGTTGAAGCAGGGGCCCAATGGTGGCCAGTTAAATGCCTGAAAGGCACTTGATTCTGTCAAGCCACCCCATGGAACTGACAAAGATTACCTACCTGCCGGTTGTCAGACCATTGAGCGAGACCCCAGTCTGAATGACACAACCCAGGCCATAATATTTTTGTTTAAAAAGGTAGGAACATAGGAACATAGGAGCAAGGGTAGGCCATTTGGCTCCTTAAGCCTGCTCCACCATTTAGTGAGACCACAGCTGATCTTTTACCTCAAAATTATGGCCAGAATCTTTGGGTCAGTGTGCCGAGGTGGGCCCTGCACGCTCGTCCTGCTCACCCCCCTCACCGATGTGTAAAATGATGCGTGGTGACATTGGGCGTGCTGTCCCAATGTCACCGCGCATCCTTCAGATCTTCAGTCCCACGGGCGCGCACCGGAGTCAGCTGGATGTCCACCGAACTGTCAAAGGCCTATTAAGGCCATTTAAATATCAATTAAAGGAATTAACTGTGCTGCCCATCCAACCTTAAGGTTGGCGGGCAGGCAAAGAGCCCAGGCGACGTTTGCATTTATCATGAAGCCTCATCCACGGGCAGGATGAGGTTTCATGAAGGTTTTTAAAGTTTAATAAAAATTTTAAATAAAATTTATGGACATATCCCAGCTCATGTGACACTGTCACATGAGGGGACACATCTTAATTTTTGTTCTCTTCATTTAAAATTTTCATGATCAAAGTAATCTCCCTGAGGCAGCTCTGTGCCTCAGGGAGATTTTTGCGCTCTTTTGTGTGAACCGTGAAAAAGCACAGGCCCCGGCTCAGCCTCCTCCCCTCCACCTGCACAGGGATTGCTCAGCACTTCTGGGTGCGTGTCACGCTGGATGTAAAATGGCAGCGCACAACCAATCTCGGGTGGCGATCGGCTGTGTGCCCGCCCATGCCCGCTCCCACTCAGCCCGCTCAGAAAATTCTCCCCTATCTTCCTGCACTATCCCCGTATCTCTTGATATCATTAGTGTCTCGATATCTATTAATCTCTGCTTTGAACATACTCAATGCCTGAGCCCCTGTACAGCCCTCTGTGGTAGAGAATTCCAAAGATTCACCACTGCTTGACTGAAGAAATTCCTCCTCACCTTGGTCCTAAATGGCCTGCCTTGTATTCTGAGACTGTGTCCTTTGGTTCTACACTACCCTGCACCCCCACCACCAAAGCAGTGGAAGCATCCATCCTACATCCACCCTGTTGAGCTTTATCAGAATTTTGTTCACCAAGCATTGAATACATTCAAATTAATATATTGATTAAAAAGATAATAAGTGTTGAATAAATACAAATAAGTTTAAGTACCTCAGAACGAGGCAAAGAACAGAGAAAATTCAGACAAAACCCAGTTTTCAAGTTATAAAATTAGAAAGGAAAGGTAAGGCAAAAGGTCAAAAGAGTCTAAAAAATAAAGAAGACTAAATTTCAGGATAAAATTAAAAGCTATAATCAGCCATGATCATATTGAATTGCAGAGCAAGCTCAAAGGGCCAAATGGCTTACTCCTGCCCCCATCTGCTTTTCAACAATGACGCCTTGCTCCATAAACTGTTAAAGGGATTTGAACCTTGCACCAGTATACCTGCTCCCAATCAGAAGCATTGACAGTGCTGGGCTTGTCAAGAAAACTCAAATTAGGCTAACCCAGGAAACTCTGGCAGGTTCAGTAGTATTTCAGTCAACTAAGCACAAGCTCTGCTTTGCTGCACTTACAGTATTGATCACTCACAACAGAAGAATGCAGATTACAGAGTTCATTACACTGTTTTCAATTTAATAAGTCCTGTAACCAATTCCATGCGATTTTGTTTTGTATTATAACTTGGTTAATCAATGTTTTTATCACATATGGTAGCTAAGTAAGTTTTTGTAATCTGTGTGTACATAATCTTTGAATTGTGGAAATTTTACTTTTATAATCTGTAAAGTTCACTGATTAGATGAATTGGTCACTGGGTTCAGTCATTGTGGTTTATGAGTTATAGATAGGAAGGAATAGCTATTCAGGGGATGAGAAACATAACGACTTGATCAACAGAAGCAGAGCAGTAAATAAAGATATGTAATGAAACAATTGTGAAGTAGATCAAAGAAAATGTAGTAAGTTAAAAAGCACGCAAGAGATGGGGATACTGGGAAAGCAAGGATAGATGGAAACAAAGAATGCTTTTATTTTCCTGGCAATATTTTTATTTTGTAGGTAATGTAATGGACTGTGCAGGAGTATCATAAATGTGAGTCAATTGACGGGCTCATGCTGGGGTTTAATTTCCTTTGGTAACATATTTAACTCCATTAAACTGGGCTACTGACTTCATTAAAAAGTGCACAAAGAATTTTATTTGAAGAGTGTGTTATCAGAGGAACTTATTCCCCCTGCTAAGCTTGTTGTATAACAGTAGTCCTGTGGAAGAAAAAAGGCCCAGATTTTGTGATTGTAATGACACCAAAACTGTCAACATATCCTCTCATTACTCTGTGAAAATGGTAGATATTTTTGGCATCCACAAATGAACAGTTAACACAGAAATCCAGATGTTTCTGGTGGTTCCCCACTACTCCGCAGGTAACCTGTTGAAGTCCTCACAAATTAAAATCAATTAGAAATCCCTGAATCAATGTGAACTTCCATTTTTATGCTATGATTCTCATTATAAGAATCATTGAAAAAATTGCATGTCGCTGAATGAGGTGCAACTGGGATTTTTAATAGTGAAATAAATTGTAATCATTGATGAACAACCTCTCTGATCCTGAAAACAAATTTTATAGTTTTGGAATGTTTAATTTCTCCTTTCATAAGAAGGGTCCTATAACTTGGAGAAGAGAATATTAAGAGGATATATAGAGGTGTTCAAAATCATGAGGGGCCTGGACAGTGTAAATATGGTGAAACTGTTTCCATTGGTGTAAGAATCTAGAACCAGAGGACACCAATTTAAGGTGATTGTCAAAAGAAGCAACGGCGACATGAAGAAAAACTTTTTCACGCAAAGAGTGATTCAAGCTGGGAGGCATTGTCTGGGTGTGTAGTGGAGGCAGATTCACTTGAGGCCTTCAAAAGAGAATTGAATAATTATCTGAGGAGAAAAAATATGTAGGTCTATGAAGAAAAGGCGGGGGAGTGGGACTGGGACTGGGTGAGTTGCTCCTACGGACAACTAGCATGGACATGACAGGGTGGATGGCCTCCTTCTGTGCTGTAACGATTCTATGGTTCCATATAAGAACGTAAGAAATAAGAGCAGGAGTAGGCCATATGGTCAATATGGCCTGTTCCAATTTTCAATAAGGTTGTTGCTAACCTAATCTTGGGCCTTAACTGCGCTTTCCTGCCTAGCTGTCATTACTCTTGACTCCATTATTGATCAAAAATCTGTCTAACTCAGCCTTGAATATATTCAATGACCCAGCCTCCACTGTTCTCTGGGGTAGAGCTCCAAAGATTCCCAACCCTCTGAGAGAAGAAATTCCTGATGACCTCTGTCTTAAAAGCGCTAGTCCTTATTCTAAAACTATGTCCCCTAGTTCCAGATTCCCTCAGGAGGGGAAACATCCTCTCAGCATCCATCCTGTCAAACCCCTTCAGGATCTTATATGTTTCAATAGGATCACCCCTCATGTTTCTAGAGTTCAATGACCATAGACCCAACCTGCTCAACCTTTCCTAATAAGAAAACCACTTCATCCAAGAAACCAACCTGATGAACCTTCTCTGAATGGCCCCCAATGCAAGTATATATTCCTCCTTAAACAAGGAGGAAAAAACTATGCAATACGCTGGGGTTGGAATCTTGTGGAGGTGACAAGTTCTCGGCTGCTGGATGAAAAGCCTGTGGGAGTCCATATTGTCTCTCTTAGGGAAGGCTGTCTTGTTCCAGTCAGGCACTTGACAGGCCAGTGGCAGCATTCCTCCTGGATAAAGGACCCCAGAGATGGATGTCCCACTATTGAAAGCTGCCAGCCAATCAGCTCTATTACACGTGTGCGCCACCCAGGGGACCAGCGACAGATGCTGACATGACACCCGCCTGAGGCCTAGGATTGTCACTGGATGCCAGGCCAGATGAGTTATTGCAGGAGGAGGGTGGTTTCATGAGGCGGGGTTCACGAGGGAGAGGGGAAGGGGATCGGCAGCAAGAGCAGTGGCTTGGCTCTCAGCAAACCACCCCATCCCAATGTTAGGTTCTTCAATCAACACTGAGTGCCTTTGAATGAGGGAACTCAACTGGGAGATGGTCAACAACGCTGCACAGGTTTGCTTATCCCCCACCCACCGCTGCTGGGTTAATACTAATGGTGGTGGGATGAGGCCTTTAAATTGGCATTAATTGCCCACTTAAGGGCCTCGATTGACAGAGGGTGGGAAGTTCATGCACAGACCTTCCCATCACAGACATAATCGGAGAGGAGTTGGGAAGATAATAGGGTTCCTATCCGTCACTCTCCCACCTAAATAGCTGCCCCTCTGCCACCAAACTTGCCATGGGGAGGGTGTAAGATTCTGCCCTAGGTCTGTGGTCTTACCAATATTGAGTGCAGTTGTGGCAAGATTTCCCTACTGTAATACTCCACCCTCCTTGCAATAAAGACCAACATTCGACTGATCTTCCTAATTACTTGCTGAACTGGCATGCTAACTTTTTGAGATTCATATATGAGCACACCCAGATTCCTCTGAATCACACAAGTGTATAAACTTTCAATTTCCCACATTCTAATCTATTTGTGAAAAGTGTGCCAATTTCTAGAGGTCTTTGCAAACTCTTTGGGAAGAAGTTTCCAGCCCCAGGGTGTTGGGCCTAGAGGCACTGGGGCCAGGAAAATAGGGGGAGCCATGTTGGCTCGGCTTCCTGACTCATTCCCACCACCAGGTGAGTTTGCCAGAAGTGGCCTATATGCAGATCCCTGCTGAATGGAGGCAGGCAGTTAACTTAAGTCATTATGGCCCGAATTAGAGGTGATTTAGAGGGTCTGCTGGTACTTTATCGGTAGTGAAACAGCCCTTCCCATCATATGGGGAGGCTGCTACCTCAATGGCTATGGTCTCACTGCAAAAGGCTGGGGGTGTCTTTGGAGCCAGAGACTCTAAAACCCAAAGAATGATTGCCAGCAGCAAAGGCAGCACTCAGAGACTTGCCTGCTTGACCCCTCTGAATTCTTATTTTAAATTTATGCCTTTGAGAGCACCTCCATTTTGAGGTGCTCGTAACATCTCCTACCTGCCTCAGTAGCACCCAACTCCCCATGTGGGGCTGGCAAGGCTCAAAGCTGTTCGCTCTGATGTTGTGCAAGTAGCATTGGGAGCCCACCCACTGTCCTTAATTGTATGGCGAGCTCAGGGGTGGTCAATTAGGAGGCTGTCTCTGGGACAATACCTCCCTAGTCTTGCTTCTGGCAAGGCAGGCTTGAGACCCCCATTCAGTGTTGACGTTAGGGTGGCAAAGACTTCAGGAAAAGCCTGTTGTTGTGTTCTCACAACTTGCTCATCCACTTATTTTATATCATCAGCTAAGTGGAATACAATGGGCAGAATTTTCTGCCTGTCAGGCGGGCGGGCCCAACCCAATCTCTGGTGGGCGGGAGACGATCCCCGCTGGAGAAGCGGGCCATGCCGCCATTTTACGAGGGCGGGCCAATTAAGGCTCACGCAGCGTGACATCCGGCGGGAAGCGTTATGCACTTCCTGTGCGGGCAGGGGAGTGATTCCCCAAATGCGAGAGTGCGCTCTTTCGCGCATGCGCATGAAAGAACACACATCTCCCTGAGGCTAAGTGCTGCCTCTGGGAGATCGCTGACACTTTTAAAAATAGATAAAAAATCCCTAACATGCCCCCCTCATGTGACAATGTCACATGAGATGAGACATTTTCATAGTTAACATAATAACGTTATTAAAAATATTAATACCCTGCATGAAACCTCATCCAACCTGTGGATGAGGTTTCATGTTTTATTTATTAGCTGCTGGGGCTCCTGGCCTGCCCAGCAACCTTAAGGTTGGATGGGCAGGTACAGTAAGCACTTTAATTGATCTGTCAGTGGCCTCAATTGGCCATTGGCAGGTTGGCAGGCCCCCAGCTGATTTTGCTGCGCTCCCGCCTTCCTGAAAATTTAAATGGACTGGGACGACATCAGGGGTTCCGCTCAACGTCATCCCCGTGTCATTGGGCAGAATTTTCAGCCTGTTGGGTGGGCGGGGAGCTGATCCCCGCCAGAAAAGCAGGTCCTGCTGCCATTTTAAGTGGGCGGGCCAATTAAGGCCCGCCCAACGTGATGCGCGGCGAGAAGTGCTATGTGCTTCCTGTGCGGGCGGGGGTGGATTCCCCAAATGTGAGAGTGCACTCTTTCGTGAATGCGCACGAAAGAGCGCACATCTCCTTGAGGCTAGGTGCTGCCTCAGGGAGATCACTGACAGCTTTATAAACTTTAAAAATAGACAAATAAAAAAATCCTTAACATGTCCCCCTCATGTGACAATGTCACACGAGATGGGTCATGTTAATAAATTTCACTGAAACTTTAATAAACTTGATTAAGCCCTACATGAAATCTCATTCTGCTGGTGGATGAGGTTTTATGTTTTTTCTATTTGCTGCTGGGACTCCTGGCCTGCCTGCCAGCCTTAAGTTTGAACTCTCATATCCACTTGGCTATTCAGGCCAAGCCTCTACAGCAGTAACTCTTTTGAGTACAAATGCATTTCCATCTGTTCCAGATGAAGTTATGCTTGTTTCATAGTTTGCCATTGTGAGCTTTGAACTCTTGATAATCTTTTAAATGCTAGTAACTCTTTCGAGTACAAACACGTTTCCATCTGTTTCAGATGAAGTTACATTGTTTCATAGTTTGCCATTGTGAGATTTGAACTTTTGATCTTGGGGTTACAAACCCAATACCATAACCACTTGACTATTTAGGCCAAGCCCCCAGCCTTAAGTTTGGACGAGCTGGTCCTTTAATTGTTTTAATGATCCTGTCAATGACCTCAATTGGCTACTGACAGGTCGGCGGGCGGACAGCTGATCTCACTGCACCCTCACCTTCCTGAAGATTTAAATGGAGTGGGATGACATTGGGGGTTCTGCTTCATTTTCACATTGGTGAGTGGGCCCCGCCCCCTGCTCGCTGACGGCAAAGTTCTCCCCAGTGTATCCAATTCATCAATATTGATTGTAAATAGTTGAGGCCTCAGCAATGATCCCTGGGGCACCCATTTGTTACAGGTTACCAACCTGAAAATGACCCATTTACCTTGACTCTGTTTTCTGTTCATTAGCTAACCCGCTGTTCATGCTAATACATTAGCTCCAACATCATGGGCAGGACTTTTCCCTTGTCGGGCGGGTGCGGCAGTCAGGCTTGGGGGCGGTTGCACAGCTGACAGCCACCCGCGACTGGGCCCCGACATCAATTTCTCGCTGGCTAGTTAATCAACAGGCAGCCAGCGTGAAACGCGCACTGCAACACTCAGCGCTGCCCGGGTTGGGGGCGGGAGGAGGGCGAGCATGGGAGTCAGCTCATGAATGCGGGTGCGCACAATAAAAGCTCCCTGAAGCACAGAGCTGCCTCAGGGAGCTGAAGATTTCAAAATGTAAAAATGGCAATGGTATTGTCACTGAATTAGTATTCCAGAGACCCAGAGTAATACTCTGGGGACCCGGGTTTGCATTCCACCACAGCAGATGGCAAAACTTGAATTCAATTAAAATCTAGAATTAAACATCTGATGATAACCATGAAATCATTGCTGATTATCATAAATGCCCATCTGGTTTACTAATGTCCTCTATGGGAGGAAATCATCTGGTCTGGCCTACATGTGACTCCAAACCCACAGCAATGTGTTTGCCTTTTAAACTGCCCTCTGAGCAAGAGCAATTGGGGATGGGCAATAAATGCTGGCCTAGCCAGTGATGCCCACATCCCATTAAAAAAAAATCCATGGACAAAATTTTCTCCTTGTGGGTGGGGGGGGGTTGGGAGCAGTGTGGGAGTGGGCGTGGGTGGGCTGTCCTCTGATTGTCGCCCCCGATCGGAGGTGCACCACCAATTTTCATGGTGGGCCAATTAAGGACTGCCCAGCGTGATGTCCGCATGGAAGCGCTGTGCGCTTCCTGTGTGGGCGGGGGGGGGGGGGGGGGGTGGTGGAATGACAAATGTGGAAGTGTGCTCCTTCGTGCATGCACGTGAAGGAGCGCTCCAGTCTCCCTAAGACTAATTACTACCTCAGGGAGATCGGTTCCCAAAGGGAAAAAATTATATTTTTGAAAATTTCATTAATTATCCATGTCCCCTCATGTGCCAATGTCACATGAGTTGGGACATGGACATAACTTTAAGTAAAAGTTAATCTTAATTTTTTAATTCAGTCATGAAACCTCATCCCGCCCGCGGATGAGTTTTCATGCTTTTTCAGGTGGCTGCCAGTGCTCCACTAATTGCTTTAATTGTTTTCTGAATGGCCTCAGTAGGCCATTGACAGGTCGGCGGGTGCACAGCTGACTCGACTGCGCCCCCAGCAGCCTGAAAATGCAAATGATGCGGGGTGACATCGGGAGTTCCACCCAACATCAATCCATGTCATTTTACGTGTTGGCAAGCGGGCCCTGCCCCCTGCCCACCAATCTTTATTTTGCTTTGTGTAAAATTATAAAAAGTAAATGATTAAAACCTTCTCGTTAAATCCTTGTTTGTTGTCTATGAGGATTCTTCAATTCGATTGTGTACTTACTGTGTGATGCCATCACGATTACAGGATGTTAGAGATTGTCTGTGGTTGGCTAACATCGGGAGAGATGAAATCCACATCACTAGAGCTCACTCAATCTTTGTGGGCATCTTTCTTTGAGATCAGCGGTAAGAGTTGTCAATTTGCCACTGACTGAAATATCCAGGCCAATATCTCACAATTGTTGTCTTATTGCCCTAAAAACATTTCAATAATGAATCTGCTAATTCCTGCAGCCATTTTTGTGTAAGGTATTGCCAAAATACTCAATCAGAGAACATAGCCAAATAAAATATTCCTTTATATTTTTCATTACAACTAATTCTGTAGGACTTTGTGGAACAGCATAAAAGTTGTTTTATTTCCTTCTGATGTTACTGTGGGTCATGAACACCTGTAGAATTTTATACACTTGGAAAAAAACAAATGAAAAAACACATTGATTAATGTGAAAATTAATTTATTTTTTGGTAAAAGATTCACCTTAAGTTGTGTTTGATCTTAGCATGTTCCCCTCAGATTGTTTTTCTCTGCATGAGCTAGAATTACTACTTTTTTCTGCTACATGTGATCAGTTAGAGTCCTAGGCTACAGACACTTAAAGTACTGAAGACACCTAGCAAGGAATTCTCACTTTTAGATTGACCTGGAGTGGAAAGGGCCCAGTAGTAACCTTGAAATCTGGGAGTTGGGGTTCCCCTGCATGCTGGGAACTTTTAACTCCGCAGCATATGTGTGATATCATTGATAGGTTCCCTGTCCAGTGATTAATCTGATTGGACTGGCTTTGATCCCAGTTGGGCAGGGAAGGTTGGAGATTAAGCCTCAGGGCCAGGAAAGTCCAAGCCACAACCCAGGTGGGCTGATTCTGATGGTAAAGTGGGGTGTTGGGAGTGGGCATGGTGGTTGTTGGAGGCTTGAGGGATCGAAGGCTGGGGTTGCGGAGAAGAAAATGGAAATCCTCAGTAGGAGGGAGGTCAGAGAACCCGGTCAGGAGAAGGTAGGTATCGGAGACCATGGAGGAGAGGATCAGAGGCTTTGGAGTGATTGGGAGGAAAGCGGTAGGGTTGGTGTGGTTGTTTCATCATGGAGAAAATGCTGGACCCAACAGGTAACTTCCTAGATCCAGTAGTCCTTGTCTTCCTGTAGCATGGGCTGTCCAGAGTTAAATTTAAAGTGATGATTTTAAATGAGGCTCATAGCTTGACTGTAATTTTTAAGTTTGGAGGTGGTCAGGTTGGGGTCAGAATTTTAGATTTGCAACAGTTTAATCTCCATCCAACTCAACAAAATTCCCCCTTTTGGAGGGTTAAACTCTAACCACTCCCCCATCCACCAAATGTTACATCAAGCATTAGAAACCCAATTTTAATCACAAATTTTTATAAGTGTAGAACTGAACATGGTTTATTGACCTATAAGTTATGTGTAAAATTATCTCTTATTTAAGGAAGGATGCAAATGCGTTAGAGACGGTTCAGAGGAGATTTACTGGATTGATACCTGGAATGAGTAGGTTGTCTTATGAGGAAAGGTTAGACAGACTGGGCTTGTTTCCACTGGAATTTAGAAGAGTGAGGGGTGACTTGATTGAAGTGCATAAAGTCCTGAATGTTTTTGACAAGATGGACATGGAAAGGATTTTTCCTCTTCTGGGTGAGTCCAAAACTAGGAGGCACTGTTTTAAAATTAGGGGTCACCCTTACAGAACAGAGATGAGGAGATTTTTTTTTCTCAGAGGGTTGTGCAACTTTGGCACTCTCTGCCTCAGAAGGTGGTGAAAGCAGGGTCATTGAGTATTTTTAAGGCAGAGGTAGATAGATTCTTGTTAGGCAAGGGAATCAAAGTTATTGGGGATAGATGCGAATGTGGAACTTGAAACACAAACAGACCAGCCATGATCTTATTGAATGACTGAGCAGAGGGGCCGAATGTCCTACTTCTGCTGCTATTTCGTATGTACAAGTGCAGTGTGTCAAATTGGGCTATCCGTTAACTGACTATGTCCGCATTTTTTTAAACTGTCATAACCACTTTCCCTCCTCACCGACATCTTTGTTCTAACTGTATGGCTGGGAAATTTCTTGGACCTGCCCCCACTCCTCCATCAATACTTCATTGAAGTGCAGCGGGAAATCCATTTACATGCGTAAACAGAGCCACTGCCACACTTTCAGCAATGTAACACTGACGTTTATGAAGCAGCTCCCAAGAATTTCCTGGCTTATCGTGCAGCGTGGTCTCTATTTCTTTCAAAAGTGCCCTCCGCAATCCTTACTTGATGAATATACTCTCAACACTCTACACTCTCCAAGAAGGCAGCTTATCACCTACTCAAGGGCAATTAGGGATGGGCAGTCAATGCTAGCCTAGCCAGCGACACCCACATCCCGTGAAAGAATATTAAAAAGAAACATGCCCAACTCGACCCAAACTCCCTGACCCGAAAACCAGCAAGATCTGAAGTGCAGACTCAGCCCTGAGGTTGCGGGTTTTGAGACACTGTACCTGTATAATTAGTGCTGCTCTGCTTCACATCAAGATTCAGGTTGGAGTGAATGCTGGAAAGGAACGGATACACATGCATCAGCTAAGATTAGGGGTCTTTTCTACCATTAACTTTCATTAGATTCAACATGGATTTAGCTGTAACTACGGCTTTATTGAAATTATAACCCAAAATAAATTGGCTGGAGTGCCCACTGAATTGGCTAAATTTTGAGCCCCCCCAATGTTACTTTGCAGGAGTTTGCATCAATCCTTTGTGATTTTGTATACTGAACCTAACTTAAGGCCCCCACAAATTATGGTAGCATCAGTGGTGCTAGTAAGAACTCTGCACTCCAAAAGCAATTCATTCCATGCAGTGCTTTGATAAGCTTTCAGGAATGCAAGTGTTAAAAGAGGAAAATGATGTACTTTTCTTTTTGATATCATCAAAGTATATATTCTCAACGCCTCAGTAACAAGCCGGTACATTAACAGCATAGCTATGCGCATTTTTGCAGTCCAGGGGAGATTGTGAGTGGCAGGGACATGAGACTCCAAAATCCATACCAAAATACTTCGCAGATCAATTAGCATTTGTGCAGGGAATAGACCAGGTAAAATGCTTAGGGACCTTATCAGACCTGAGCAGTGCACTAGTGAAAGATTTTTTAGCTGCTTTGCTATCCTGGGGTGGAATTTCCTGTGTGGGTGCATCAGGGAGTTACACCCGAAATTATGCCCAGTTGCACCCCCATTTTGCCAATGTCTGTTTTCACCTGTATTTCCAGCCCATCTCATTGACATACACCAGAACATAAAAATGGGCATAAACAAACAGAATTCAGCATTAAACAACTGGGGCCCAAGGAAAATGCTGAATCTACACCATATAGTCTCCCTTCAAGTATGCAAATTAAAATTTCAAGCTGTTTAACTATCATTCCTTCACATTAAGTGCAGCGACCTGGAATTCCTTCTGTGCATGCAACTCAGAAGATAGACATGCAAATGCATGCCTTTTGCTGATGTCCAGTTGCATTCAAATGCTCTGCCAACATCATTAAAGTGACCCTGAATGTAAAAGCGGATGGAAATCAGTATAAACAACCAGAGCCCACGGAAAGCATTGCACTCACTTCATATATTTCTTCCTTAAGTATGAAAATTAAAGTTTCAACTTATTTAACCATCATTCACGCTCATTAAGCACAGCATGTTTAAAAACATTAAGTGGGGAGCTTTTCAATTTTTAATGCGACTGATGCCATAAAAATATATTAAAAGGATACAGCACAGGTCTCTGAAGATCAATTTAGTAAATTCATAATAAAACACCACAAAATGATGTCAATTTCTGCTGCACTCAGGATTCTGGGCTTAATTTTGCACCAATTTTGAGCCAATGTAATTGCAGGAAATCCTTGTATATGACTCTTTACCTGGTGGCAGAACCATTATGAGCCTTGATTGAAAGACTGGTGTAAAAGGGTGAGGCATTTTGGGTATAGAGTAATTACGTGCACATCACACTTTCCACTTGAGCTTCCTTGATCTTTTACACTGGGTATTTTTTTAATGCCCCAATTATGCATACCTCTTGGTGCAAATGCTCAGGAAATTCTAGTACGCTGTGAGCATGTGCAATCAAGAACTTCCTACTTCTTGCCCATCCCACTGTCACCCTGACTTCTCTGCCAGTTCCAGTGAAGCTCAACATGAACATGAGGAACAGCACCTTGGCCTAGAAACAATGTGCAACCACATACACTGTACACATATAATGCAGCCGGTGGCAGGGCCACAGCAAATTGCCCTGGAGAGCTTATTAGATTAGCATAGGCATGCTGCAGGTGCCAGTTGTGGCCTCAGAAGAAGTTTGCTGGTTGGTGGGGAAGTGAAATTGGTCAACTATGATGCTGACTGAGGATCTGGAATAATTCTGAGTTGGTAGGGGATGGGGAGGCAATCAAGAGCCAGGAGAGCTATGGCTGAGACTGACCTGCAGTTTTAATTCAGCCTGACAGCTGCTTCATTCAGGATGTACCAATTTCTGTGCCAAAAAAGGCTTTAGGCCCCTATTAACATGTTCAAGCATCCTCCTGCTAATGCATGTTTTAGGCAGCTGTCAAAGAGGTGTCTACAGTGCTCTAATTAATATGGTATCAGAAATGTTCCTGACATTATTTGGGCACAGCAGGTTGACTCCCTAAATTGGGCAGTTTTACATTCAATTGTTTGGAAAATAGACGCAAGGAGGTTCAATTTCAGCTATCCCTTATCTTTCAATTGGACGCTTTGCAGCCCTTGGACTTTAATAATTTCAAACTAACTTTAGTTCCAACTATCTTTATGATGGGAGAAGCTGGTGGTGTTGGTTGTGGGAGAAAGGAAGATTGGCTGATGTTTGGAATAGCATCTCTCCATTGGCGTAGGGTGCTGGCAGGGTTGTGAGCTTCTCTTTCGCTGCCAGATTCTCTTCCGCTTCAGAAGTGCTGTATCACCCTTTCACCACCAGACACATTCTCTGTGGCTGTTAAATATCCTCAATTTTGTTATGTTTCTTCCTGCCATCTCATGGTAATACCATTTCAATAAGTTAACCATCTTCTGTTTCCCTTGGAGCACTTTACTGGTCATCCTACTTACAAAGTAGGGGAGGCTATTAATGTGGACACCTTTTTTACCTTTAATAGTGTAGAGATTGTTCTTCCTCTATATCTTTTTTCTTCATTTATGCTCTATTATATGTGTTCTTTTTTTGAAAATGGCAGTGGTAAACAATAAATTTTAGATCGGTTGCTACAGTATCTCTTGGAACACAAGCATTGCAATGAATTGTGTAAAAAGGGAGAACATTGAGCATTGTTCTAATGCCATTGACTCTTCTGGCCACCTTTTGTGCCAAAATAGTGTGACCTTAATTTTAAACTGTTGCACAGGTTATGCATCTCCTTTACAAGAAAATACACACTGCTGAGGATAATTATAAGTAAAAATATCCAAATATTATCCGATAAGCAGATAGGATAGCTCCATGGAGAAGGACAATGAAAATACATTAACTTGGAAAATCCACAGTACATGATCCCAGTGCATTAGGTTCACTCCAAAGTAATATCCTACTTGGAGTTTGCAGGATCAGAAAAAGGGCACCTGGATTGTATGGGTCTGACTTAGATGGGTGCAGTGGGCTTTATAGTGACACCTCTAGTGTTCATCAGCCCCATGCATCCAGAAAATCTAAGCCTGACCCCTTTACTGGTGGTGTCAGAAACCAGGCCATGCGATCGGTCGTATATATTCCCTTTATAAGGGGGCTGATCTTTCACTTTTGTGAAATCCTGCCATTCTTTGAGGTCAGGCCATTTTCCTGGCACCCTTGTTAGTATCACTTCATTCACTTGGGGACCTGTACACCTTCAGCAGCAGACCATGGTGGGGAAGCTGGAACTCTCAACATAACAACAGCCTGCATTTAGGTAGTGTCTTTAACATGGTAAAATGCCCAGGGTAAATTACAAGAACATTATCAAAAAGAAACCGGCATAGAACCAAATAAAAAAAAAGGCAATGATCAATGCTGGGTGAGAACGATAGATCTTAAGGAGCATCTTAAGAATGGCCTCTACCCATGGGGTCACATCTTTAGCCTTGTGAAGTGAGGGTGAGATGACAAGGAAATCCCAGAAACAGCAAAAACTGGATACAAGTGGTTCTCTTTTGTTTGGTGCATTCCACCAGACTCACATCAGAGCTATGCTGGGAGCTTGGCAGAACACACATGGATGTTTCGGCCATCTTATTTTACCATTTGTAAGTAATATAAAACATTTAACATATTCAGGTGTTCAGAAGCAAAAAGCATCTTTATATATCCTTTGTAGCAGCTTACTAATCAGGGCTCCATTTGTGAAGATCCCAGTTTACAAATGCTGGCAGTTTACATGAAGCGGAATTTTCTGCTCCTGTTTGCAACGGATGTAGTTGGTAGTGTGAGTGGAAAATATCGTGAGATGGCCCCAGTCGTGTTTTCTGGTGGTGTAAATCTAGGATGCAATTGTCCCCTCCTCCCGTCAGTGGCGGGCCACGTTTTCCACTGTCCAGGGTCAGGAGTTTAATTTTAATGCATTTGCATCTCATTATTGTGCCCACACACCGGAATCACTCTTCCACATCAAATTTAATTCCTACATTGGCATGACTTCAGAACAGCGTGATTTACAACTGTCCTTAAAAGGTGTACAGCTAGTGAGCGGAACTTCAAGGGAAACTCGGAGGTGAGTGCATACAACCTTGCGCAGTGCCCTGTAGGACATCAAGGAAGAGGCACTGCGCAAGGGTCAGTGGGGGCACAGGCAAGTCACTTTCTCCCGGCTAATTTTCAGTGCGGTGCCAGGGCAAGGGCTCCAGGGTGGGTGGGGCTGGGGGTGGGGGAGGTGGTGAGGGAAGCGGCTGTATATTTGGAAAAGCTTGTCAAAAGTGAGTAGTCTTCCACAGCTGAGACCGTTCACCAGCAGCTCCATTGACGTGCTTGGAGTTGGGCCTCTGAAACATTTCTGCCCACTCAAGCAACACAAAAGCATGAATGTGCCACCAAATGCTCCAGAAACTTTCACCCCTCGGGTGCAGACTGCAAATGAATGTGTGCTTTAGGGGGATGCAGAACAATTGGATGACTGGGCAAGCTGTAGAATCCCATTGCAAAAGGTAGCCATGGGCAGTCACTGGTGGAGGTGCTCACAGCCTCTTGCAATGTCTTTATTAATGTTTGGACCAGCATCCCTCATGGTTCAAGCTAACAGCACAGTTTTGCGGTGCAGGCTAGGAGAATGCCTGCGCCTTAGCTGAGAGCACAACATGCAGTTGAGTGGCCGAAGCTGTCGCTAATTGGTCAAGTGGAATGGGGCGGAGGTGGGAGGGGTTTTGGACAGCCAATGAGTTCACTACACACTGGCCATCTGAGTGATGGCCAGCATTCTCTGGCATGCATGAAGGGGCCTTGAGATGCAGCCGGAGTTGGACACTTAACCAAGAGAGGTCCTTAGGAGACATATGCTAACCCTTGCGTCTCTCTTCTTGATGATGCAGGAGAACATCGGGTCAATGGAGCCTCGTGATCTAGCTGTCTGCGTCATGGCTTACAGGGAGCAGAGAAGAAGGAGATGATTACGACAGAGGCGCCTGGCTCAGCAGAGGGAGGAGCACCTCCCTCAAGATCAAGGGGCAGCAGGGCCTCCTCCGGATGCAGCTGAAGATCCACAGTGAGCTGTCACTCGTTACCAGGGTCTATAGAAGTGATTGTCATTCCTGCAGTTGAGCGAGAACCTGTGTCACCAAAGACTGACCATGTCTAGAGCAGTGATCGCTCACATATGCCACTTTCTGCAGGATTTGGTATCATGGAGACTTGGAGGGCATCCACTGCCAGTGTCAGTGGCGGTGAAAGTAACCGCAGCGCTCAATTTTTACACCAGTGGGTCCTTCTAGGGCTCCACAGGTGACCTGTTCAGGATCTCACAAGCCTCTATGCACAAGCGTATCCAAGAGGTCACAGATGTCATCTTCATGAAGGCACAGAATTATGTGCATTTTGACCGGGATCAACTGCAGGAATGACAAGCGCCTTCTATTGACCCTGGGTCTAGCAAGGTACCTACGAGTGACAGCTCACTGTGGATCTTCAGCTGCATCTGGAGGAGGCCCTGCTGCCCCTTGATCTTGAGAGAGGTGCTCCTTCCTTTGTTGAGCCACACGCCTCTGTCATAATCATCTCCTTCTTCTCTAGAAGAGAGAACACTGGGATTTGTCCAGGTCTCTGGTTTTACACAGGTGCAGGGTGTCATCGCTGTCACTCATGTGGTGCTTAGATCTCTGTGGCAGCAAGCAGTCAGCTATGGCAATTGCGAGGGCTTCCACTCGCTGCATGTTCAGCTGGTCTGCAGTCACCACAACCACATCCTACAGGTCTGCATATAATTCTCAAAAAATGTCCACTACTTCTTCATCCTTAGAAGGTCTTAGATCCATGATATCTTCCAGGGTCTACAGAGGCTGCCGGGTTGGCTCCTTTGGGACAAGGGCCACCCACAGAGGCCATGGCTGATGATGCCCATGTGGCGGCCTCAGACTGCAACAGAACAACAGTATAAAGAGGCTCATGCATGGTGGAGCACACGGTTGGCATCTTGAAATTGAGATTCTGGTGCCTTGATAGGCCTGGTGGAGCACTGCAATACAGGGCAGAATTTTTAGGTTGGCAGACACACATGCCCGCCCTCCAAAATATCACGCGAGTGCTGGATGGCGTCGGGATACTCGCCTGACGTCATCTCATGCGATTTCATGCCGGATTGGGTCGGGTACATGCCCACAAGACAAGCTAGGAATTCTGCCCATGGAGGGTGTCGTGCATCATGGTCACTTGCTACATGCTACACAACCTGGTGCTGCAACTGGAGGAGGACCTGGCTGAGGAGGAGGTGGAGGAGCTGCATGCATCCTCTGATGAGGAGGACATCAAAGAGGATGAGGGTGATGAGGTCTTGGAAAGCGAGGATGCCGGAGATGAAGCCACCGCATTAGCCAGATGAGGCAGGTGCAGTCCTGAGGCCTGAATTGCCACAATATTTGTGGAGGATGATGAAGACATGCTGTGAGGAGACTCCACACTTCTGGTAACATCTGATTCCTGTCTGGCTGAGGGCAGCTCATTTGCACTCTGTGAACAAGGTTATTATCATGGAGACGCAGCAGTGATACTTTAACAGTGCCTGATCCTTTGGTAGCCTTCATCACCTGTACCCTCCAGGGGCACACTGTCACTGGACACAGATGCTGAAGAGATGGGGCCCAGCACCACCTTAGAGGTGCTGAGAGCACAAAGAGAGAATGACAGAACTCTGTGACACCTGCCCACTACATTCTGGCAGCAATGACAAGCACCATCGATGTGCAGGCATCAGTAATGTGTCCAGGGAGTGTGAAATCTGACAATCATTTTGGTCTGAAGGTTACACACTGCTCAGGGAAGAGACCCTGGACTGAGACATTTGCCTTTATCTTGTGTAGGAACCAAGGTTTCACATCTGCGTGACAAGAACATTGCTCATCATAACAAGGAGCCATAGGGAAGGAGACATCCTTGAGAGTTTATTTACAATAGCGAACATTATGTACAAGTGATTAACACCCGTGCCCAGTCTGTGCAACTACATCTTCTTAACCTTCCTAAACCTGCTGCTACATCTTGGTGTTCCCCAGATATCTACAGTGGAGATGGAGGCAGCCTGCTGACTGCTACACCCTGTCTGTGATGACCTTTCTGGGTGTCTTCTGCAGGGCCAAGACTTGGAGATCGTCTGCCCGCTTTTGGTGTATTGCAGTGTGGCAGTGGCACCCTCCTCTGCCTGTGGAGCTGGAACTGCAGGGCTTACAGGAAGAGGGGAATCGGATGGGCTGGACACTCCTGGAGTTACATGGGTGGATGGCCCCAGGGTGTGCACCTGCCGATCCTTCTCCCTATGAGAGGAAGGGGCAACTGGAATGGGTTCGAGATGCTCCGTCCCCCTCTCACGTTGACACTGATGGATGCCAGCAAGTGCCTCAGTGAATGGAGTTCAGCTCCTGCAGGAGTGCAATGTCCATGGTGGCTGCTAACCTACCAATGTTGACCTTGGTATATTACCATGCCGGTGCTATCACCTCAGCCTGAAGGCGGATGGACTACTTCATCGTGCCTTGCAATCCAAGAGTGCAGCAGACATCACTTCCTGATGTTCATGACCTTGTCTTTGCAGCGCCAGCAATTGAGGCTCATCATCTGACTCAGACTCAGCAGGCCAGATTCCTGGCTTCCAGTTGTCCTCCGAGTGCCGGCACCCTTGGATTTCCCTGCCTCTGCCTGCTGTGGATCACAGTACATTGTGCACACCAGATTGTGACCCCAAGGCTAATCTAGAACTAGGTCTCTCTGAGGTGTGTGCCTCTGCTGTGCTGGAGGGTGAGGGTGAGCGCTGTGACGGGTCTTCCATTGATGTATCTGCAGATTCCTCTTCTGTCGTGTCCTCGGGGCTGGAGTTGATGACCTAGCTCATGGCTGCCCTTTGCTGCTCCCTGGACATTTCTGTGAGGGAAAAGAGAAATAATTAGTGCATGGCAGGGGTTTGTGAAAGAGGACACATCACTCACTGTAGGGTTGTCTGATGAATGTTGCACTACTGGATCCTGATTTGGTTGAGAACTGCCCACATCACCGTCTGCACAGGAATGGTCTAGATCCTCGACAGCCAACTGGATGTTAAGGATCTTCAGCTTGGGCACGCTTCCCCCAGTCTGGGATGTCTCTCTCTTGATGTAGGCTAGCTTATCCTGCATGGAGACACATGGAGAGAGTGTAAGCAAGATGCCTGCCAGGCTATATGAGAAGGACAACTGGCATGTATAGAGTGTGAGTGGTGCCATGGACAGCATGAGGACACAATGGACAGGTAATATATGGGCATTTGTGAAAGACTGAGTAGTGATGTCCCTAGAACTGGCAGTGAGTGCGGGCCCTGTGGATGTGTGATGGGTTTGTAAGTGTGTGAGTTGAAAGTGATGAGAAGAATGATTTATCCTGGCAGATCGGAGGAGATCATTCATCCTCTTGCTGCACTGGGTGGTTCTCCTCTTTTGGGGGGCATTGGCGCTGACAGCTGCTGCCACCTACTTCCCAGGCTGGATTGGTGAGTTCTGTGGCTGGCCTGTGGCCAGAGCAGGAGTAAAGGAGTTCATAGTGGGCTTCCACAGCATCCTACAGGTGCCCCAGAGAGGCATCAATAAATTTGGGAGCTGATGTCTTCTTTGCATTGGGCCATCTGTCGGCTAGAGCAGTCCTAGTCTGTAGACATGAAGTAGGCTGCTCTCTGGTGCAATTTAAATATGGCACCCAGAGCAAGGAAGTGCTGAAGTCATGGTGTGGCGGGCAAATCCGAGCCCAGCCACCAGCGATCTGCTGTGTTAATGAGGCAGGAGGCATCGGGAAGCAGATGATATGCGCAGAAACCTACTATTCTGGCTGGCAGGGGGAAAGGTCTTTTTCCTGCCCACCACCACACTTTGTGCAATTCAGGGATAGTTCCGGCCATGGTGTGTCTGCATTTGACAAGATGACAATACCAAAAGTCCAGGGTACAGTTCACATAATTGGAATAACTCATGCCTGTAATTTTAAGTCAGATATGAAAATGAAATGAAGTCACATCTCTAGATCGCGGGCGCAACTTTTACACACCAAACTTTACAATGAGAGGAATATCAAAACCCTTGTGCTCATATATCAAGGTATGCTAATGTGAAGCTGATTTTTATGTTAATTAAAAATAATGGTACAAATGTCTTTTGAGCAGGAGAGAATCAAATTAACATACATGTCAAAGTGTCATTTATGGTCGCTGAAGTTCCTTGGATTAATGATTATATAACTATTGATTTCAATCCTGCTCTTTTTTATTGGGCTCACTAACCTAAAAGAAAAATGGGCCAGGATTAATTACTTTGTATTGAAACTATAACCTTAACTTTGAGTTACCGCATGTTAAAAATGACTAAAATAAGAAAAGTGGATCAGTGCCAGGGGTTTTTAAAGGTATATCATACTCCAACCTGACAAAAGAGCTCTTGTCTCACTTTAGAGACACAGGGCAGAATATTAAGCTCGGCGGGCAGGCACGTGCCTGACCTGGCCGAGAGTAAAATGATGCGCAATGATGTCGGGCGAGCGTCCTGATGTCATTGCGCAGTCTCGCGATATTTCATTCAGTGGGCACACGCCAGAGTCGGCAGCCCGCCCACCAACAATTAAAAGGCCTATTAAGACCATAAAAAGGTATTTAAATTCAAATTTACGCTGCCCGTCCAGCCTTACGGTTGGCGGGCAGGTGAAAAAGCCAAGTGGCCTTTGCACTTTTTAGGAAACCTCATCCACGGGCGGGATGAGGTTTCCTAAAACAAGTAAAAATCCAATAAAAATTTTACACTTGAATTAAAAGCATGTCCCTGCTCTTGTGACAGTCACGTGAGGTGACATGTTTTATGACATTTTTATTTTCTTTATTTTTTTTTAAACAGCACTTCATCTCCCTGGGGCCGCTCCATGCCTCGGGGAGATGACTCAGCACTCTCTCACGCGCATGCACGAAGTCCCCGCTCACCCGGCCCGCCTTCCACAAACAGAACTAATTTCTGTTCTAATGTCAGATGATCGACTGAAACGTGGGCCAGGATTTTGTGGCCCCGCCCATCTGGAGGGGTAATACAGTCCAGCCGGACCGAATGAGATTTAAATGGCTCACTGCATCTGTCGGGGGGATGGGGGGCGGGGGGGGTGACACACTGTGGCAGGGCTGTAAAATTCTGTCCATTGACTTTGTTTTCCCCTCTACAGAAGCTGCCGAACCTGCTGAGTTTTTCCAGCATTTTCTGTTTTCATTCTAACTTTCCATAATCCGCAATATTTTGCATTTGTATTAGTGTTCAATTTACTGCCATTTCCCTTCCAGGAATTCCTTGAAGAAGTTAAGCTCCTCTGTCTGACAGGATTTCAATTTGCTTCTGCTACCTTGTTCACCTTCATTGCTTTCTATTTCCCTTCACGTGAAAAACCGTTTTGATGAGAAGTCACAGATCTGAATGCTGGACTCTGTTTCTCTCTTTACAGACCTGTTAGACCCTGCTAAGTATTTCCAGCATCTCTGTTATTATTTCAGAATTAATTTATGTTGCTTTTGATGTGGAATATCAGACACCGCTATAGGTTGATTAACATTAGGATCCAATGTTTGTCGTCACAATAAACTATATCTTTTGGCGGCTAAAGCTGGTGGGTTAGGAATGGAAGGTGCATTGAGGAGCTAGATATAGCTGGAATTATACCACTTGTGCTGCAAAATAGGTATTTCAACATATATTTCAGATTGATTCAAAGTCATTTTGCCGAAAAAGAGTTCTGTTCATTTAAATATTATAATGGTATAAATGAAGGCAATCCAGGATGGGATCGGGCCGGTTCCCCATTCTGGGGTGGGCATAAAGGAAACTCCATGACGGAGAAATCTCCTAAATAAATTGGAACATTGTAGCCTTTTCTTTATTGCCTAATTTAGTCATGTGCTTTTTGTACAGGTACCTTCCTTCTTTCTTCTAACAGTGCTGGTCTCACTGGAGGCTGCAAAATGATATAAATGAGTCCACATTGGTGCCACACTGTGGGCAGAATTTTCTGCCTGTCAGGCGGGTGGGCCCGACCCAATCTCCAGCGGGCAGGGAGCTGATCCCCACCGGAGAAGAGGGCCCTGCCGCCATTTTAAGTGGGGGGGCCAATTAAGGCCCGCCCAGCGTGACGTCCGCTGGGAAGCGCTATGCGCTCCCTGTGTGGGCGGGGGGGGGGTTATTACCCAGAAGCAAGAGTGCGCTCTTGCGCACATTCGCACGAGAAAACACACATCTCCCTGAGGCTAAATACTGCCTCAGGGAGATCGCTGACAGCTTTATAAACTTTAAAAACAAAAAAAACCAAAATCCTTAACATGTCCCCCTCATGTGACAATGTCACACGAGATGGGACAGGTTATAAATTTCACTGAAACTTTAATAAACTTTTTTAAACTCGCCGGTGGATGAGGTTTCATGTTTTTTCTATTGTCCGCTGGGTCTCCGGGCCTGCCTGCCAACCTTAACGTTGGACAGGCAAGTCCTTTAATTGTTTTAATTAGCCTGGCAATGGCCTCAATTGGCCACTGACAGGTCAGTGGGCACGCAGCTGATCGCACTGTGCCCCCGCCTTCCTGAAAATTTAAATGGGGCGGGATGACCGTAAAATTCAGCCCTTTGTTGCTCAACTTCATTACCTAAAGCTGCTGATTGCAAAACCTGCAGGACATTAATGTGCTTTAATAATCGGATTGCAAACCAATATTTCTCTTCTCAGTAAACACTTCCCCAGTCAATATCTAGGTAATTGAAATTCTCTATGATTGATGTCCTGATCTTTTTACTGACTTTCCTGATGTATGAAAACATTTTCCCCATCTATCCTCTCCTCTTATCCCGAATGTCAATAACAACAAATATTTTTATTCCTTTACTCTCCTTGACCTCAATCCATATTGTGTTGGTTCAATCAAATTAAGCTGCATTCCACAGATTTGCCTTGAGCAGGATGGCATCAGCCAGCGGTTATGCATACTGCTCAATATCCAGTTCTATTGTAGTCAGATGGGCGGATATAACTAGTGGCCGATCTGAAACCGTCTGTTTTCTGCTGAACTCAAGATCAATTTTTACCTTGCAATGTGTTCTTATGCTTATTTCTTGACTCCTTCAGCTGTATTGCCATCACCATCCACTTCGTACCTTAATAATTGTATCTCCTGGTTTAGCAGGCTCTCTGTTATTCCTTCTGCGTGGCACCTTTCTATCCAACAAATGTTTTTAATTCCACACTTATTTCAGGTGATCCTCTCATTAGTCTAAAAATATCTAAGCCTTTTCTCTGTTTTGTATTTACATCTTCTATTTTTTATCAGCACACATTTAATGTTATTATTAATCAGTCCTGTGGAGCTATATCAACAACTTTATAAATGCCCAAATTTTGTGTCTTCATGTGCCATATATCCTGCTCATGCACCAATTGCATGGCGTGTACTTGGAAATAGATTGGCCTTATTGAAATGAGCTAACTTCCCAACCTTGAGTAAGGCCAGTTCTCTGAGCCCTTTCTCAGTGCATGCAATTTGATGGATTCCCTGACACTGTAACTGAATCACATCGTCAGCCCTTTCACAGCTACCAGCTACTGCTATATGGCCCAGAACTTCAAAATTCAGCTGAGAATTTGCCGAAGATTGGAACCAATCTGGAAAACATTGAATTCTTTTCTCTCCATTTCAAAGCAGATGCAGAAACCCACTATTGAGTACCTCTGACTAAAGAGGCTGACATTCATTTTATGCACACGTGTGTAGGCGTGGGTGGAAGTGATCAGATACCTGCCTGTCAGCACCAATGGAATATCTGCAACATTTTCAAGGTTGGGCTTTACTTTGACAAGCTTGCCACCACAGAATGAGCACTGGCAGGCGACTCAGCTATCATGGTAGGAGGGTAGGGAGGGGTCATGTAACTTACAACCGGCAAATTATATTCTCAGCAAGCTAACTTTATTTTTGTAAATTGTCTGGACGTTCACATCTGTGGTCTGGGAACGTTTCCAGGCTTGTGTACTATTGCAGCTACGTCTCAAGGATACAATGACACGATGGGCTGCATCTTCCAGTCAGCGAGTGGGAGGCGGGGCCTGTTTGCCGACACGTAAAATGATGCAGGGTGACGCTGGGCGTACGTCCTGACATCACCCCGCGTCCTTTACATTTTCAGGTTGGCTGCATGCCCATTGACCTGTCAATGGCCTGTTAAGGCCATTAAAAAAGTAACTGAAATCATTAATGGACCTGCCCATCCAACTGTAAGGTTGGCGGACAGGCCGGGAGCCCAGGCGGCCTTCTGAAGAAACATGAAACCTCACCCACAGGTGGGATGAGGTTTCATGAGGGATTTAAAAATTTCAGAATATTTTAAAATCAAAGTTATGGACATGTTCCAACTCATGTGACAATGTCACATGAGGGGACATGGCAGCAAATTTTTTTTTTTCAACTTGACTGGCACAGTGCGGTTTGTAGGATACATGAGTAGCAGTGTATCTGCTCAAAAACAAGGAGAGAGTGAAGACGGCATGGTAGCCGTCATCATTCAGTGTCCTTGTTGTGGTGGGAAAAGGCTGCACCAGCGTGAGGAATGCCCTTCTAAAAATGCGAAGTGCCATTCCTGTAACAGGAGAGGCTGCTTTAAATCTATGCCACAGCAAAAAGCTCATAACACAGAAATTTAAGATGAAACCAATAAAGCATGTAGCATTCAAGAAATTGCACATACAAAAGACAATGAAGTGCCATTCTTAGCAGAAATTAAAGGATCTACCAGAATTATTGGAGCACAGACATTATGGTCAATGGACATAAAATAAACTTCAAATTTGACACTGGAGCAGGAGTTTCAGTTCTATTAGACACAGAACAGTGGCTAAAGCAAAAACCCCTCTAGTCATCGACCAGACAATTCCACAGGCCAGGAGGCATTGAACTGAAGGTCAAGGGACAGCTGACCCACTACAACTTCAGCACAAAGGAAGGAAGAGAAATCACAGCAACTTTGTACATAATCTAAATCCAAGAATGTTCACTGTTAAGCCAAAGAGGTTGCACAGATCTATAACTCATCTATAAAGTAGAATGATTGAGAAGCCAAGACAAAGATAGAGAATTCAGGACAGAATTTCCAAAATTATTCAGAGGTCTTGAAAAGATTGAAACAAGTCCTCTGAAGCAAGAGCACCAAAACCTAATGGAACCATGTGAAACCTTCTGCCTGCCTTGTTAACTGCACAGCTGTCGATAGCATTAAATCCTCCATCGACTGCACGAAATCTGATAAAGTATCCTCAAAGGCTCATGCAACAATATGATCCCGAATTGATTTGCCTTTCAGGGCTCTATATTCACAATTCTGAGCTAGGTGATATAACAAAAGAATCTATGCCCTCTCCTGGTCTTTGGGTACATCTATTGAACTTCCTCCTTTCTATACTGGTGTTCCTTCTAAGGCTGAAATAGGTATCAAAGGCTTTTATAACATCTTTGTATGTCACTGTCTCTTTGTTTATATCCTGTCTGACCATTATATTGTCTGCACTACTGCTTATGGTGTACAGAAGGGTACTGACCAGTTCCTGGCTAGGCTTCTCTGTTAGTCCCATAACAGTTCTGTGCCTGGTGAACCTACAATGCCTGTTCTGCCACTTCTCAGCTTGATCCGGGCCTTCCACATTATTGAAGCAGTCTGGTAAGGACGAAATTTTCTCCATGACTTTACTTCAATCTAACATTCCTTCGAGTTCTGTTGGAATTTTCCTGCACTGTCCTTATCTCGCAATCATTTTTCCTCCTGCTTTTTTGTAGTTGTTGGGCTCTTGGTGCATCCTCCGTTGTGTTTTCCACTGTTACCATCTGTTATCATTGTTGTGGGTCTTAGATGAAGTTGTTTTTGGTCTGGATTGATAGGTAAACTTTACTTTTTATTGAACATTCTACTAACTATATACAGTGCATGGCTTAGCACGGGGCTTCACACAGAACTATCTCTCAGCATACTATGTTGACATGTGATCTTATATCGCTGATGATGTAGACTGTCTATTTACATGTTTAACATTAAGGTAGCAGATGTGTGTGGTGGTACATGGGTTGGTTTGTGGGTGGGTGAGGTGGCAGGTGGGTAGAGTGTAGGTCGGTGTGGTGGTAGGTGTTTAGGATGGCAGGTGGGTAAGGAGGCATGTAGATGAGATGGTACGTGAGTGAGGTGGCAGGTATATGAATTTTTAGGTGGGCAGGGTGGCAGGTGGTAAGGTGGTAGGTGGGTGAGGCAGTAGTTGTGTAGGGTCTTAGGTGGATGAGGTCCAGGTGGGTGGGGTGGCGGGTAGGGAGGGTGATGGGTGGCTGAGGTGATTAGATGGGTAAAGTGGCAGGTGGGTGAGGTGGCAGTTGTGCAGGATGGTAGGTGGGTAAGGTGGTAGGTGGGTAGATTAGCAGGTGTGTGAGGTGATATGTGGGTAGGTAGGCAGGTGGGTGAAGTGGTACCAGGTAGATGTGGTGGTGTGTGCAGATGGTGGCAGATGTGTGAGGTGGTAAGGAGGTTGAGTTGCAGGTGGGTAAGGTGGCAGATGGGTGAGGTGGTAGGTGGGTAGGATGGTAGGTGAGAGGATGGTTGGTGTCTAGGGTGTCAGATAGGTGAAGTGGTCGGTGGGTAGGATGGGAACTGGTTGAGGTGGTGGGTGGGTAGGGAGGCAGGTTGGTGAAGTGTCAGGTGGGTAGACTGGTAGGTGGGTGGAGTGCCAGGTGGGTGAATTGGTGTCAGATGTGTTAGGTGTAGCCAGGTGTCAGCGGAATAGTCTGAAGTGGTCAGGGAGGGGTTGTTGGGGGTCAGGGATAGCTGGGGGTTCAGGAAGTAGTCATGTGGTTAGGGGGAAGTTGAGAAGTCAGTATGAGCGCCTGGGGGCTCAGTTATGTAGTTATCCAGGAGTTAGACTAGGACTTTTCTGCCTAACATTTCCTGGGTAACCATCAATGTATGAACTCTCCAAAGCCTCCGACTCTAACTCAGGGTGGAATTGTCCCAGATTTGCAATAAATGTGGTAGCAGGTGGATAAAATTATGTTTTACCCACCAGCTGCGATGGCCCACCTTATCATCCCAAGCCTGCCACATTATTTATACATTCCCGGGAAACACACCTTTTCGATGGCGGGCGGGCTCTTATTTGCCCGCCTGCTATCACCTCACTGCCTCATTATGCCAGGCACCATGTTTAAAGTCTAACTACGCACACATCTCAGTGCTTCTAGCCCATGACTGGAGCAGGGAAGATGCCCACGAAAGGCAAAGGACTGAAGCCCCAGGTTTAGCAGCGCATCACTGAAATGCCTTTTGGATGCTGTGGAGGCCTGTTGCGATGTCCTCTACCCCTGCTCTGGCTGCAGGATGGGCAGTGGTGTGACCAGCCAGGCTTGGGAGTTGGTGGCAGCAGTGGTCAGTGCCAATGCCCTGCAAAAGAGGACAGCTACCCAATGCAACCACAGGATGAATGTTCTCATCCATTCCACCAGGGAAACTTACTCTTCTCATCACTCTCAACTCACACACTCACAGACCTATCACGCATCCAGAGGGATCTCACGTCTCAAGGGACAACACCACTAACTCTCACACACACCCTCACATCTCCATCAGGCTCATACCCTCTCAAGCTCATGTCCTCATCCCGTCCATGGCTCCACTCACCACATAAACATTCTACGCAATGTCATGTGTCCTGCTCACACTCTCTCCATCTGTTTTCAAGCAGGGGAAGCATGCTCACATCAGCAGGGAGAGGTCTCAGGCCGGGAATGGAGTGGCCCACATTAGGCCCCTCACTCACTTTGAGGAGAGTGCCATCGTGCTGACTGGTGAGGGTGTGGATTCTGCCTGCGGTCAAGGTGAGGTCGATGGCAATCACCCATCTGAGGATCCTGCACTGCATCATCCTTCACTCAGCGCTTTCTCTCCTGCTTTTGACTCTGCTGCCATGCACTACTTATCTCTACTTTGGTTCACAGGGAGCTCTGCCAAAGGACCAACACCCTCAGCTCAGCCAGTCCCTCAGCTCCATCCATGTCCTCACCTGCAGCCAAGAGGACTCCTCCTCCAGTGAAGAGGTGGAAATAAGCAGCCCGGAAGGCCCGTCACTGCAGGAGGAGCAGCCAGCCCATGAGTGATTCTGGAGGGAAAAGCATATGTGTGGTAGGGCCTTTCGGAGCCTCGTGCAAGCACTCTCCCATGCCCGGGGATCCTTCACATTTCACACTCATCTCAATATCCTCAGCATTTTCAATGCTGCCAGCTGGGGTTTGCTTTCAGTTGTCCATCTGAGCCGACCTGCATCTCCGCCCACCCACTGATCGCACTCCCATGTAGCACATGATCTCGCTTTCGATTTGGACAGCATGGTACTACTTCATTTTTACTTTTGTTGCCCCATCCTTTACCCTCCCCCGGTCATCCATTTCCTTTCCCCCATCACCGTTGACCCCCCTCAGCATCACATTCCTTCTCTCAACTGTCACCTACCAGCCCCGATCCTTTTCCTTCGGGGATGTCCAGGTGAACATGCACATTCCCTTCCTTCCTGAAAACCCCACCCCATCCACATACGCCTCCCCGACCTCCTCCTTCCCACCCGCAGGGTCCGTGTCTACCTCCGGGTCCCCACCAACCACCCTCACTGTCCCTTCTATCACTACCATCGAACATTCACCCACCACCCTCTAATGCCTCACTCTGCCCTTGGACATTCTGACCCTTCCCCCAAACCATGCCCACCCTTAGTTCACTACCCAGGAGGCAGACATGGATATATCTGACCTCTCCCGTGCACATTCACCTGCACACCCCCACTCCTCTGCACCCCATCCCCCCTTTGTACCCCTACCCCCTTCACATCCTTTCCCCCCTTTGCACCCCTTCCCCCCCAGAACTCCTTCCTAGTCCTCCCACCCCTCGCCGGACTTATCTCCCTCCCTGCCACCGCTTAGTCCCGGGTCCCAACACACATCTTGGGTAGTATGCCCGGTCTCCGAAAAGCCAGAGGTTGGAAGATTGGGGCTGATGAATAGAGGTCCAGATTTACTGAAATCATTCATTTACTGAAGAAGATGAAATTACAGAGAAGAGATATTTTAAGAATTGAACAATGCAAATAATAAATTCAGTAACATTCCATTTATTTTTAATAACTAACCTTTTTTCAGTTAAATGTTTTATTTTACACATTCTTTTGCTGTACAATCCTTTTTGGACTGAAAGAATGCTTAGGCCTGAAGGTGAACAGCAGTCTGTCGGTACAAAAGACAAATGTTTTTTTTTTGTTCTCTGAAGGTCAAAACCACTCAAGTGGAGAAATTTGAAATTAGATGATATAGATTCTCCTTCAGTAAAAAAAATGATAGTTGTGGAGTATGTTATGCATCAAAGAGGAATATAAAAACATTTCCCTGTATACATTGTATTCTGCTGTACTGAGAGGAAAGAAACTATTAGCTACTGTTGGAAGCAATAATTTCACGGAAAGTGCATTGTACAATAGTCCAATTTGCAGCTCATCAATTTTTGCTAAACTGAGCAGTTTTTTTCTTTTATTTTTGTTGAATTAGCAGTGGGGTCCATTAAACAAAATTAATGTAAATCATGCATAAGTACCTCTGAAAATAAATTCTGGAGAAGTAATTAAGGAAATTATAAGAAGAATGTTTAACTTATATATATATGTACATCCAAAATCGAAAATTCCATATATATATGTATATATATATCAGTTTGGTTGTTCAAAGTAATAAAGGTTATTTTAAATTGCTGAATGAGCAGTATTGTTTCTGACTCGGAAGCATTTGGAGCAGGCTCCTACAACCAATGAGGTAGGGGGAATGGGGAAATAATAAAATTAGAATGGAAACATCGGCCAGAATTTTTAGCTTGTCGGGCTGGCGCATGCCCAGCCTGACTGAGTGTAAAATGATGCATGATGACGTTGGGAGAGCGTCCTGACATCATCACGCACTTACGTGATATTTTGGTCGGCGGGCGCATGCTGCAGTGGGCAGCACGCCCGCTGACAATAAAGGGCCATTTAAGGCCATTAAAGTTATAA
The DNA here is from genome assembly GCF_017639515.1 of Carcharodon carcharias. Lineage (NCBI taxonomy): Eukaryota > Metazoa > Chordata > Chondrichthyes > Lamniformes > Lamnidae > Carcharodon > Carcharodon carcharias. The sequence goes on along the minus strand of NC_054469.1, from coordinate 141,031,783 downwards.
CTGAAAGATATTTTTTGCTGCCCGGCCAACCTTACGTTTGGTGGGCAGGCGAGAAGGCCATGCGGCCTATGCATTTTTTAAGAAACCTCATCTATGGGCGGGATGAGGTTTCCAACAGCAAATAGAAATAAAATTAAAATGGTATTAAGCCAGCGGGAATCATGATAATCAAACCCTGGCTTGCATGCGGGCTCCAGAGAGGTAGGCTCAGGGTACCTGACATCAGGAAGGGGAGGATCTGCCCTGCTGTGAGCCATCCCTCTGCCCTTGCTGCTGAACATCCCCCATCCCTTGACTCCCTTCCTCACCTGTGCTTGAGTCCCTCCTCGATCCCAGGTGTTGGACTGGCAACAGCCACTGCCTCCCCAGTGGCACTGATGAGTACAAAGAGCTGCTGGCCTCTGATTGGCCAGCAGCTCTCTGTGGGTGGGGGGGTGGGACCCCCCCCCCCCCCCCCCCCCCCCCCACCCCAGGGTCCTTGATCCCGGGTTTAGGTATGCCACTGGTCTGTTAAGTGCCTGAGGGTCACAAGATGAAGCATGCTTTCCTGAAAAGAGGTGAAGCTGGGGTCTCCAGCCAGCAGCCAAGAACACAAAATTCTGCCTTCAGAGTCATTATGGCACAGAATAAGACCATTTGGTCCACTGAATCCATGCCAGCTCATCATAGAGCAGTCTAATCAGTCCCCTTCCCTCGCTCTATCCATGTAGCCCTGTAGGTATATTTCCCTCAAGTGCCCATCCAATTTCCTTTTGAAATCATTCTTCATCTTCATTTCCACCAGCCTTGTGGTAGTGAGTTCCAGGTTGTTACCACTGGCTGCATAAAAAGGTTCTTCCTCACATCCACCATCCACCCCCACCCCAAAATGTCTTGCCCTAAACCTTAAACCTGTGTTCCCTTGTTCTTCTACCATCAGCTAATGAGCACAGTTTTCTTTGTCAACCTTATCTAAACCTGTCAGAATCTTGTACATCTCTATCAAATCTATTAATTGTCTTTGCTGCAAGGAGCACAATCCCAGCTTCTCCAACCCAATCTTGTAGATAAAATTCACACCTCTTTAAACATTTTGATTATCTCCTCTGCAACCTCTTTAGGACCCTTGCATCCTTCCTAAAGTGCAACTGCAACTGGATGCAATGCTCTTATCATGGCCTAACCAGAGCTTTATACAGTTTCAATATAACTTCCCTGCTTTTGTATTCAATGCCTCTATTTATGAAGCCTAAGATCTCATATACTTTGCTAACTGCTCTGTCAATATGCCCTGCCACCTTCAAAGATCTGTGCACATGGACCCCCAGGTCCTTCTGTCACTGTACACTGTATGGAATTGTGCCATTTAGTCTGTATTACCTCTCCCTATCCCTTCTGCCAAAATGCATCACCTCACACTTATCTCTATTAAATTCATCTGCCACTTGTCTACCCATTCTGCTAGCCCCTTTATGTCCTGTTACAGTCAATTGGTATCATACTCACTGTCAGCCACACCTCCAAGTTTGGCATCAAAGGCAAATTTTGAACTTTCACTCTGCATTCCAATATCTAAGCCAGTAAAAGCAGTTGTCCTCACACCAAACCTTGGGGAACCCCGCTGTCTACCATCCACCAATCTGAATATCAACTGTTTACTACAATTCATTGTTTTCTGCCCTTAAGCCCAATTTTTATCCAAGCTGATACTGACCCTCCTATTCCCTGAGCTTCAATGTTGTTAACCAGTGGTACTTTGTCAAAAGCTTTCCTGAGATCTATGCAGCCAACATCCATTGCATCCTTCATCAACATTTGCTTTTACTTCATCAAAAAATTCAATTAGATTAGCCAAGCACAATCTGCCTTTTACAAATCTCTGCTCATTCTCCTTAATTAAATTAAACCTTTCCAAATGCCTGTAGATATTTTCCCTATTATTGCTTCTTCAACCTTACCCACCACTGATTTTAAACTGACTGGTCTGTGGTTACTAGGAATGTCTTTACCCCTTTCTTGAATAAGGGTGTTACATTTGCCACTCTCCAATCCTCTGGCACCTACTCCTCATATCTAGGGAAGATTGGAAGATTATGGCAAGCTTTTCTGCTATCTCCACTCTCAGTTCCTTTCGCAACCTGGGCCATCTGGACCAAGTGACTTATCCACTCCAAACATATCCAATCTTTATAGGACACACTGCCAATCAATTTTCAGCCCATTCATAACCTCAACCATTCCACTTCTACTGATATTTTGTAAACATCCTGTTCCTTAATAATATCTGATACAAAATGCTCACTAAGTATCCTAGCTTTGTCCTGCACCTCTAAGCATATAATAGGTGCCACTTCATGTCTTGCTATCTGTTTATTATTCATATGCCAGTAGAAGATTTTGGGGTTTATTTTATTCCAATATTCTCTTTTTGCCAGTTGTATTTTTCTGTTCACTTTCCTGTCAACTTATTGGACGGAATCTTTGGCTCTGCGAGCAGGGGCGGGGCCCGTTCGCCAAGGTGCAAAATGACGCGGGGTGACGTTGGGCATGCGTCCTGACGTCACCGCACGTCATTCAGATTTTCAGTTCGGCGGGCGCATACCTGAGTCGGCTGCACTCCCGCCGAACTGTCAAAGGCCTATTAAGGCCATTTAAAAAGCCAATAAAGCAATTAGCTGAGCTGCCCATCCAAGCTTAAGGTTGGTGGGAAGGCAAAGAGCCCAGGCGGCCTTTGCATTTTTCGTGGAACCTCATCCACAGGCAGGATGAGGCATCAGGAAGGTTTTTAAAAGTTTGAAAAAATGTTTAATAAAATTCGTAGACATGTCCCAGCTCATGTGACAGTTTCACATGAGGGGACATGCCCTAAATTTTTTTTTTCCTTTATTAAAATTTTTTAAATTTAAACTAAACTCCTTGAGGCAGCTCTGTGCCTCAGGGAGATTTCTGTGCCCTTTCGCACACAGCACAGGCCCCGACTCAGGCAACCCCCCCGCCTGAGTGCACATGGAGTGCTCAGCGCTTCTGTGTGCGAGTCACGCTGGGCGGGCTTTAATTGGCCTGCCCATGTAAAGTGGCGGTGTCCAGCCGATTGAGGGTGGCTGCACGCACGCCCGCGCCTGGTCCCGCACAACCCTCTTGACAGGGAGAAAATTCTACCCATTGCATTTTGTCTGGTTCTTGCCTGAAGAATTCAATTGACATGCATCATTTACCTATGGCTGGACTTTACAGGCTGAATTTTCACCAAGTCGGGTTGACTTGGGAGCTCTTAACAAATGGTGGGAAGTCCCGATTTCAAGATTCCCATACCCCATTCCCGGGCTGTCTGATTTTCAGGAGTACCTTTAGTGATTGTCGGCTGGTTCCTCTCAAAATCCCGTATCCCGCACTCCGCATTTAGTCAGTTCCATTATGGGGATAGGCAGGTCCTACTCTTCCCCAATTTTCATCGAGTTGGGCCAGGTTTGTAGAGGAGTCATGGTTTATGGCCCCTCTGAGAAGTTATGAACTCCAGTCTGCATGCAAGGACCTTTTAAAATAAAATTTGAAAGGTCTTCCTCATGCTCCCTTGCCTAACTATTCCACTCCACTCACCTGCAGTGGCCCCTCACTCCCCCAATGCTAAGCTATGGGCTTTCCATACCCATTGACCCATTGAATACTTCATAGAACCAATGAACCCTATAGTGACAGTTTGATGTTTAAAAATCAAAGAAGGGTGAGGGATGGAGGGCCTTTTTTAACAGGGATGAAGTCATTAATTAGCCTAATTTACATCTGGCTACAGGGGGTGATTTTCTCACATGAGCCCCTTCCCAGCTCTGAAGTGTGGAGGCCTTCCGGCTGCTGGGAGCCTAACACATGGTCTCTCCTGTCATTAACTGGGCCCGGTGACCATATTCCCCGTCGTGACAGGCTGGGTTAAATTTTGCCTCCTTTTTTTAGCTTCATCCATTTTTCCTCTCGCCCTCATCACCCAAGGCGCTCTGCTTTGGTTCCCTTATTTTCCATCCTTGTTTGGAATGTAATCCTGTACCTGCAACATCTCCTCCTTAAAGACCACTCGTTGTTTTTCCTGTCAATCTTTGGGTCAATTTTTACAAAAGCAAAATACTGCGGGCATGGAAATCTGAAATAAAACAGAAAATGGTGAAAATACTCATCAAGTCTGGAAACATCTATGGAGAGAGAAACAGAGTCAATGGGCCGGATTTCAATCAAAGCTTAGAAGCCCAAAATGGGGGATAGTTCCAGGTCCTGACCCCACAGGGCATGTTTCAGGCAGACCCACTGCAATCTTCAATGCTCCACCCAACTCAAGATGAGGAGGTAGGCTTACCTGGTGGGTCAAGCACGGGAGGCCCTGCAGCATGCAGTGATCAGCAACTCCAACAGCCAAAAGGAGTGTGAAGACAATGGGGGAAAAGTGAAGATATGTTCACTTTTAGCTGTGGCCCTGCGGCCATCTGGTAGGGATCCCTTGTCACAGAATCACAGAATCTCAGAATCTCACAGTGCAGAAGAGGCCCTTCAGCCCATTGAGTCTGCACCGACATGTGGGAAACACCTGACCTACCTACCTAATCCCATTTACCAGCACTTGGCCCATAACCTTAAATGTTATAATGTGCCATTTGCTCATCCAGGTACTTTTTAAAGGATGTGAGGCAACCCGCCTCCACCACCCTCCCAGGCAGCGCATTCCAGACCATCACCACCCTATGGGTAAAAAAGTTTTTCCTCACATCCCCCCTAAACCTCCTGCCCCTCACCTTGAACTTATGCACCCTTGTGACTGACCCTTCAACTAAGGGGAACAGCTGCTCCCTATCCACCCTGTCCATGCCCCTCATAATGTTTTACAACTAGATCAGGTCACCCCTCAATCTTCTCTGCTCCAATGAAAACAACCCAAGTCTATCCGACCTATCTTCATAACTTAAATGTTTCATCCCAGGCAACATCCTGGTGAATCTCCTCTGCACTCCCTCCAGATGTGTCCTTCCTATAATGTGGCGACCAGAACTGCACACAGTACTCCAGCTGTGGCTTCACCAAGGTTCTATACAACTCCAACATGGCCTCCCTACTTTTGTAAGGCAAGTGTCCCATATGCCTTTTTCACCACCCCACTAACATGCCCCTCCACATTCAGAGACTTATGGACACACACGCCGAGGTCCTTTTGTTCCTCAGAACTTCCTAGTGTCATGCCATTCATTGAATACTTCCTTGTCAAATTACTCCTTCCAAAGTGTATCACCTCACACTTTTCAGGTTAATTTCCATCTGCCACTTATCTGCCCATTTGACCATCCCGTCTATATCTTCCTGTAGCCCAAGACACTCAAACTCACTGTTAACCACCCAGCCAATCTTTGTGTCATCCACAAACTTACTAATCCTACCCCCCACATAGTCATCTATGTCATTTATATAAATGATGAATAATAGGAGACCCGGCACTCCACTATGCCACTGGATGCTGGCTTCCAATCACTAAAGCATCCTTCTGTCATCAACCTCTGTCTCCTACAACTAAGCCAATTTTGAATCCACCTTATCAAATTACCCTGTATCCAACGTGGATTTGCCTTCTTTATAAGTCTCCCGTGTGGGACCTTGTCAAAGGCTTTGCTGAAATCCATATAAACTACATCAACTGCACTACCCTCATCTACACACCTGGTCACCTCTTCAAAAAATTCAATCAAATTTGTTAGGCATGACCTCCCCCTGACAAAGCCATGCTGACTATCCCTGATCAAAGCTTGCCTCTCCAAACGGAGATAGATTCCCTCCTTCAGAATTTTCTCCAATAGTTTTCCTACCACTGACGTTAGACTCACTGGCCTGTAGTTCCCTGACTTATTTCTGCAACCCTTCTTAAATAGCGGAAGCACATTAGCTGTTCTCCAGTCCTCTGGCACCTCCCCTGTGGCCAAAGAGGAATAAAAAATTTGGGTCAGAGCCCCTGCATTCTCCTCCCTTGCCTCCCTCAGCAGTCTGGGACACAAATCATCTGGACCTGAAGACTTGTCCACTTTTAAATCTGCCAACACCTCCAATATCTGGTCACTCCCTGTATCAATTTGCTTAAGAACCTCGCAGTCTCTCTCCCCGAGTTCCATACCTTCATCTTCATTCTCTTGGGTGAAGACGGATGTGAAGTATTCGTTCAACACTCTGCCGATGTCCCCTGGCTCCACCCATAGATTGCCCCCTTGGTCCCACTGGGCACTACTCTTTCCCTGGTTATCCTCTTTCCATTGATATACTTATAGAATATCTTGGGATTTCCCCTACTTTTACCAGCCAGAGCTTTCTCATATCCCCTCTTTGCTCTCCTAATTGCTTTCTTAAGCTCCACCCTGCACTTTCTGTACTTCACCAATGCCTCCACTGAGTTGCTCCCCTTGTACCTGCTAAAACCCTCTCTTTTCCTTCTCGTCGTAACCTGAATATCTCTGGTCATTCATGGTTCTCTGGGCTTGTTACTCCTTCCTATCACTCCAGAGGGAAGATGTTGAGCCTGTACCCTCTCCATTTCCTTTTTGAATGCCCCCCACAGCTCTTTTGTAGATTTCCCCACAAGTAGCTGTTCCCAGTCTACCTTGGCCAGATCCTGCCTTATTTTACTAAAATCCACTCTCTGCCAATCCAAAACATTTTTTTGCAACTTGTCTATTTCTTTATCCATAACAAGCTTAAATTATACCACATTGTGGTCGCTATCACGAAAATGATCCCCTGCCACCACCTCAGCCACCTGTCTGGCTTCATTCCCTAGAATTAGGCCCAGTACTGCGCCGTCCCTAGTTGGACTCTCTACATATTTACCTAAAAAGTTCTCCTGTACACATTTCAAGTAATCTACTCCATCCAAGCCCTTAACACTATGTCTATCCCAATTAATGGTGGGAAAATTGAAACCACCTAATATAATTACCCTATTGTTATTGTTTTTACACACCTCCGCAAATTGTGCACATATTTGCTCCTCAATTTCCCGCTGACTATCTGGGGGTCTATAATAAACACCTAACAATGTGGCTACCCCTTTTTTATTCCTAAGCTCTATCCACAAATCTTCATTCGATGCCCCCTCCAAAATATCATCTCTCCTTGCTGCAGCAACTGTCTCCTTAACTACTAATGCAATGTCTCCTCCTCTTTTACCCTCTCCCCTGTCTTGCCTGAAGATTCTATAGCCAGGAATGTTAAGCTGCCAATCCTGCCCTTCCCTCAACCATGTCTCAGTGATGGCTACTATATCACAATTCCATCTGTCAATCCTCACCCTTAACTTATCCATTTTAGTTGTAATCCTCCTGGCATTAAAGTAGAGGCCATCCAGCCTTGCCTTACTCCTTTGAAACTTAATGCAGCTGTACTCCCTCTGACTTGAATGTTTTACTATATTATGATGTGTCCCTATTCTGCTAACATTCTGTGTCCCCTCCCCCTACCGAATTACTTTAAACTCCTCCAGCACTAGCAAACCTGCCTGCAAGGATATTAGTCCCGCTCTGGTTCAGATGTAGACCGTCCCACTTGTACAGGTCCCACCTTCCCCAGGAACGGTCCCAGTGATCCAGGAATCTGAAGCCTTCCCTCCTCCACCAACTCTTAAGCCACGTATTCATCTGCGCTATTCTCCTATTTCTGTGCTCGCTAGCACGTGGCACTGGGAGTAATCCAGAGATTGCAACCTGAGAGGTCCTGCTTTCTAGTCCACTGCCTAACTCTTTGAATTCTCAAGACCTCATCCCTTTTTCTACCTATGTCATTTGTACCCAACATGTACCTTGACCTCTGCCTTATCACCCTCCCTCTTCAGGATGCCCTGCAGCCGTTCAGTGACATCCCAGACCCTGGCACCAGGGAGGCAACACACCATACTGGAGTCACATTGACAGCCAGAGTAGCACCTATCTGTTCCCCTGACTATAGAATCCCCTATTACTGTTGCTCTTCCTCCCCTCCTGTACAGACAGGCTGCTTGTGGTGCCAGAAGCTTGGCTCTGTCTGCACTCCATGAAGGAACCAATGCCCTCATCAGCCTCTAAAATGGAATACTGATTTGTGAGCGGGACCCCAGGGGACTCCTGAACTACCGGCCTGTTTCTCTTGGACTGCTGGTGGTCACCCATTCTCTTCCTTCCTCAAGTCCCTTCAGCTGCGGTGTGACCACCTCTCTAAACGTGCTATCCATGATGCTCTCAGACTCGGATGCTCCACAGTGTCCCCAGCTGCCATTCCAGTTCTGAAACCGGAGCTTCCAGATGGACACACCTCCTGCAACATACTGGTCCCGGGCACTGGAAATGTTCCCAGCTTCCCACATGGAGCACTGAGGAGCACACCATGGCTTTGAGCTCTCCTGCCATGACTTGTCCCTTTAAATTAAACCTTTTAAATCAATTGCTCTAGGGCCCTTCTTTCCTGATCCTCGTTACCACAGAATAAACAAACAATAAACCACAAAAATAGCTTAAACTATAAGCAATAACAGTAGTAATACTTACCTGGCCTTACCCACTACTTACCAATCATTTCTCTCCCTCATAGCCTCTAGTGCTGCAGCAGGGCAAGACAACTCTCTGAAGATTTAAGAAGTTGTATAGCTGAGAAAAAAGGCAAAGCACACCTCTTGCCCTCTAAACTGAATTCCCACTGTGCAACAAATTGCCAATACCCACAGTCGCTCTGGCTGTCTCTCACTTAGGATGATATCTCTCCCTGCTCATGTGCAAGCACACTGATTGAATGACCCATCAGCCAGGACACCACCCTGCACTGAGCCCACCACCTGGAAATTCAATCAACCCAGGAATAAACATGAATGCGCCTCACTTGGCTCACCACCACTTTCCAGCAGGCAACCAATTTGATGCTGTGCAACCCTCATTCAAATGGCTCAGAGTCAGGATCATGGTGTCAAACTGGCATGGATGCTGATGCCAAATTGCAGGTCCAACCACCTCTGATCCAGGCCCCAACCCTTTTAAAAATCAACTCAATATTTCAGTATTTTATGTTTTTATTTTGGTTCCATTTTATCCTGCTGTTAGGAAATAGAGATAGCTTAAGTAAGTTATATTTTGTATTTGTGGGTGTTAGGAATGAGTTTTAGCTTTAATGTTCAAGTTTGATTTGTATTTATGTATTTGTGCATTAAGGACACTAAGTTTTCATTTCACTTTAAAAGGTGCCTGCATTTCTAATGAGAGTTTTATGACTGTTGCAGCTAACTTAAACAAACAAGAATAGAGGTGTCCAGAGAGGCAGGTCCCTCCCACACACACACTGGAAGAAACTAGAAACAACATTTTGATTTGGAAGCTGTTTGAGTTCAGTTGGTTTTGAAAGTAGCTGCCAGGAGAGACTGGGGCAAAGGGGACAGATAGCCAGTCCCAAGCTAAAGGAAAGACCCCAAAATCCAGGGAAGTGGAACAGACAAATGTCTCAAACAGACCTAGTCAAAGGGAGAAGGCCCTATTAAGAAAGGTTAAGAGTGAGGGGCAGATTGAAAGTCTCCAAGCTTCAGATTTTTAAAAAAAGCTGCAGAAAGCAGATGTAAAGCGAGAACAGCTTTGAAGAGGCCAGAAGGTCCTAAGGGATGGCTGAAGGTCTGTAACTCTTTGCTCTAGACATATGAAGCAATGGTGTACTGTTGACAGCTGAGTCGGTGAGAGAGAGTGTGTGAGAGACAGCTTGAATGCATGTGGTGACCCAGGGAAGGGAAATATCAGAAGGAGAGTTCGAAACCCTGAAGGTGTCTGAGAGAGGGCATTGGTTTGGGAGAAGATTCCAAAGTGAGCTCTTGGAAAGTGGACATTGGAAATCTTTTTGTGAAAGACCGAGTTCAGTGAGACCGGTTGGCTCATGGTATGACAAGCATCTGGGGAGAGTTGAGGAGAGATCCATAGCCCCTGACTGTGGTGGCATCTGTCACTTGGTTTCAGAGTGTGGTGTGTTTGACCACAGGTCTCCCATTGGTTTACATGGACTGTGTACTTACTGTGGACATTAGAGTATACGATAGCTTTTGTAACTTGTGTTATCCTTACAAATCTGTATATATCTTTAAAGGTATAGTTGTGGATGAAGGACCATTGTAATATAGTTCATCTTTTCTTATTTAATAAATGTTTTATGCCTGTTAAAAGTTCATTAGCTGACTCTGGTGACTCTGTTCAGTAGCCCCACTCCACATATCTAAACAAACAAATAAAAGTTAGGAAATATCAGGCTGTGTTCCACCCTGGGATCAGGCTGATCCAGGGGTAACCTCAACTGGGGATCATAATACTTCCCACATTCCCCCTCATCCCACTGAAGTTTCAATTTAGTAGTTCTATTTTAGGTTGTTCCTTGCTCTTCTCCATTACTAATTTAAACATTATAATACAAATGATCACTCTTACCCCTGTGTTCCCCTCAGGCACTTATTCTAATTGAACTATCCCATTCCCCAGCAGCAGATCTGGCAATGCCTCCTTCCTTGTTGGATCAAAAATGTACTGGTCAAGAGATTTCTCCTGAACGCATCGCAGAAATTCCAGCTCCTCCTTATCCTTTATGTTAACATTATCCCAATTGATGTTTAGGTAATTAAAGTCCCTGAATATCACCACTTCATAGTTGTTGCACAAATCTGTGATTTCCCTAGAGATTTGTTTCTCTATCTCCCTATCACTATTTGGGAGCCTATAAAATATCCAGTGGCATAGTCATCTTCTTTTTGTTTCTCAGCTTCAAGCTGAGCCCCCCTGGAAGATCTGCTCTGGAAGTTCCCAGCTTATATTAGGCCTAGTTCTGGGAGCTTGCTTTGGTTGCATTTGGAGAAGATTGCATGTCAGCAACTCATAAAGGGCTGCAGCTGAAATTTAAAGATTTGAGGCCCCTAAGGATATTTGGCCACATTGTAGAGGATAAATTTGTTGCATCCTTTATAAAAGTTGCATAAGGAGCAAAGGTGGCTGGAATAACGAACAGTGGCTGGTAATAAAAATAAAAAACTTGCATTTAAAAAATAAAGGACTTGCATTTATATAGCATGTTTTATGATCTCAGGCTATCCCGAAGCAGTTAATAGCTAAGCATTTTTGAAGTGTAATCACTGTTGTGATATCGGAAACATGACATCCAATTTGCACACAGCAAAGTTCCACAAATGGCAATGAGATAAATGAGCTGATAATGGTGTTGGATTTTCCTGTAGAAATAATGGTGAGACTATCAGTTCTGATCATTATTAAAGTGCAAATGAGACAGCAAGATCTGGTGATTGCACTTGTGTAAATAAGTGTGGAAATCAGGAAATTGCTGCCTGAGCTTCCCTGTTCTTCAAGAAGCTTCACAATATCAGTACCTTGCTGAGAGATTTGATATTAAAATCTTTAAAGTGTATGGTTTTCTTAAATGATACATGCCTGCCAAACTCACCATAAAAATGGGACTTGTTCACTCAAGTATAAATAATTGTTAATATTGTAATAAATTGGAATTACTGCCAGACAATCTTTCTGGCACTAAAAATTATTTTTTTACGATTGGGGAGTCTCACTCCTTCAGGTTTTAATTCTTGTCGGAGATTTAAAAGAAAGTTTTTTTCTTTGCTTTACTTTCTGCCTCTCTTAAATCGATCTTTCTTTCCTTCTCTTTTGTTTTCTGCCCCCCTGATTTGACATTGATTTAACTATTGTAACTTACATTAGGGAGAACTCCACTACTCTACTTTGAAATAGTGCCATGGGGACCTTTTACATTCACCTGAGGTGGCAGTGGGGCCTCAGTCTAGATTATGTGCCCACAATCTCCTGATCCAAAGGCAAGAATGCTACCCACTGGGCATGCTGATCAATATGAAGGCAGGAAACTGCGGGCAAGAAGTGTGGTTTAGCAGTAGTAGCCCAAAGTATGACGGCCAGCAAAGTGGAGGTGCTTATACGTTAGGTGAGGTGAGTTTGACTAGATTTGCCCTGTTTGACACACCAAGGCTCCCTCTGCAGAAGACTGCAGTGTGCCAGGCCTAACCACAATTAAGTTCAATGTAGTGTATTGTACCGAAAGATGTGAGAAGTGATGCGCATCCCGTTTCAGCTGATGGTGCATATCTATACCGACCTGGAACATGGGAATCACTGCCACTGGCTTTTGCCATTGAGGGGAGGCGGTGTCATAGTGGTATTGTAAGTCAACTAGTATTCCAAAGACCCAGGGTAATTCTCTGGGGAACTGAGTTTGAATCCCACCACGGCAAATGGTGAAATTTGAATTCAATAAAGATCTGCAATTAAAAATCTGATGATGATCACAAAACCCTTGCTGATTATTGCTCTTTAGTGAAGGAAATCTACAGCCCTTACATGATTGACTCTTAAATGTTCTCTGGGGCAATTAGGGACGGGCAATAAATACTGGCCTAGCCATTGATGCTCACATCCCATGAACAAATAAATACAAAAAAAAGGCATACCATGGTTTGCAGGCACATTCAACCTCATAGTTGGAGACTGCTCATGTATTTATCTCACTTTTTCATCTTGTAGCATTTCATTTATAAAACACTGTAGTGTCATGTTCCAGTATGTTACAAACTTCCAGTAAATACTTCATATTTTCCAAAATCACAAAATGCTACAAAAAGGTGACCACCTGAGGATCACCTGGCTTCTCTTGTGGATTGAAATACTCCCCAGTCTCAAGAGGGAACCAAAGGAACTTTGCAGAGTGATCCTGACTCAACGGGCAGAAATTTTTGCTCGGCAGGTGGGCGCTCGCCCGGCCTGCCCCAGCGCGAAATGACGCACGTTGACATCGGCCGAGTGTGCCAACATCAAGGTGCAGTGGTACGATAGTTTGGTTGGCAGGCACGCGCCGGTGTCGGCAGCGCACCCACTGACAATTAAGAGGCCTGTTAAGGCCATTAAGTTATCAACTAACTTAAATTTTGTGCTACCTAGGCTGGCGAAAAGGCCAAGCAGCCTTTGCAATTTTTTGGAAACCTCGTCCATGGGCAGGGTGAGGTTTCCAAAAGCAAATAAAAATAAAATAAAAACTTTAACTTTTCATTAATAACATGTCCCTGTCCATGTGGCAGAGTCACATGAGGGGACATGTTTCATTACATTTTTACATTTTTTATTTTTCTTCATATCTCTGCAGCTCTGTGCCTTGAGGAGATTATGAAGCATTCACTCGCACACATTCACAAAGTTCATGCTCGGCCCCCTCATCCTCCCCACACACCCCCGCACCCCCCCAGCACAGGCCAGTGCCAATCGCGGTCCAGTGCCAATTGTGGGCAGTTGGCTTCCCGACCACCTCCACCGAACCTGCCAGCCAAGGGCAAAATTCTGCACAATGTTCCTGAAACTAATTCAAAAGGATAATTCAGATACAAAAAGGCTCTGGCTGTCTTAAACTATCAAGGTTCGAAACTAATCAAGCAGGATATATAATTTACCTGGCCACCCACCTTATTTGTTAGAGGACTTTAGACTTCTAACAGGTCACATGGTGAGGCATCATGTCTGTCGCCTGCTTTTAAAACAGCAAGAAACTGTCCTGCTATTGGATTCTACTGAAAGCCATCAGCCAGCTGCAAGACATCCAAGCAGCCAAGATAATGAATAGCAATAGCTTTAATGTGGGAGTTTCCTAACAAAGAGAAAGACTTTTCACAACCTGTTCCAACTTCAAGTTCACCTGAGAACAGGCCTCCTGGAAATTCAACCACAAGAAACCTTGCAGCTTATTGAAAGTCCTTACCTTAAAAGACCTCTACTTCAACTAAAGCATTACCTTATCTATAGACTTGCTACAAAAGAGACTGAGATAATCGTAAGTTGTAATTGTATTGTTTTACCTGCATCTATATCTAATCATTCTGTGAGTGATAGTGTGGGTAAGACGAGTGAATGAGATGTCACATTTTTAATTCTCCTGGGCATGTATGTGATAATAAATAACCTCCCTTATTTATAAATTCACAAAAGCTGGCTGCTGAAATTATTTCAATTGGGACAATCACACAAGGTAAGAAAACACATATCCTTCACATACAAAACACACTGATCACAGACAGTAAGGATTCTGTCTGTGACAGTAGGTATAATGAATCAAGACCAGTTCCTAGTGTTCATTTTCACTTGACTCAACATCACCATTGCACTTTTTATTTTAATATACCTTTAAGGGATACCAGCATGCCATCACTTTAAGAGAAGTATGTCATATGATCCAGCATCAGTTTCATTTCAGCTTGGAACAGAACACAGACACACAGCTCTGCAGTTCAGATGTCCTCAAGCTTTCTATCCATGTATATATATATATATATATATATTCACACGTGCCTGTTCTTAATAAATGCACACAAAGTGTGTTTACACAATCCCTTATTGGTACCTTTATATTATTATAACACACATGACATGGTATGCAGCAGTGGTTTCTTCTGAATGACGTAGTGCTCAGCCTGGCAGCAAGATTCAGTACAAGGTACGATAAGGTGAACAGTCTTAGATCATGTTACATGGCATGAAACAAGCATCGATGATTTGATCAGACCAAAATGAAGCCACAGCATCAGAGAGTGTTGAAACCGCAAATGCAAAGCTTTCAGGACACAGTGCTCAAATAAAGAGCTGGTAAGCAGACAGATCCCTCGTGGTGAACAGGATAATGAGCTGAGAGGACCAGCATCGGGTTAGCTTAGATGGGAAAGGTGAGTGACCAGGGTGTGGGCCGGATTGTTAGTGAGTGAGGGAGAGTCAAACAAAAAAAATAAACAAAAAACTAATAAAAATCGGGCCAATGAAAGTTGCGATTATAATGGGTGGATCTTCAGAAAAGTAAACTAAAGCAGCTACAGCGGCACTCATCCCAGGTAATATAGGAGAAGGAAGGTCATAAGGATATTGTCAAAATATCTACAAAATTCCCCACCCTGAACTGGGATGCAACAGATCCGCTAACCAAGTTTAAAATGTTTAAACAGTGTACAGAGGCATAATTTCTTGATTTAGTTGTATCTGAACCAGAAAAGTAAGCCATAAAAATTCATCCAGCAATTGGGAATGAAGGTCTACAAAGGCTGAATACATCTGGATTAACAACAGAAGAGCTAAAAGATTCAAAAAATGTATGGACTACATTGGAAGACCGCTCCAGAATCAGGCTAAACTTCCATATTCATTGACTAGAGTTCATGTCATTTCATCAACAGCCGACAGACTCTTTAGACCACTTCATCAGCAGATGCAGAAAAAAGGATACGAACTGTGATTTTTCAGATGCAGAGCTAGCAGACAAAATTGTTCAGTTGGTGATCGCATCCACTCCCATGGAAGCATTCCAGCAAGGTCTGCTAGACAAGCCCGAAACATATAGCACCAAAGATTTACTCAAGGATGGACGTAAGTACAAAGCGATCCTTGCAGACCCACGCGCTGATCCAAAATAGGTCATGCAAAATGGCTACTTTCAAGCAATAAGGATGACCGTCTGGTATCCCATTGGAAATATATACATGAGGTGATGACAGAGCGGAAAATGATGATGATATGCACAATGAGACGATGAGCAGTGAACATATGTTTCACACCATCTGCCTCCTGAATAACATACATGACATCTCACCGTCCGAAGTGTTTGCCAAAATTAAAATGATCTGTCTTAGGAAAGTGGTAATTACTCATTATTGGCCAAGATTGACACCAGGGCAAGTGCCAACATGTTACCCCTATGAATTCTAAAAGACATGTATCCACAGGCGTGGAAGGCCATGGTGAAACCTATTGCTGTAAAACTCTCAGTGTACAACCATTCACTAAGTCCATGTGCAGGTTTGATAGTCCTGGAGTGCAAGTACAATCAACCTGCCAAACCCACGACCACTAGCATCTACAAAGGACAAGGACAGCAGATAGATGGGAGCACCACCAACTGGAAGTTCCCCTCCAAGTCACTCAACATCCTGACTTGAAAATATATCACCATTTCTTCACTGTCACTGCGTAAAAATCCTGGAACTCCCTCCCTAACAGCACTATAGGTGTACCTACAGCCCATGGACTGCAGCGGTTCAAGAAGGCAGCTCACCACCTCCTCGTCGGTGGGCACCACTTCCTCTCTTGGCGTACAATCTTACCCTTTTCAGATTTTGGTTTAATGATAGCAGCTCTGCCTCTAAGTCAGAACTTTGTGTTCAATGCCAGATCCAGAGACTGCAGCACAATAATCCAGGCTGATACTTCGGCGCAGTACTGAGGGACTGCTTCACTGTCAGAGGTGCAATTTATTGGATGAGACATTAAACTTAGATTTTGTATGCTGCCTGCCCTTTCTCCCCAGAAAGTTCAAATTGACCCTTCCATTTACAAAGTACTAAATTGAGTGTAAAGTGCATTGATCCATCCTGAGGAAGTAAGAAGCACAATATAAATGTAAGTTTATGCCTTTAAAATCTGTAATCATCACATCTTCTGTCTTTTCAAAGTAGCCTTCTCTTTTCTGGGGCTGCAGCAAATGTCCCACTTAAGTGCCATCGGTATTTCTCTCCAGCAGTGGTAGGCTCCCTAGTCTCCTTGGTGGAAATCCTGTTTGAAACCTGCTGTGTGTAAATCATGAAGTAGAGTAGCAGTTGGAAGCCTCGTGCCAACCAGTGGATGGAGGGAAATTATGCTGTTCACTCACCAAAATCCCTTTTCTGTTATTTTAAGTGGGTGAACATCTCTATTAAAATAACAAGGTGAGAACTTAAATCTGGCCAATTAAATTTTCCTGTAATAATATCACCAACAACTGTTTCGATCTACATTGTTTTGTTTAGCCAAGTTGGCATATAAGTTTAGTGTGACTTTCAGGAGTAGAAATTCATCTAGATGTTGACACAAAATGAGCAATTAGGAATCGACCATCCATCATACACAGCACCTGATATTTAATTCTATCAATAGCAATGGAACTGGCTCACGACAAAGATCACAACATCATGAAACTCATTTCAATTATCAGGATCTTGATGCAACTGATTTTGTCATTATCACACAAATGAGTAATATGGTCAGTGCCAGTGTGATGCTACGTATGTAGGCTGTAAATCCCAAAGTCTGGCGGATCGCCTCAAACAGCATGTTCCAGCTGCTGTTCACAATGGGCAGGATACAGACTGTACCAAACCAGCCCGCACTTGCAACATTCAAAGCACAATGTCCAATATTATATGTGATTCCGCAATTGGACAACGTTTGTTAAATAATCCTCAGTGCTAATAATTATGCTAGCAACCAATTTAAGATTGCCAGTTGGGCTCGAAGTGTGGCACATTTGCATGTACTGAAATATATGTGCATATATTAATATACAGGGTTCTGTTCTTTTCAGACAGAAAGAACATGTGTACATATTGCGCCTGTTTCAGCTAAACAAAATAAGTAACAGCCATTCACTGACTCATTCTCAGGGCAATGCCTTGACCAATCAGGGTCAATTCGCCTGGTTTAAATTTCAAACAATGGTCAGCAGTTAACTATCAGTCACCATCACTGGTGCATTCTCCATGACAACGCCGCCACCAATCAGAGTCCACTTTGCCAACCAATCAGCACTCTCTTCAAACACAGTATAAATTGTTGTTTTCCCCTTATATTGGTATCCTTGCGAAGTGACCTGATGAGTGCAAGATGAAAAGCTTCAACATGTCTCTTTTTTCAGCAATACTCAAGTTCAGTACTACCAAACGATGATTTTGTCATTTTCATTAACAACTACTAGCTTGAAACAGGAATAGTCTGGAGGCCCATAAGAAATCCAATAAATAATCATGTGGCCCAGTCCACAAAAACACATGAGATAGCAGCAGGAGTAGACCATACAACCTGTCGCATCTGCTGAGCCATGTAATATGATCATGGCTGATTTTGGATAATATAGCAAGCATATAGATTAAGTTGATGCTTATTTTTCACAAGCGTGGAATTTTACAATCCTCCTTCCCTCCCCGGAGTAGGTTTTCAGCTGGGAGCTGGGCCACTGCCTCCATGTAAAATTCCAGCCATAGTACCGTGAAAACGTAGGGTGGGATTTTCCAGAGACTAATTGCAGTGGCATGTGGGAAAGTCGGCACGGTTCTTAGCGGCTGGCGCCGTGGGTTGCCGCACCAGATTGGCCGCTTTTCACCTGATTATATATGCATAAACAAGCAGCACATCGTATCTCGTGGTGGGATGGGCTGAGATTCGTCCACCCCGCCGTTACATCATCGACTCGTATTTCCAGCGCCATACTTAAATGGCACCTGTGCACACTTGCACTCTCTGCACCACCTACACTGGAGTTCAGCGACAAGTACCTGGTGACACTTCTCCTCGCCGTCGAGGACCAGCAGGGGGTCCTTTAGTCCCATGTTGGGAGCTGAAGGTCCACCAGCCTCACCACTAAGGCTTGGGAAGAGGTTGCCAGTGCAGTCAGTACTTGCAGCACTCAGAAGAGAACTGCGCCAAAACAGGATGAACGATCTCATCCACTTTGTCAGGGTAAGTCAACCTTCTCCTCACTCTCAACTCACTCTTATAAGGCCACAAGGCATTCGCAGGGTGACAGTCCACAGGGATCTCACACACTACCAGCACAAGGGACATCACCACGGATTCTTTCAGACGCACTTTTACATCTTCATCTCTTGTCACATCCTGTAAAAGTCGTGTCTTCAGCCCTTACAAGGCCCCACTCAGCACGCACAAGGCAGGCATGCTTATCATATGTTTTGGCACCTGTCGTGCTTACAGTAAGATCACCTGTCTTCATGCAGGACAAGATTGCCCACAAGAAGAGGGAGCAATCCCAGAGAGGAGGGCAGATGCCAAAGCTCAGGTCACTGGGCCCCTCTGAAGAGCAGGGGGCAGAGCTGGCTGGCAAGGACAGGGACTGTTCCTGTGCCGCAGTTGAGATCGGCATCTCCCAACAAGCCAGTGAGGCCCCATCTAGTAGTCTTCGCCCACCCTCCAAAACTGAGTGCTATTTAATGTGACTATTCAGCCAATCACTAACTATCCCTTCTCTCTATTACAGCCACTGTCAGGAAAAGGCGGAGTGATGCCGCCAGCCAGCCTATCAGCCCAGCCCGCTAAGCATCTCAGATAGGAATCCTGAGGACCCACTAGATATAGAGCAGTCACTGTTTTCAGCTGCAGTCTACACCAGCGCAGAGGCACGCACCTCGATGGGACCTAATTTTAGAGCAGGTTCGGGGTCACTACCTAGTGGGCACAGGACAGATTCAGGTACATAGCAGATGGAGGCAGTAACAGCCAAGGTCACCGACACTCAGAGGACTGCAGGAGGCCAGGCTCCTGCTGAATCTGAGTCTGATGAAGAGCCTCGGGAATTGGCCCTCAGAGAGATGTTGAAGCTCTAAGGACAGCTGGGTTGTCAGAGGCTGTCACCTGGTTAGAACAGAGAATGGAGCTGGCCGTTCATGTTTTGTCTCATGTCTTGCGACTAATGTGCCAGTGAATTGAGGTCACCATTGGAAGGGTGGCATCCACCATGGAGGCCCTGTCTAGCAGTTTGTGCCAGATATGCGCTTAGGCTTGCACACCACCACAATAACCATGAGTGGGATCTATTAGTGTCTATGTGAGAGGGGGCAGGCACTTCAATCTCTCTCCTGAAGCCCCTTCTCCTCAAGGAGTCAGGGACAGGCCCTCGGACACCCACAAGGAGGAGGAGCAACAGCTGGATAAACCGGGTCAATCCATCCAGGACTCTTCTAGGCTGTCCAGCTACTCCAAGTCCCCTCTACCTGTGACCCCATCAACTCCAGCTCCTCAGGCTGAGGAGGGTGCACCTATCCCATAGTAAGCAGGCTGGGCCCCTCCAAGCATCGGCCCTCCAGAAGACGCTAGCCAAGGTCATCACATACAACAACAGTCAGCAGGCTGCCTCTTCCTCTGCTGTGGATGTTAGGGATGCACCTACTAAGCAGTAGGGTAAGAAAAATTAAGAAATATTGAGAGCACAATGGCAGTACGGATCTTCATTCATTGTATATACTTTGCACATCTGCAAATATATTTTGCTTTTCTGAAAGTCTCATCCAGTGAATGGCTCTTCCATCTGATGCAATGCTCCAAAGTCATAAATGTGTAACAGATGCATCCCCACCACCACCCCCCCCCCACGCCCTTACTCATCCTCACTTTTTTCCTATTCAAGACTATGGTGTCTGTCATAATCTCAGTACAGTGAGTAGTCTTTCTGTCCACAGAGGTGTCATGAAAAAAGCCCGTTGCTCTATCGACATGGTGGTTGGGCAATGCATATTTCAGACTTGTGTCAGAGGATCATATCATGTGGCCTCATGAGTATAGATTTAGCAATTTTGTTTATTCTCCTGATGCCCCTGCACTGACAACTGGTCTATGTGAATCTTATAGGTTTTAATGGGGTCATTTGGGTCATTCTAACTTGGTGCATCTTTCAATAGATTCCACATAATGTCTGTCAGGCTTGGGATTGGGTTAAGTTTCAAGTCATAATTGGGGACCTTAGCCACGCATGGTGGCTTGCAGCATGATGTGGCTGCATGCACAGCTAGACATCACCCATATAATAGTTCCCAGTTTCCACCTGCTTGATGAAGAGCTATGGGCCTAGTTAGCACTTGATGAGTTCTGAAATAAGAACATAAGAAATAGACCATTAGGCCCCTTGAGCCTGCTCCTTCATTCAATAAGATCGTGACTGATATGTTTGTGTTTTGATTTCCACGTTCCCATCTACCCCTAATAATCTTTGATTCCCTTGCCTAACAAGAATCTATCTACCCCTGCCTGAAAAATATCCAATGACCCCGCCTCCACCTCCATCTGAGGCAGAGAGTTCCAAAGTTGAACAACACTCCGAAAGAAAAAAATTCTCCTCATCTCTGTCCTAAAAGGACAACTCCTAATTTTAAAACAATGCCGCCTAGTTCTAGACTCATCCACAAAAGGAAACATCCTTTCGAAGTCCATCTTGTCAATACCCTTCAGGATCTTGTATACTTCAATCAAATCACCCCTCACTCTTCTAAACTCCAATGG
Source organism: Carcharodon carcharias (assembly GCF_017639515.1). Lineage (NCBI taxonomy): Eukaryota > Metazoa > Chordata > Chondrichthyes > Lamniformes > Lamnidae > Carcharodon > Carcharodon carcharias. The sequence continues at coordinate 141,010,703 of NC_054469.1, read as the reverse complement.
AACAAGTCCAGTCTGTCCAACCTTTCCTCGTAAGACAACCCATTCATTCCAGGTATCAATCTAGTAAACCTCCTCTGAACTGCCTCCAATGCATTTACATCCTTCTTTAAATAAGGAGACCAAAACTGGACACAGTATTCGAGGTGCAGTCTCACCAATGCCCTGTAACTTTCTGCTAGATGGCCTTGACTGTGCAAGATAAAATGTATATGTCTTGGCTCATGAGGCTGGACTATTAAGCAGGAGGATGCTGGTTTGCACCTGAAGGCCTGGCTAGTGTGGCTTGACAGAATCTCTGAGCTAGCCCTCTGATAGCCAATTGACATGCTTATCTGATTGTTACAGTGCCATCCATGTTCCAGGCTTCCTTGTGTATATCTGAAACTGCTGGAATGAAAATATGGCGAGGCCTCAAATGGGATCATAGTGAAGCTCCAATTCACTTGATGTGTGCACTTTATTCTCAACAAAGTTAATAAGTAATGCCTAAATGCTGTGTTGAAATTTACTGGGCCATCTCACACCCAGATGCCAAGGCCATGCTGGAATTGAACTTGGGAAGCTCCAGATGCATGCTGGATCATGAGTGCTTGTCACTGATCTGTGCACCTATGAGTGATCAGATAATGGTGCAGCTGAAGCTCTCTCTGTGTGCACAAAGCTTACCTGACTCATAGGCTTGCATCCAACACTGAAGCGACAGACCAGAAAGTTCTAAAAAACTGATTTCATTTTGGGGACTCAGTATGATAATGAGGCCTGAACATTATTCTTTGCACGAGGGATGACCTGTCTGGATTCAGATCAGTCTTCAGGCAATCACGTGAGAACCAGTGATTGATGACTGTCCTCATTGAGGCACCTTGCAATGCTCCAAACATACTGCCACGAGTGCTCTGAGGTCTGCAGTGCTGTTCCTGCCTGTTGAAAGCTGCCACAGGAATTGAAATGTTAGTGCAATGCTTAAAAAGACTGCACCATGTCTAATTGCTTCGCAGTGAGTGCTGGTGGAGTTCTTACCCCATAACAGAACAGGCACATGCTCCAGAGGCTGCCAATGAGGCCATCATCACGCAAGTTGTGACTACTCATTCTGAGACTGATGTCCTTCAGTGAGATGCTGAGGACAGCAAAGAAGGTGTGAAGGTCAAGTCTGCATGGGAGGCTAATATGAAAGAGGCTTATATGAGCTAGTCATCTTCATTGTCCTGGAACCTCTGGCTACGAGGGTCTCACAAGCACATCTGCCATGTCTGGCCCATGCTGTGGCCTCTTCGCCTGGGGCCTCAACATCCTTGCCCTCATCAAGCTCAACCTTCTTGATGTCCTCCACATCAGAGGTGACATGCATCTCCTCCATCTCTCCATCTGGCAAATCATCTCTCCTTTGGAGTGTCAGGCTGTGTAGAGCGCAACAAACCACAATGATGCGGGGCAGCCTCTGGGGACAGTACTGGAAAGAGCTGCCTGACCAGTCCAGACATTTGAAATGCACCTTCAGCATGCCAATGGTCTGCACAATCAAGGAGCACGTCACAGAATGAGCTGCATTATACACCCCCCGAAGGACTTTGTGGCTGCTGAGAGGGCATCATTAGCCACATCTTTTGGGGGTAGCTGTTGTCACCAATGAGCTAACTATGAATGTACCAAGGGTCCTCAAAGATCTGTGCACCTGTGAGTGGCTCAAGATGTAAGAGCTGTGCGAGCTCTCAGAGTACCTTGCTGTCATAAAGAGATATTAATGTCTATAAGGTTATTGGAAATTATTTTTAAATTGGAATTGTAGTAGGGTCAGTGTTTATGTGTGTATATGCATGTGTGTCTACGTATGTCTTAATTGGATTAAAGTCAGCTAGTCTGGGTACTTTGATGTATAGAAAGAAGTAGGTTTGAAATGGTAATAAGATAAACATGGGGAAGTTTAGAAACATAGGTTTCAAGGGGGCAATTTGCATTTTTAAATAAACCATTCAAAATAATGGATGAAATCTTGGACCTAGCTGGGAGACGCCAAGCAATGTGTTTCTATTACTAATAAAGTTAGTGGGATGAAAGTGTTATTGTTAGAAGATGATGTTAAAAGCCTAGTGATACAATGGGAAATTTATATTCAAAGGGGAAGCTAGGTATAAACAGAAAGGAGCTTGTGTTTGTAAGTCAGAGGCATTTAAGATCTAACCAGCTTGTAATCCTACAACTGTGTCTGTAAAGGAACCAAATTGAAAGGAACCTCATTGTGAATTTATAAGGTCAAATGTGCTTTTCCTGGTTAAAAGTCTATGGGCAGAATCTTGCCCTTGTCGGGTGGCCTTGGCAGGGGCAGTTGGGGGCAGTTGGGAAGCCGTCCGCCACCCACGATCGGGGCCAGAAGGTGATTTCACACTGGTGGGCCAATTAAGGCTCTCCCAGCATGAAACGTGAGTGGCAATGCTCAGCACTGCCTGTGCAGGCCGGGAGAGGAGGGCGAGTGGGGTGAGCAAGTGAGCGCTTGATAATCTCCCTGAGGCACAGAGCTGCTTCAGGGAGATGAAGAATGCTAACAAAATTAATAAAGAAATGAAAAATGTAATAAAACATGTCCCTGCTCATGTGACTCTGTCACATGAGCAGGGACATGTTAATAGTTAAATTTTAAATTTTAACATTTATTTTATTTGCTTTAGGAAGCCTCATCCCGCCCGTGGATGAGATTTCCTAAAATGTGCAAAGGTCACTTGGCCTTTTCGCCTGCCCGCCAACAATAAAATTGGATGGGCAGTGAAAAATTTCATGTAATTGTCTTTTTAATGGCCTTAGCAGGTCTTTTAATTGTCAGCGGGTACACTGCCGACTCCAGTATGTGCCTGCCAAATGAAATATCGCGTAACTATGTGATACCATTGGGGCTCTTGCCCATTGTCAATGCATGTCATTTTATGCTCGAGCAGGTCGGGCGTGTGCCTTCTAGATTTACCTAGGAGTGATTAATTTGGGGGTTTGTTTAAGTTATTATAGTAGTAATTTGTAGACATGTATACATGCTTAATTTGTTGTTAAATTAATAACATTTAATTTAGCTTTATATAAAATCCCTCTTGAGGCTTAGTGGGCTTATTCCTGAATTCAGAGCTGCATCTCAAACATGCCAACTGAAAATATGGGTTATGACAGTTGTTCAAGTTTCCCTCTGGGATTTAAACAATTCAGGATTTATCAACTTCTGTGTCATAAGACTTTCACAGACTTGCATAATCTGCTTTTGTTGATCACAGATCAGCTGCACGTTGAGAGAGTGGAAGCCTTTTCTATTGATGAATCATTGCGGCTGCTACCAGGAAGCCCTTAAGACCACATATGTGCAGTCTATGGCACCCTGCACCTGTGGGAGCCTGAGCTCACTATAAATCTCACCGCTCTGGCAGCCTGGCTGGCTTCATTCAGGGAGAACTGGATGTAATTATGTGCCTTACTGAATAGGGCATTGGTGACCTCTCAGATGCATTTATGAACAGAGGATTGCGATATTTCTCAGAGGTCCTAAGTGAATCTCTGGAATGAGACACTCGCAAAAAAAGTTGTGTGGTGGTCACCTTTAGAGGCACTGGCAATGGATAGCCTCCCAGTCCCAGCAGTGTCAGATCCTCCCAGATAATGTGGCAGATGTGAGCCAGCACATCACTTGACAAGTGAAGGCTTCTGCAGCATTGTCTCTTGCTCATCAGCAAGTTTGAGAGGCATTTTCAGTACACCCTGGGTCGTGCCAAATACCTCCATGGAATTGGTTTCTCTGCCTCAGCTTCTGGTTCTTCATGGGGCTCTTTGGGCCCATGCTCCTCAGGGTGATACTCTTCCCATTGCCCTGCCTGACGTTGATAGGCCCTTCTTTTCCCCCTGAGCTGCATGAGAGCCATGAAAAAGGCAATGCTACCTGCTGCCTCCATTGTGCACTCCTCCTTGTCTCTGTGGAAAAAATTGATCAGAGACTTGGTTGAACATAACAGTGCAATCATCACCTTCCAGTGCCAAGCTAGAGAGTCATTGTGAAGCCCTTGGGCTGCCCTCATTCCAGGCATTCCATCCAATAGTCCTTTCTTGTAGCTGTAGCACAGCCTGAAGGATCACTGGGAACCGAGTTCCTCTACCCCGCTCCCAATGCCCCATGCATGACTTTCACAAAATGGGTAGGATCTGAATGAAAACAGCCAGGCACTGTGAGCCTCAGTCAAGACATTGTCCAGCTGCCTCCTTAGGACTAGACCAGAGCCCAGCCTTGCACTAATATAATGACTGTAATTGTTGAACCTTGTGAAATCTAAACCTCTCAGCTGAATTGTATAGGATTGTTTGGAACATTTTGCATATATACTTTAGCTGTGGCCCCTTTAAAGTTGGAGCCATCTGACCTTTGCACATTCCTCTGTGAGGGACAAATGATTATTCGTACCCAATCTACATTTGGCCCCAAGCCTGAATGGATTCCCGCAAGAATGCTCCCCATGACTTAAAGTACCCAAATCCTTCCATTGGCATTTGAATCTTCTTGGCGTGTCTCAGCTTGGCCTTGTTTTCCAAGTTCTGAAGCAGAAATTATTAGGGTCCCCATTCAATTGGCCCAAAAGTGCAGCAGTCGACCCCTCCCACTTGCCCTCAGACCCCTTCCCTCTGATGTTTTGCCAAGGTTATTTTTCAACTGGATTAGTCCATCGGCTATCAAAATGGTGCTGCTCCACTTCTACTTTGAGACCAGTTTCCAACACTCCCACCACCCCTGTCACCATCCAAGATCCTCCTATCATCCCGGAGGAACATCATGTGCAAGTGTTCCTCCCTCCAACCTGACTCACCCTTTAGCCCTGGAACCCATTGTTATTCGAGTTGGTATCCCTGCCCTCCCCTGGCCCATTTTCTGTGGATGTCCCCATGCCCCGTGTTGACTCACCCCTCCCCATCTTGAGGCCCTATGCAAAGTGACCTACCGAGATCCCCCTTACCATGAGACCATAGAGTGACCCCCTCTTAATTACCAGTTCACCATTTACAGGCTGCAGATGCCTCCCCTGACTGTGACTGTGCCATCTGCTGCCCAATATCAAGCCACCAATCCCTAGGGCTCAAATGTGTGAGGGACTAACCACACCCTGCATACCATGCTGTGCACGACAGACAAAGCACAGATAGGCCCTCCCCTCCCTGGACTGGGACCAAGACTTGTGTGCCAAGCATAGCCTTGTAGCATGGTGCGCACAGCCCTGGGCTGGCTTTGCTTCCTGGCCCCAATGACATGGTGTGCACTGCCCCAGGACTGCCTCAGACTTATGCCCCCTCTTCTTTTTCCCACCACCCCCCGCTCCCCTCACATTCATATGCCTCTGTCCACACCTTTGCTCCTGGGTTTCAGTCACCGTTATCCCCCAGCCCCGGGTAGCATGTGCCTTTCCTCCCCTTCCCTTCCCATTAGCCTTGCCTGAGCAGCCTTGGCACAGGATCTGAGCAGCTGCAAGAGCAGCGCAGTGCAGTGAAAGGTCAACAAACGCTGTACACACAAACCTCAAAGTCACGAGGAAAGTGCAATTCATCAGCTGAACATCCCTTATATCCAGTTGTGATCCACAGCAGTCTAATTAGCCGTTGGCTCGGCCATTTGATTTGGAGTGGGATCGTGATCCTGGCAAGCTGGGTTTTTGATGAGCATTCATGAGATGTAAAGGCAAATAAATGTGGTTCCCACCATGGTGTAGCAGGAAACTGGGCCAGCCAAGAAAGTCAGGAGCAGAAAATCGCAACCTGTTTTAATACCAACAGAAAACTGACTTTTGGTCGCACTCCAAATTTTCCCGTCCCAGCCACCAGAATGCCCATCGCTGGGACCGGAAAAACCCGTGCATAGAAAACATAGGAGGTTCTGTAGTCTGCAAGCAATGACTTTTTCTTCAATTTTGAAATAATATTATAAAGTCCAACGTAAGGCCACTCTCCCTTAAATTTAGGACCTGTGATTGGAAGATAAGTACCATTGGAATTTGCTGCTGCTTAAAATATGCACAACTCCCAGTGGAATTTAATAAAGTAGCTTTGGTTCATGGGGAATATTTGTCAATGACTTCATGATTTACTTAGTGCAGCTATTAAAATATTAATGAACTCTGTGCAGTAAAAAATGAATTCTACATATAGTGCCAAAATGTATGTCCGCAAATACTGAAAAATTTTCACTGACTGATGGAAGTAACACCTTGTAGTTAAATGCTTTGCAGACTTCTAAAAATCTCCCACTATAAAACCGTTAAGGATGGAATATGAAGCACGGTTGGGTTTGTTGCTTTGGCATTCTCACACACCTCCAGCGTAAACAAGTTAAAGCAGAAAGTGCTGGAAACACTCAGCTGGTCTGGAAGCATCTTTGGAGAGAGAAACAGAGTTAATGCTTCCAAGCAGAGTAGTCATATTAGACTCAAAACTTCAACTCTGTTTCTCTCTCTGCAGATGCTGCCAAACCTGCTGAGATTTTCCAGCACTTTCTGTTTTTATTTCAGTTCTCCAGTATCCACAGTACTTTGCTTTTATTCCAGTGTAAACAATGCAGACTAAATAGAACACAAGTAAGTTTGAGAGGCATGGATTCAGGGGAGGGAGCCGTATTTCCTAATAACCATGGAGTACATTTTGTGAAACACAGCAACATGGCAGGACCTATCACAACTAGCACATGAGATTTGCCCACAATGTTCCATCCACTGAATATTAATAGACAGAAGCTAATGGCAGAGTACATACAATTTTGAGATCCTACGCCCAATGATTACATTACATTACAATACATTATAACCGCAGCCATGAATGTTCAAAAGGAAATAAATTCTACTCCAGATCAAGACTGAATACTCCATGACACATCAGTCACAAATCGAGTAAGGAACACTATAAGGAACTTATATTATTTACTACAACTTGTCTGTTGAGGTAAATGTGGAAGGGCTTGTTCAAGTGTCCTCCATATTCCACTAAATCACAGGTTTAGTGTGTTGGCAACATTAGTTTCAATGCCAATATGACTGATATTGGTGTTGCAATAAATGTCAATTTTATATCCTTTGCAATTATCTTGCAGCAGCACATAGTCTACAGACCAGACTGCAGGTATCACATTGCATGTACCAGTAAAAATGTACAGATTAAGCATTCTGATCATGTTCTGTAAACTAATACTGAAATGGGGGATTTTAATGCTGAGTTTTTTTTTGTATGTGACCCCTGAAAATTCCCTATAGTTGGTGGTGACGATATGAAGTTTCCAAGACCTGCGTTTTGGACTGCATGCACACTAGCTGCCCTCTCGCCTGCCATAGATCTGGGGAATTACAATAAAGGTAATTCCAAGAATTTCCTGCTGTCTCATGTCATATGTTAACTGTGAAGAAAAAATGTTCATTGCTTTGTGTGATAATATGAACACTAATAACCATGTATCTAACAGAGTATGTATTTCCTTTTAATGGAATTCCTTAATCTGGGAAGCTTGAATGCAGATTTTAGTTGAGACTGGAATTTAAGTTCAGGCTTGCTTTACTTCAAACAATGTTTATAGATAATGATTAAATCTGAATCATAAGTAAATTTGCAGTATGTTAAAGTCTTTATTTGGAATATTTGAATGATTCTGAAGTGAAATACAGGAATTATGAGATCACATTAGAAAGGGTACAGAGGAGACAAAGATGCTGCCAGGAATAGGGAATTTTAGTTATGAGGAATTTTAGTTATGAGGCTAGGCTCGAATTGTTTTCTTTGGAACATAGGAGGCCGAGGGGATATATAATTGAGGTGTATAACATTATGAGGGGCTGAAATAGCATGGATAGATAGGACCTATTTCCATAAGAAGTCAATAATCTGGGGAATGGATTTAAAGTAATTGGTAGAGGGATTAGAGGGATATCAAGGAGAGAATTTTACACTCAGAGGGTGGTGGAGGCTTGGAATTCACTGTCTGAAAGGTTGTTGAAGGCAGAAATCCTCATTGCCTTTAAAAATTACTTGGATATGCACTTGAAGTACCATAACCTCCAGGGCTAGGAACCAAGAGTGAGAACATGGGATTTTGGTTGGCTCCTTTTCAGCTTGCACTGACAGATGAGTTGAATGGCCTTCTTCTATACCGACAATCTTCTTTGTCTCTATATTTCTAACTATGTTTCATATCAACTACAAATTTTAAAAGTATTACAAGTATATGGGGAGAATTTTTCCTATGGCGGGCGGGCTGGGTGGGGGTAGGTGTGGAGCCAGGACCAACATAATGGAGGGAGACCGACATAAGAACAAACTGTGATTGTTTATTGTAACAGAGGACAGAGCAGTAAATCTTTGCACGCTCCCACAACCACCTCCAGCTCTAGACTTACAGTTAACCAGTAGCCTGCACTGTACAGTGATCAGTCAGTACTGTCACATGGTTAGTCCACTTGCATTCTCTTAAAGGTACATGGTACTCCACTTTATCACATTCCACTCCCCGCCACCTTTACTTAAAAAATACAGTTGACAAACTTAATAACATGAACTATTTACACTAATAGCTTATTTACAAATCAAGATGTTCGGAGGCTTCCTTGGATGTGTTGAGCATCACAATTCAATAACCTCAGCTGATTTTCCTGAGGCCTCCTTTTCAGGGGCAGTTGTCCATTAGGTTCCTCAGCAGAAATTGGTAGGTTTGTCTCCCCAGCCCCCTCGGGTCCCACAGGCCCCACCGGTACTTGCAAATCTTGTGGCCTGTCCTCTACACGCGGAACAGACTCAAGCGTAGATGAAAACTGCATTTCATCTTGTGGGGCTGACATACCTTTGCGGAGATGACCCACACGTGATCTAATTATTCGGCTGTTTACCGATACGTTATAGGAGAGGGGTCCAGTTACTGCACTCACCTCGCCTAACAGCCAATTGGGCCCATCTCCAAAGTTCTTCACATCTCCCATCGTGAAAGTTCTTTCGCAACCATGACCGTCATGCCTGGTCTTCTGCGCCTCTTGGCTTTTCTCCACCCTCCCCTCTAAATTCGGCCAGACAAGGGTCAGGCAGGTGCAGAGACGTCTCTTCATTAGTAGTTCTGCAGGGTCAATGCCGGCCATTGTGCGTGGCATGGCCCAATATGCGAACAAGAACCGGGACAGTCTCATGCTGATGGAATCCCCTTCCATCCTTTGCATCACGAATTTAAAGGTTTGGATTGCCCGCTTTGCCACACTGTTCGATGCCGGGTGGTCAGGTAAGGTTTTGATATGGTTAATGCCGTTAAGGGTCGTGAACCTGTGGAGCTCCCCGCTGGTAAAAGCGGTCCTGTTGTCATACACGAGGACCTCCGGCAACCTGTGCACTGCAAAACTCTGCTGCAAATGGTCTATGGTGGCAGCTGATATGGGCAACCAGACTTCATAGACGTTCATTCACTTGGAGTAGGAATCTATCAGTAAAAGGAACATTGTGCCCAAGAGGGGTCCCACATAATCGATGTGGATGTGCACCCATGGCCGCCCCAGCTATTCCCATGGGTGCAATGGAGCTAATGGCAGGGGGAGCTTTTGCACCTGCTGGCATTGAGGATAGCTTTTGACCAGGGTTTCAATATCCAGGTCCATGCCTGGCCACCACAAATAGCTGCAGGTAAGCATCTTCACTCTGCTAATGCCCAGGTGAGCGCTATGCAGCTCGAATAATAACAGCCCTCATCCCTCGGGTGCATGATAACCCTTGCTTCCCAGAGTAATATGCTGCCATGGCAGGAGAGTTCATATCTGTGACAGGGCTCAATCTCCTTGGATTTAATCCACTTGACCAACCATTCAAGACCTGTTCCCAGAGCTTAGACAATAGTGGGTCCTGCTTGTCCATTCACAGATTTGTCTGGTCAGAACAGGGGAGGAAACCAGGAAATTTAGCACAAAGACCTGTTCCTGGGGAATTGGAGCCTCCCCGTTACTAGCTGGCAGGGAAAGTCGGCTCAGTGTGTCAGCATATGCAATTTGAGTTCCGAACGGTGAACAAAAGTGTATTTGTAGGCTGGTAATATTAGTGCCCATCTCCGGAAGCAAGCTATTGTGATAAGGAGTATCGCTTTATCTCCCCCAAATAATCCAGTAGGGGTTTGTGGTCAGTTATTATATGGAAATGGTGACCATGGAGATATTGATAAACCTTCCGGACACCAAATACAATAGGTAAGCCCTCTTTTTCAATTTGGGAATATCGTCACTCTGCGACACTGAGTGTGCGAGATGTATAACCAATGGGTCGTTTGCAGCCATCCGCCATCCAATTTGAAAGGACAGCCCCTATTCCATAAGGGGACATGTCACATGTTAAAATTAATTCCTTCTTGGAGTCAAAGTGGACCAACAAGGCCAAAGATCTTATCAATCGCTTCACTTTCAGGAAAGCATCCTGGTTCAGAGCTTGCCAACTCCATTTCTGCTTCTTCTTAAGCAGGCCATACAATGGGGCCAGCGCAGCTGAGAGATTTGGGAGGAATCGGCCGTAGTAGTTTACCATGCCTAAGAAGGCCTTAAGCTCTGTGGTGTTTCTCGGGGCAGGTGCCTCGCGAATGGCCTGGACTTTTTCTTCCACAGGATGCAGGCCCTGCGCATCAATATTGTGGTCCAAGAGAACTGCCTCCTTAGCTTGGAACAGACACTTCTCTCATTTTAAACGTACCCCGCTTGTGCGAAGAGTTTGGGCACCTCTTCCAGATTTGCTAAGTATTCATCGTTAGTCAATCCCATGGCCAATATGTCATCCAAGTAAATGATAACATGGGACAATCCTTGGAGCAAGTTTTCCATCATTCTTTGGAAAATAGCACATGCTGAGGAGACCCCAAAGGGTAGACATGTGTATTGATACAATCCTCGATGCGTATTAATGGTGACAAATTCCCTAGAGTCATTTTCCAACTCTACCTGCTGGTAGGCATGGTTCATGTTTAATTTCAAATTTGTGGTGCCCCTTGCCTACTTCAAATACAATTCCTCAATCTTGGGTATCAAGTGTCGATCAAGTTTGGCCATGTTATTGACTGTTAGCTTATAGTGACTGCATAAATGCAAGCTTTGGTTCGGTTTCAGTACAGGTACGATGCGTGCTTCCCACTCAGAAAATTGCACTGGTGTAGAATGCCCGATTTTTCCAGTCTGTCCAGCTCAGTTTAAACCTTGTCCTGCAGAGCATCAGTTGGTCTGGCACTTATAAATCTGGGGATGGCGTTAGGGTCTGCATGGAGTCTGGCCTGTAGCCTTTGAATCTTTCCTAACTTGCCATTGAAAATGGAAGCATACTTTTGCAAAAATTTCTGTAAGTCTTTCGTTATAATTTGTAAAATTTGGGCCTATTTCAATTGAATCTTTTCAAGCCAGTTGCGGCCTATTAAGCTGGGACCCTTTCCAGCTCCACTATCATGAGCAACCTTTCAGATTGATCACCAAGATTTGAAATAACCCTTTCAGTCTTAATTCTTCACCGAGTATTTTCTCAGTTTAGTGTCTGAAACTTCCAATCTTAAAGGATGGGTTCCTTTATTCAAGTATCTGAATCGATGTTCTCCAATGACGGACATCAATGCTCCAGTATCAACTTTTATCATAACGGGTTGTCCATTGGCTATAATGACGACTTGGATTGGTTAGGTTCTACCCACTTTCAGGTTACATAATGAATGGATGTCTGATTCTATTTCTTCTGGCTCTTCCATGGGACATAGGTCATGATTTCTCCCCTTGTCTTTAAATGCTGTCTCAGCCTATCCCTGCAGTTCCGCAGAGTGACTATAGCAGTGGCAGAAATAGCAATTGACTTGTTTGAATTGTCGATCGCCCACTGGATGCCTGGGTGAGTTTCTGTCATTCATTCTGTGGGTTTTCACTCTGGTACTGCTGTTTTTTTTACTGATCTGTACATAGGGGGCATTTCCTGCCTTTCTGTCTAGTCCAATGTTTTTGCGCCTTTTGTTGCCAGTCTATCCTGGCCTACCAGATGGATGGCGCCATTTTGTACATCCCTTATAGCTTCTGAATTTTTAACAGCGCTCTCCATGGCTGTGGCTAATTCTAATGCCTTATCAAAGTCTAGGATTAGCTTCAGTTAGTAAACGCCTTTAGATAGTATCATCTCCAATCCCGCAAAGCAGTCGGTCTATCAACATATCACTAATGGACATTTTGAATTCACAATTTTCAGTTAATGCCTTTATAATGGCCATATAGTCTGCTATTGTCTCCCCAGAAATCTATTCCTTAAATTGAACTTGAAGTGCTGCATGGTAACTGAGGACTTTGGTCTAAGGTGGTTTTACACAACTTTTACTAACTTGTCGAAAGGCTTCGAATCAAGGGTGTTAGGTGACATGAGGTTGCGGATCAGCCTGTATGTTTTGTTCCCACACGTGGACAAAAGAACTACCCTCTTCTTTTCCTCCCCCACGATGTCGTTAGTAGCAAAAAAGAATGCTGGGTGTTCGACATACTGAAACCAGTCATCTGAAATTGGGTCGAATGGATTGACACGCCCAAACTGCAGCATCATGAACAGCTGCAAAGGGATTGCAATTCCGATGGCTTCCCAGCTAGTGACAAATTCAGGTGTTTGGCTTACTGTGGCTTACTTGACTGCCATCAATCGATGCTTGTTTTGCCTTCCGCAGAGTTGCTCTCTCGCTGGGGTCTCTTATAATTTGTTGTCCATTGTCATTTTTCTTGCATGTACCTCTTTAACTGTATTGCTGCTTTAAGAGCAATCACCATTTTTAAAATTCCACATCTGCAACTTTAGCTTTTCGGTGTTGTGCTTTGTGCTCTTTTTCAGTTTTATCGGGATATCCGCGATCGTGATTCTTCTGGGTTTTTTTTCTCAAAAGTAAAATTGCTGTACTGCTTCCTATCCTGATTGCTGCCTATTTTGTATCCTAAGCACAGATTCTCTTTCTAATGTTTTGCTCACCTGTCTTGTAGATTCTCACTCGGGGGTCTTGCAATTTTGCTATTTTAATCCTCGCTGCCAGTTTTAAGTCTTGAGTCTATGAATTCACTAATCAAGTAAACTCGAATTGCATGCCTCCATATAAACTTGTTAGTTGATGCTCACTATCAATAACGGAGAGAGATCGACATAAGAACAAACTGTGATTGTTTATTGCAACACAAGGCAGAGCACGCTATCCTTGCAGGCTCCCACAACCGCCTCCAGCTCAAACTTCCCATTAACCTGTAGCCCACGCTGTACAGTGATCGGTCAGTACTGTCACATGGTTAGTCCACTTGCATTGCCTTAAATGTGCATGGAACACTACTTTACCACAGACTTCCATTTATGTAGTGCTTTTCAAGACCAGTGGATGTCTCAAAGCACTTTACAGCCAATGGAGTACTTTTTGAAGTGTAGTCATTGTTGTAATGTTGGAAACAGGGCAGGCAACTTGCGCACAGCAAGCTCCCACAAATAACAATGTGATAATGATCAGATAATCTGTTTTTGTGATGTTGATTGAGGGATAAATATTGGCCAGAATTCTGGAGCTATCTCTCCTCCTCTTCTTCAAAACAGTGCCATGGGATCTTTTACATCCATCTGAGAGGGTGGACAAAGCCTCAGTTAAACATCTCATTCTGAAAATATCACCTCCAACAGTGCAGCACCTATTAGTACTCTTCCTGCTCCCACTTCTTATGCTGCTATCCCTACACAGGAAGAATCTCCAGTGCAGTCAATAGCGGAGCTCAAACCTAGATAAATTAACCAAGCCCTTCTTCACATATGGACAACTTGCTACTTCTTAACGTTTGTAGCAAAAAGGCCTAACCCTAGACATACATTGATTTTGAATGTACAATTATTCATTTTTGTAAAAGTTTTCAGGGAATCAAAAGCCTCTTGCTTCTGTAGTATAAGGGTGTTCGGCATGGCAAGGGTTAATGTAGGACTGGGGAAACAGTACCACCCTAATGGTGATGTAAAGAGTCACATGACTCAGGGGGCAGAATGGTGTAGAGTCTAGCAGAAGCCAGAAAGAGATAGTACCTAGTTAGGGCTATACCCTAGGGATGTATATAGTTATGAGTTGTTAATAAACACTTAATGTTCAACCATACAAGCCTCTAGACTTCTTTGTGAGACACTGAACAAACCCTTACAACATGGTGGAAATGGTGGTTTGGACCCCGAAATCCCACATAAAAAAGTAAATAAACTGGAATCTGATCTGTGAGAAGTGTGCCTAATTGAAGAGACAGTTCCAGAGGTTACCTAATAAGATGCTCCATTGCAAATGTAAAGGCTGAAGGACTCCACCAGGGCATGTGGTGGTCCATTGCCAGACCTGATCGAACGCAGAATCCTAGAATCTAGCCAGATCACAAAGGCTGAGCAAAATTGAAAAAAAGGAGAGAAACAGCTGAAAGGCAGCAGAAGAATCCACTGTGCAGGTGAAAAAAGGAACCTGGGTGAAGGCAGCATCAAGGGACCTAACCAGATCACAAAAAGGGTGAGCAAAATACAGTAAAAAAGCAGAAATTACCTTTGGAAATCAGCAGAAATCAGGATCTGCACTAGCATACCAGGGCGCAACTGGAAGAAAGGTGCAGCATGGGCCCACAACTGATGTCAGAATACGTGGTGGCCGAGTTTGACTGTATGAAAATAGGGAGTTTAAAACAGAAGGCAGGGCTGAAAAATCACCCTCCAGTACACTTCTTCAATTTAAACACCCACTATATTGCCCAAACTTCTTGTTTTAACAAATTTCTGCAGAACGAATAAGTTTAAATAAACAGCCCCCTCAGGGCAATGGCAGTCCATCGAAAACCTTTACTCTACATGAATGAAGGAGCGAACATTCCGGCTGGAAGGAATGGACAAACCCATGGGCAGAATTTTCATCTCAGTGGGCAGGGGGGTGCGCACCCAACCCGCTCGAGCGTGAAATGACACAATAACGTCGGGCAAGCTTCCTGACATCAGCGCGCAGTCGTGCCTGACATCAACATGCAGTCACGTGTTTGTTTGGTCGGCGGGCGCGTACAGGAATCAGCAGCATGCCAGCCGACAATTAGAAGGCCTATTAAGGCCTATTAAGCATTAATTAACTTAAGTTTTTTGCTGCCTGTCAACCTTATGGTTGGTGGGCAGGTGAAAAGGCCAAGCGGTCTTTGCACTTTTTAGGAAATCTCATTCACAGGCAGGATGAGGTTTCCAACAGCAAATAAAAAATAAAATAAAAATTTTGCATCTCATTCATAACATATCCCTGCTCATGAGTAACATGAGGGGACGTGCTTTTTAACTTTCAGAAATTCTTTATTTTTGCTTTTTAGAACTCTTCATCTCCCTCATACAGCTCTGTGCCTCAAGAAGCTTTTCCAGCCCCACCTGCGCACATGCACAAAGTTCCCCACTTTCCCTCCCCCCCCCACCAACACTGCACAGGCAGCGCTGAGTGCTGCCGCCTGCGATTCACACTGGGCAGGCATTAATTGGCCCACCAATGTGAAATCACAGTCTGGCCCCGACTGCCCCCATCGAGCTGCCCGACAAGTGGAAAATTCTGGCCATGGAGCCCAAGCAAAAAAGACGGGTTGTCGATAAGGAGAAATTCAACTCCACGGAATGTAAAAAGCGAATCAAATGGAGAAAGCCAAGTGTCTGAAACAAAAAATACTGCAAACCGACAAAGTCAACCCTAAACAACTGAGACTACTATTCCTCCAAATATGATAGAACAAGATCTGGAAGAATTGTCAAGCCTCCAGACCATCTGGATTTATAAAGTCAGAGACTTGAGCGGTGGAGGGGCGTGGAGAGAGAAGGGGTAGCAAGCAAAGTAAAGATTGTATTGTAAAGACTTGGGGGGTGTAATATAAGGGTGTTCAGCGAGGATTAGCATGGGACGGGGGAAACAATGCCACCCACATATTGATGTAGAGAGTCACATACAGCAGATAGGAGACAGAATGGTATAGAGTCTAGGAGAAGCTAGCATGGAGACAGTACCTAGTTAGGGCTAAACTCCAGGGATGCATATAGTTATGAGTTGTTAATAAACATTTAATGTTCAACCATACAAGTCTCCTGACCTCTTTGTGAGACAGAATAAACCCTTACAACAGCTTCATGAAAAATGTATTTTTTGTTTGGCTGGAATAGTTTAGGAAAGTCAAGTCATGAATCAATCTTTAGATCTGAATGTTTTAATAGTTTAGCAATCCCATCTCTTACAGGACACATGTTTCATGATTAAATGGCAGAAATTCAGAAATCACAGTTAAAGACACGCACAAAACAAGAAAAAAATGTTTTGTTATCCATTTACTTCAATTAAACAACCAAAGGAGTCCAATTAACTGGTATTTATTGAAATTATTCAGCATTGTTCAGAGAGGAATGGAAATGGTTATCTTACTGTGTAGAACAATATACCAAAGGTATCATCTGTCTAACAGCAGTGTTCCTTTTTCCTTATTAAGAAGATAGCTGAGAATTCTCACAAACCTGTTACGCATGTGATAGCTGTTAAAACATTGCCGTCTCAGCAGGAATTTGAAACTGTAAAACAGAAACTTGTGAAGTAAACATGATATTGTCAAAGCATTTGGCTGTGGTGCCCTGAAGTAGCTTTGAAAGACCAACCTTGAAGTCAGGAGGCAGCTGTGTGTGACAAAATTCTTAAGTGTGCAGTCAATCTAGAGGCCTACTGATAATTACTTGAACCCTACACATGGCCTGACTAAGGCAGTTGAGTGGAATCAGAAGGTTGTTGAATTTAAGTCCAAGGATACCTGTCACTTAAATCAAGTTGCATTCATTCAAATGGTAGCAACAGTGATAGACACTAGGGGACAGTGAGCACAGAGATAAAAACAAAAAAACTGCGGATGCTGGAAATCCAAAACAAAAACAGAATTACCTGGAAAAACTCAGCAGGTCTGGCAGCATCGGCGGAGAAGAAAAGAGTTGACGTTTCGAATCCTCTGTTGAAGAGTCATGAGGACTTGAAACTTCAACTCTTTTCTTCTCCGCCGATGCTGCCAGACCTGCTGAGTTTTTCCAGGTAATTCTGTTTTTGTTTTGTGACATTGAGCACAGCTGCCCTCAATGTTAATATTAAGCATGAAATGTAACTCTAATCTCCACCTTGGCTTTTTCATGGGCATGGTGTTGGGGGAGGGGGAGGTGGCAGGAGGCCAAGGAAGAAGGTTGGCTCAGTGCCAGAACTTACTAGCTGACAGTCTGCTTATCTGTATTTGCAATGCTGGGAGTTACTTACTGTGTTCCAATGGCGAAACAGTTGCTGCCAGGGAATCCAGGTCCAGGGAGAGCAATCACACTATGTAGGGACTGAGCATTGCAGAAGAGAAACCAGCAGAGTAATTAGAAACCTGAAGCTATATCATAAGATAGTTTTGAGCTGAGAACAGAGTCTACATTGTGTGTCAGTGATTTGTTAAACTTGTACATGAGAACAGAGTCTGATATCAAGGCAGTTCATTGGCAGAACAGATGGCTTCATTGCCAGAACTATAGTGCAATGCGCTCAATAGATCAATTGGTTCAAAATGTTGAGTTAGTTTTGCAATTTTTCATGTGCCTGACAACTCAATGTCCTCAGAACTGTTTCTCCAATCTTTTCAGTATAATTAGGTGCCTGTGGGTAGATTACTGTGCAACAGTGAGTTTTTTCCATTTCTTAGCATTCCAGGTCTCCATTCAAAGTAGCCTCTGCTGTGGAGAGAAGTACAGCCCTATAATTCTTTGTTCTGACCAGCCTGCACTCTTAAACAGAGTACATATGGTGGTGAGCAGCCAGCAGATGAAAGAAAATGGGCTGAATAAGTTATTGAAAAGAAATACCACAAGCTTAACAAAATCTGAGGATGCCAGCTTGAAAAGATTGCAAACCATAAACAGCTGCCAGGTTGCATGTCAATAGTGAATGTAGGTCAAGCACATTGAAGATTTTGGATATAAAAAGCAATTGCAGTATTATTTTTATTGAAAAGCATTTTAACACACTTTCCATGAATGTATTACTAAAAGAGATTGGTTTCTGGCACAAAATGGGGGTAAGATTCAGACTTGCGCTGAAGCTGTTGCTGAGATGCTTGGACAAAATTGATATTGAGCCTCATTTGAATGAAACCATTAACTGCAGTGGGGAAGGTAGGAGGGGGTGGGGGGAGCAGTGTGAAGCAAGCCTAAACCAGTACCACTTCTACTGCTCCTCTCCCCATGTAAGTGAAACAATTAAAACATTTCCTTACTTTCCATTGGGCAGCCTCCAGCTTTCCCTTTCAGGACAACTGTTTAGTCTGAAGAACTGGAATGAGTGGACAGAACATGCACAGTGAGTGCCTCACCCATTTGCTCACTGATTCTGCATCAGCATCGTAAAGCTTGTTTCAAGCAGATGCCCAGCGCACTTAGAATTCACCGGCATCCAATTTGGGGAGAGACTGGATGCGAGAGACCGAGGCCTCAAATTCAACTCCAACCTTAATTTTTCACTCAATAAACAGGCAAAATAAAGTTGGATTTCTCCCTGAGTAACTGCTCTGTGAAATGCACTAGAGAGACCAGTGACGTTTCAGAAATAACATAGTTGTTACTTGGACTTTAATCAACCTGCTATTTTGCCCTTGTCACGTAATAAAAAGTTGTCTAATATAATTTAACTATGGGGAATGTGTTTAATGTTGTATGCATAGGCCAAACTAGAGTCCTCCTCTGGCTGGATTATATTAGCTAAATGCTGAACATCTGTCCCTCAAGTATGAGACTAGGTAAGGCAACCAGCTGTAAATCTGTGCAAGCCGCATAGAAGTGCACATAATTCAAACTGATTACTTGAGGCATTGCAATGATATGTAAATCAGTGTGGCTTTGAATCCAAATAAGCTGCAGCCTGATCTTTCCTAATTTTAACTACCACAAATGAGAAGATCTTAACAGATGGAGCGATCTCCAATGAATTAGCACTCTGATCAAAGGAAGCAAGGGACTGACTATTCTTAGAGGAGCACAAAGTATAGTCTCCACATCAGAAGTAAACATTACAGGCTTAGACTATACTGAGGATAGGTAGATGCTATTTAATAATTTAACACTTCAGAATTATGGCAGATATAAAACATGTTTTTGCTTAAACATCCTCAATTAAAACCATCAGTAGTAAATTCAGAATAAAACTACTCAATGTGCCTTCTATGTCTATTTTTTTCACCAATTCCCACATCCTCCTCGGCCTTGAACGGTGGCTCCATTGGCACCAAAGTGATCATTATTCCTTTATGAGTGGATACAATGAGTGTAGAGAAACTCTTCAGCAGTGCCCCTACCAGAGCTTTAACTGTACATCATGGCTGAGTGAAATGTCAGAGAAAATTATTAAAATTCAGTTTTAATTTGAGCATTACTAAACTTCAAGGGGTTAAATTTCCATGCAGGCTTTCCCAATCGCCTGAATATTTGAATCAAAAATCTGCAGAAAGCAGTTTGTGCACCATCTATGTTGCTTCTCCAGAGTTTCCAGAATTTTCTGCCAAAATTGAGGTGGACAATCGGGCAAACTCTTTGGAATATCAACTCCCAAGGAAATAAACCGGAGATTAACCAGGCACAATTTAACAACACACAGCCATTTACTGTTCACAGACAACATTTATTGTAGGCCTCAGTTCCAAAAGTAACATGAGTTTTCACAATTACAAAATGCTATTAGTACTATTAGTATTTTAGCAATATAATACATTTATGGGTATTTGTGAATAAACTGTGTCCTGACAAATGTTGACTGCAAAGAAATGTTTAAAGTAACATTTCATTCCATAGTATCACGATACGCAGATATTTCAAAAGTCTGACTAAAATATGAAATAGTTGATATTAGAATTTAGTTTTGTAATATTTAATTTTATGTTGCAGCTTGCATATTGTGACCATTGTACACAGTGTATCACTTTTGTTGGTAATTTTCAAGGCTCTTTAAGTCATATCCTGACACTATAAATGTAATATACATTCACCTCTGGACCTGATTGTTGGTAGAGAAGGATGGGAACTGAAAGGTGTCTTTCTCAAATTTAGGAGGAAATCAATTACCAAATCATCAGCCCAAATGATATCCAGGATTTATTGATGTTAATTGGTAAACATTGTCTTTAAAGGTTCCTAAATATACTAGCACTGGCTAGGCAAGCAACTAACTGTTAAAAGTTTAAACAGTGCTTTTTTGTATGTGTTACATGAACCATGCAGGTATGAATTACACACCTTTTGCACAATATAAACTGCTACATAAGCTGCAAATCCTATAAGATGGTAGAAATTAGTAGTGTTTTTGCTGTTCTGCTCTGTAATGATGTAAAGGCAATAAAATGTCTGATCAGGGCATCTACATATCCTATGCAACTAATGCAGTTACCAGTATTTGTAAAAAAAAAGCAAAATACTGTGGATGCTGGAAATCTGAAATAAAAACAGAAATACTGGAAAAACTCAGCAGGTCTGACAGCATCTGTGGAGAGAGAAACAGAGTTAACGTTTCGATTCCGTATGGCTCTTCTTCAGAGCTCTCCTTCAGGTCTGAAGAAGAAGAATATGGACTCCAAATGTTAGGGCAGAATTTTCCTGTTGGCATGCGGGGGCGGGATCCACACACCGACGTGTAAAATGATGCGCGGTGACATTGGGCGAGTGTCCCAACATCACCACATGCCATCACAATATTTCATTGAGCAATACTTCAAAACGCATACCAGCTGCTTGCTCTGGACTCACAACCTTCAGGTCAGCAGTCTGCAATGAGGAATCTTTTCGAGGCCTGCAGGCTTCAGGAAGCCTTCCCTTAGCTTGGGAATGGGAGTTGAACTCTCCCCTGGAGGCACCTCCTCTGAGGAGGAAGGGAGGGCTAGAAGTGGGGGGAGGCCAGGAGTGCACATTCAGCAGCCAGGGGAGCAACCTTTGGGAGGACAAGGGGTGCAGGGCCAAGAGATAGCCCAAGGCAGAAGGGGCCGCAGAAGATGCCACTAGCCTGCTGCCAGGGTATACAGGTGGCGAAGCAGCTACCTCAATATGTCTGAGGTACAGTGCTAAAGGAGGCTCCATCTCTCAAGGGAGACAGTCAGCCATATCTGTCAGATGATTGGGACTGCGATCTCTGTGAACTGTGTGGGTGAACACCCCATGCCAGTGGCTCTAAAGGTCACGACTGCCCTCAACCTCAATGCCTCTGACTCCTTGCAGGGCTTGGTGGGTAATCTTTGCGGTGTCTCCCAATCAGCTGTCCACACTTGTGTCAAGCAGGTCGCCGATGCTCTGTTCAGATGGGCATTGACCTTCATCCACTACCGCTGGGACGAGGTCAGCCAGACAGAGCGAGCCGGAGGCTTCGTGGCGATTGCTGGCTTCCCCCGCATCCAGGGTGCAATAGACTGTACACATGTGGCTGTCAAGGCTCCAGCAGGTGAGCCCGGTGCCTTCATCAACAGGAAGAGATTCCACTCCATGAACGTACAGATAGTGTGTGATCATAGGATGCAGATTCTGCAAGTCTGTGCAAGGTACCCAGGCAGCTCCCACAATGCCTACATCCTCAGAGATACCCAGGTGCCGGGGCTCTTCAGTGCTCCAACCCAGCTGGATGGATGGCTGCTGGGTGACCAGAGCTATTCCCTCAGAAGGTGGCTCATGACGCTTCTCTGCCATCCAAGAACAGAAGCAGGGAAATGCTAAGGGGATAGATGCTGACCCGGGCATACTCCAGGGAGACAGGGACATCTGGGAGGCTTTAATCTAATGAACCTTCAGCTAGCCCACCACATATGGACCTCCAGGACAAGCCTGGGCTGCAGGCTCCATACTCAATACTCTAGTGCAAAATCTGCCTGGTTAGGAAAAGTGACTAAGGGCCTTGTCAATAAAGCTGAATGTCCCAGAAATCACTCATAACATTATTGGTAACCATCCACCTGCAGAAGAAAAGAGGCACCCTCAGCCATGGTCACATGTCTGAATTTAATATTATCACAAAAGGAACTTAAGAAAACAAAATGGCAAAGGTGTTCAATCTCACACCAACTCATAAAGACCTCATTGCGGGCCAACACAAAAGCACCAGTGATAAAGCTGTGGTGTGCCTAAGGGTGCCTTATGTTTACGTTTCCGGGTGCTACGTCTTGGTCCTGCCCCCTCGTTGAGAGTGGCATCTGAGACAGCCTGCTCACTCTGATGTCCTGTTGGCCTCGATGACCTTGGCAGATGTCCTCTGGCCCGTGGGGCCTGAGCTGGCCCCACTTGGGAAGGAGCTGCCAGTTCCACAGCTGGCCTCTCCCTTGTCGACGCAGCCTCATCAGATGCAACGGTCACTGGCAGTGGGGTTGAGGAGCTGCTGTCCTCATCCAGAGTGCCCTGAGAGGGGCCCACAGAATCGACAGGTAGCTGCTGCACCGACGTGAGGTTGCTTTGGACCTCCCTGCTCACCGTAAATAGATGGGCACTGAGCTGGGAAACGTGGTGCCCAGACCATCTCCCACATTGACACTGACCAGCTGAGGTCAATGCTGATATGAGAGCTTGCTGGACTGAGCGCATCCCCAGGAAGCCCTGATTGTTCTCCTGGAGAAGCTTCTCCACGAGAGTCACCACTCTCTCCATGGAGGAAGCCATGGTGCTCAGCCTTGAAGCTCATTGCATCGGTGATGGTCTGCATAGACTCCTCCACCATGGACACCAAGCCAAGCATAGCCTCATGTATCTCCCCCAGATGCTCCCAGACACCTTGTCACATTTCCTGCATTTGCTGCATTGTAGACAACTCCAGAGGCACATCATCAAGCACCGACTGAGCATGTGCCTGGTCCCCTGCAGTCCTCTGAATGCTGGCACCATGGGCACTCTCTGTCTCTGCCAACTCCTCCAGCGACTGTGAAGTGCCCTCACCGCTGTGCCCCGGGACACTATCCGATGTTCTAATTCCCACCAAGGTGCTAGTTTCTGTGTTGGTGCCTGCCTGACAGAGATGATGTGACGCTGGTGAGTCCGAGACTTCAGGGCCCTCAGCTGAGAGAGGGGGCCCCTGCTGCTCCTCCTCCTGGACCTGCTCTGCTGATACTGAAAGGAAGAACAAGGACAGTGCATCAGTTAACGTGGAGACAATGTCAAGTCAATGTGCATCCCTGTTCCCCTGATCATTATGCACTCATCCTTCCATAAGCAATGGTCAAGCCATGTTGCAAACTTCAAACACTGAACATTCAGCACTGCCATGGCTATTTTGAGAACAATGGTGACCTCAGTGCTGGGCAAACATACCTGCCCGTGGCACCCCAGCCTCACCGACACTGGTGGACCTGGGCATAAGGCGCCATTCCAGATCTAGGGCCTGCTGCTCGAACCAGCTAAGCATCGCCACCTGGGCCGGCCCTCCGCCAGTCCTCACCGCTCGGCGGCATTATGTGCATTCTTCTCCTGAAAAGGAGAGAAGAGCATTGATTAGTGCAACTTGTACCTGGATTCTCTTCGCAGACGGCCCACCCTAACCAAAGTGGGACATTGCAGGGCTATTGCATGGCTCCAGTGCCTCCACACCTCGCTGCTGCCGAACACTCACACAAAGAACCAGGCCTGTCACCCACCCCACCCCCCACAACACCCCCCTCCCCTTGGCCAAATGCTGCCTACATCACTTTAGGCACCACATAGTCTAACCCTCCATAGCAAGTCTGCGCAAGTATGTGGAACACAGATTGCAGCAGATGGTTTGGTGCCCTGCCACCTTGAGGCTCCCTTCCCAGCATATCATCACACTGACTTTGACATGTCCCAGCACTATGCCTGGGTGCAGCTCCTCCAGCTTGCCCCAAAACAGTAATGTGGGTGGCACCATACCACATGCTGCGGGTGTAGAACCCATCTCCTCACAACCCTATCAGGGTGACCTCGGCATGGGCAATATCTGCTGATCCACCCAGCGAAGGACACATGCTGTCACTGATTCAATGCAGTCACTACACTCAGACTTGGGCCTGGTGGGGGGGAGGGCGCCAGGGAGGAAAGCCTACCCGCTGGGTTAAGTGACAACATGGTATTCACACTTCCTGAGTGCAACAGGTCATTGAAGCATTTGTGGCACTGGATCCAGGTGAGTTGCACCACATCGCAGGAGCTCACTATCTCCCCCACCTCATCTCAGGCACATTTGGTCATGTCGGGGGGGGAGGGCTCCTCCTCCTGTCCTGGGGTACCAGGACATCTTGCTGTGCTGCCACTTCCTCTAGAAGGGCAGCAAGGCAATCATGAGAAAATCCAGGGGCACAGAGCCCCCCTGCCCTACCCTCTGGCCTGGCCTGCTCACCAGCAGCGTTCTGGCCAGCCCTTCCAGCAGCCAGGTCTGACAGCCTTTCAAAGGCAGCAGCGGTTTTTTAAACAGGCCACCGGGTTGCCATTGGACCCTGAAGTCATTGCAGTCCTGCCACTGCCCACCCACTCCTGCTGTCCTCGGGAACTGCGATTCACACTGGGCGGGCCTTAATTGGCCGGCCCACATAAAATAGCAGCGTGGACCCCATTGCGGGTGATAATCGGGTCCGTGCCCGCTCCTGCACGGCCTGCCTGACAGTGCTATCAGACCTGCTCAGTTTTTCCAGCATTTTCTGTTTTTATGCCAGTGTTTGTCATTTCTTACGTGTTGCCTTGAGTACGATTGTTCTGCTGGACACTTTGCTGATCTAACTTTTGAAACAGTTCTGTAAGAATTGTGTTCATATCCAATCATTAGCTGAAAATGCCTGTTCTGACCTAAGTTCCAAGCTATTTGATTATCTCTCTCACTGTTGTGCTTCTGCCCAAGTTGCTCTTGATTGAAATTTAACAAAGACTTAAGGAACTCACTAACTTCTCCTCTAAGTATTGATGTACATGGATGAATAGCAACTGCTTCTTCCAGTATTATCCTTTTATTTTATGACATTGTTTTTTTTGCATTTTTTGCATAAGTGCACACAGAAGAGAGTATGATCACTGATAAGTTATTTTAAAGCTTCATTAACCAATTCGAAACAATTATAAAGCAATCATCAATTTCCATGAATTTGCCACATTTGTCACCCACCACTGCAAAACTGAAATCAAAGCAATCTGCTATTTTCATTTAATTCATTAATCCTATTGGTTGTCAGTAAAATTAATGGAATTCTTCCCTGGTGTTCCTGCAGGTTATGACAAACAGTGCTGTTTCTGCCATTTGGAATGAGTAGGGTGGGAACTCTTTGTCTCACACATGTGCCCGCATCCTCCTGCCACCCTTCATGTTTCTGATACAATAACAGCAGCCCCTCCATATAGGCTCTCTAATCGATAGCAACTTTGGCCAAGTAATATCTACTTTTGTTTATTTGCTCTCCTCATCAGCTACTGGGGATGAGGAGAGGGTGTTGTGCAGTAAAAGGCCTATTTACAATAGAGTAAGGGACAGTGGTGAATACTAACGGTGCTAGATAGCCAGGGCCATGTACAGATCATAGGCTATAAATTGGTCACGCCTACCGTAATCAAGAAAAAGGTATTGAACAGCATTAAGCTTAGCTACAAGGAATTTCAATACTGTCTTCCTAAATGTTACTTTTTGACATTTTTTCATGCTTTGACCTAATGTTCATCATGAATTGCTGCCATGTTCTGTGGGGACCGGAGCTGGTGTCAATTTTAAAGCTACAACCACCTGATAATCTGAAATTGTTATGCTGACAATGTGAGCTATTCAAATAGAAATGCATTCGTATTTAAAATAAATGAATGTGTTGAGTTATCCAATTTATGACTAAATTTGTCCCCCTCAGGCAAGATCATGATTTTATGAGGAACCTTACTTATTAATTTATTTACTGGTTAACTCAGAAAACTTATTTCAGTTTGACACTGAATATGTTTAGTCAACAGTCTTTCTCTCCTAATAAATGATTGATTTTATTGCAGTTAAGGATAAACGAGAGGAAGGGGGTGCCAAGTGTGGCCAGTTTGAAATGTTTCTATGTACAGCTGAGCAAAAACAATGTAGACAGGGGTCAGTCAATACTTTCAATCAGAGTAAATGTGTCATATGGCAATAAATTACCCTCAGTTTGCCAGACCAATAATGATCTTTAGCTTGATGGTGCAGACACCTCAGATGTTAAAGGTCCTGGGCCATGTATAATCTGCTTTTGTATAAAACAACAGCTTGTGCTTGATAATGATTTATGGTTTTCTTCTGAATCTTTGGAAATCCTTGTTCCATTTTTATCCTTTAACCACTAAGGGGTTTCATTTGTTCTGTGTGTTAACTTACACAAGTATGCTAATTGTGCATTTAAAGCAATCTTGTGATTTGCTATCAATTGCGTAGGTGTTAACATTTGCCCATGTGCCTAAACTTGTTCCTAAGAGCAAATATTTCTAATGTTCAAACCTAACATTCAATTTGCTTATTAACTATTTGTTAAGTATCAATTCAAAAAAAATGTGCAAATTTACTCAAGATTGGATTTGTTCCCAGATAATTTCTTCCATTTAAAGCAAGCATTAAAGAACCAAAAGGGCGTTGGCAGGCTTTCTATCTGGACATAAGTAAGAAACAGTTTTCAGTATTTTTCATTGCTTCAAGATTTCTCTTTCTCTTTGTTTTGTCATGTTCAATTCCCTTTCTCAGTCTATTTTCGTCTATCTGTATTATCATTTGCAGCATTTATGCTCGCCTATCCCTGCAGCATGCTATATTTTCCATTTGTGCCTACGATCAGTTGGAGAAACCACTGAGTGAGGAAAAAGGTGGTTGATTTTAATCCCAGCTGGACATTAGGCAGGTGGTGGGAGGTGTGATCCTGCCATATGCTCATTGGTGTAACAACATTGTATTGGGGTCGCATGTACATCATATGACCCCAATTAGCGTATTGAAAGTAACCTCCAGCCTGAACAGCTTTGGTCACTCATGTGAAAATGGCAGCACTCGTACAGGCCACAAGTACTGTTGTTTCTGATGGAGGCCTTGAAAATCAGCTCTTGAAAATTCACAGCTCAAAAAAGATATTATCAGAAAATTGAATTTTATTGCAAAGTTTTTATTCATGAACCTGCACATATATTTTGCATTAAAAAGCACAAAATCAATTGTATATCCAAATTTACAGGTGATAATAAGTTAGGATAATAAGTTAAACTGTGTAGGTGGGAAAAGAAGTTACAAAGGGACAAACAGATTAAGGGAGTGAATAAATCTATGGTAGATAAGTTTAATGTGAGGAAGTGTGATGTCATCCACTTTGGATCTGAGAAAGCTAATCAAACTATTTCCTTATTGATGGGTGACCAGGAACTGTGAATCAGCAAAATGATTAGGGTGTTCATGCATAAAAATCAGAAAAGCTATAGTACTGAAATGTCAGTCTTTCCCTCGAGGGGAATGGAGTGCAAAGGAGAGGAAGTGATGTTTCAATTCTACAGAGCTTTGGTCAAATCCCACCTGGAATATTATTTTTTGGGCAATGGACCTCCGGAAGCATTTAGTAGCCTTGGAAGAGGTACAGCACAGATTCACCAGAATGATGCTAGAGCTTAAAGAGTTAAGTTCAAAGAACAGTTTGCATAAACTTGACTTATATTCCTTTTGAGTTTAGAAGGTTGAGGGTGATCTAGTTGAGGTGTTTAAAATGATAAAAGGATTTGATACGGTAGATACTCTGGTAGGAGAATCCAAAACAGAGGGCATAGTGTGGTAATTATGGTATTATGTAATATGTAGTATATGTTTAAGAAGGATGTTATAAATGAAGATCACATGATCCTATGTAATGGTTGAGGAGTAGTGCAGGCTACCTCTGTAGTCAGCCGTCTGAGTGAGCAGTTAGAAGTATGGAGATAGGGTTTGAGTTGAAAGCACACAAGTGTAGCTGCTGCATACCTTTGTTAATAAACAGCATGTATTCCACCTAAGAAGTGTCTGCTGATCAACTCTGTCTATGGTACCAACTCAGCCATCCCACAACAAGACTGCAGCCCAGATCCATAAGTTCCAACCAACTGGTGATTAGGATCCAACAAACTGGTGATGAAGAAGAAGCACAAAAAAAGTGAGAAAAAAGCGAAGATACACTAAAATGGCTTTGAGAATAAAACAAGTTAATGGAAGAAATCAAGAGAAATGAAATCGGGCTGTACCTAACATGATAATTGTAAGTAGAATTTCTGTCCTAATCGTCGAAGCAATCCCCTCACAGAATGTCGCAATTCAGAAGAATTGATCTTTTCAATCCAGCCATGGATGATTGGTCTCATTGTATTGAACGCCTTGCAGGGGAAGAGAAGAGGCAAGTGATCCTCTTATCTGTGTGTGGCAGTAAAGCCTACAGCTTGATTCAAAATTTGACAGTACCCAGTGCCCCCAATTTGAAAAGTTTTGATGAATTGGTGAAACTCGTAAAGGTTCATTACCAGCCAAAGCCCTTGGTAAAGATGCAATGGTTCAAATTTAACTCAAGAAATAGAGCTCTGGGGGAGACAGTTTCCTGTTATGTGGCAAGACTGAAACAGTTAACAGAAAATTGTGAGTTTGATTAATCATTAAATGACATGCTCAGAGATGATTTAGTATGCGGTGAGAATGAGGACAGTATTCAGAAGAGATTACAGTCTGAAACAAATTTAGTTTTTAAGAAGACGCTAGAGATAGCACTGGCCATGGGAAGCGCAGTAAGGAATTCAAAAGCCATACAGGGAGTGCAAAAAGGCACTGTTCTCCACAATGGACAGGAAACCCCAACCAAAAAGGGCGCAAAAATGCAAGACTCGCCGAGAAGCGGAAAACAGCAACTGCTAGCAAACAACTAGAAAGAAATGATTTAGCAGTGAAAACAAGGAATAATTGGAACAGAGGTGGAAACAGACAACCTTATAATGAATGACAGTTTAAAAAAATCAAATGCTTTTATTGTCATTGAAACAGACACTTAATGAGACAGTGCAAGGAAAGAATCAGGAATACTTTCAAAGAAAAGAAAAAAAAACCATAAGATCTACAATGTAGAAGAGCCTGAAGCAGAAAATTCGGATATTTATTCATAATTCAATTTGAAGGCTGGATAAACAGAACCAATATATGTAACCGTGAAGGTAAATGGCAGACCTATTAGAATGGAAGTGGACACAGGAGCTTTCACTACTGTGATTGGTGAACATACCTTCAAACATCTGAATTATGGTGAATATAAATTAAATTTGGAAGAGACTGATACCAAATTAACAACTTACATGGGTGAAGACATCCAGGTCAAGGGCAGAAGCAGAGTTACTGTTCACCACAGAAGCCAATTGGTAAAACTACCCTTGATGGTGATAGCAGGTGAAGGGCCAAGTCTCCTTGGACAAAACTGGCTAAAGGAAGTTAAGTTAGAACGGGCAGAGATTTTCCAACTGAGAGCAAGTAGGTTACCAGAGCTATTACAAAAGTACGTCTCAGTCTTCAAGGACAAACTTGGAAGGATCCAGGGACTGCAAACAAAAATTCATGTGGATCCAGAGGCAACCCCCTGATTCATGAAGGGAAGACAGTACTTTATGCATTGTGGGAAAATGTTGATACTGAACCAGACAGATTAGAGAAACTGGGAGTTGTACAACCTGTACAGTTCCCAGAATGGGCAGCACCAGTAGTCCCTGTCCTTAAACCCAACCAATGCTTTGGAGGCTACAAATTGACAATTAATGAAGTGGTTAAGCTGCCCTGACATGTCATACCAAAAAATCAAAGACCTATACGCTAAGCTGGCAGGTGGAACCACCTACACAAAGCTTGATATGAGTCATACATATAAACAATTAGAGTTAGAGAAGGCCTCTTGGAAATTTATCACAATTAATACACACAAAGATTTGTGCCAATATACCCATTTGCCTTTCAGAGTCTCCTCAGCTTGCGCCATATTCCAGAGAACAATGGAAAGTTTACTGCAGGGACTGCCCCAAATTGTAATTTATTTAGATGAGGTTCTAGTGACAGGACTTACTGAAAAGGAGCATTTGGCGAACTTAGAAGAAGGCTTAAAATGTTTCTCGCAGACTGGAGTGCGTTTAAAAAAAGAAAAGTGCACATTCCAAGCATGGGATGTGATCTATGTGGGTCACAGGGTAGATTCACAGGGCCTCCACCCAGATGAGGAGAAAGTGAGAGCCACAAGAGAGGCACCTACACCAAAGAACATCTCAGAGCTCAAATCTTTCTTCAGAATGATCTATTATTATGGGTGTTTCTTACACAATTCGCCTAGAGAACTGGCACCCCTGCATTACCTACTTAAGAAGAATCAACGTTGGTCTTGGGAGACACCATTTGGGAGAAAGAAGTTTTCATAAAGGTGAGAGAATTGTTGTGTTCATCCAACTTATTAGTACATTATGGTCAGAGGAAAGCACTGGTGTTGACATGTGACACATCTCCCTACGGAGTGGGATCGGTGCTCTCCCATCGAATGGACGATGGCACAGAATGGCCTACAAGATATGTCTCAAGAATGTTGACCACAGTGGAAAAGGGATACTCAGATAGAAAAAGAAGGCTTGTTAATCATCTTTGGTGCAAAGAAATTTCACCAGTACGTACACAGCCTTCATTTTACTATAGTTTCAGACCACAAGCCATTGCTAGGATTATTCAACGAGGATAAGGCTATACCGCTCATAGACACAGCAAGAATATAATGATGGGCGTTGAAAACAAAAACAGAATTACCTGGAAAAACTCAGCAGGTCTGGCAGCGTCGGCGGAGAAGAAAAGAGTTGACGTTTCGAGTCCTCATGACCCTTCGACAGTTCTGTTATTAAGGCTCTTAACTCAGCAATCAATGCTGATTTTGAGGTGCCCGTGCAATCTTTGGCTCAGTGCATGGCCGCAACGGGCAGACGGGTAAGTGACTTTTTAACAAAACCCATCCACGAGCGGGATATGTGGACTCAGTGCGGTTGTCAATGTTTTATGTGAAGTATTTATTACAGCAAGTATTTTAAACTTGCCTGTGTGATCTGTAGCAGTTCAGAACGAATTCCAGCAGCTTTCTCTGTACTTTGAAGCTTCAGCTGAGCACTCTGCAGTTAAGAGTCTTTATCAGGCCTGCAGCTTTCCGGAGGCCTTCATTTAGCCTGGGTATGGGTTCTTACATCTCCACTGGAGGCAGCTCCTCTGAGGAGGGAGGGCTAGAATAAGGAGTAGGACAGGAGTGGACAATCAGCCTCCAGGGGAGCCACCTTTGGGAGGAGAGGCGCAGGCACAAGGGGCACAGGGCCAAGACGTTGTCCAAGGTGGAAGGGGCTGCAGAAGACACCACTATCCTTCTGCCAAGGTATACAGGCGGCGATGCAGCTACCTCAATATGACTAAGGTGCAGTGCCAAAGGAGGCTCCGACTGTAAAGGGAAACAGTCAACTATATCTGTCAGATGATTGGCCCTGAGATCTTTCCTAACTGTGTGGGCAGACGCCCCATGCCAGCGGCTCTGAAGCGCACAGTTGCCTCCACTTATATGCCTCTGGCTCCTTCCAGGGCCCGGTAGGTGATCTTTGCTGTGTCTCCCAATCAGCTGTCCACACTTGTGTCAAGCAGGTTACAGACGCTCTGTTCAGACGGGCATTGACCTTCATCCACTTCCGCTGTGACCAGGCAAGTCAGGCTCTGCGAGCCAGAGGCTTCGCAGCCATTGCTGGCTTCCCTCATGCCCAGGGTGCTATAGGCTGCACACATGTGGCCATCAAGGTGCCAGTAGGTGAGCCCGGTGCCTTCATCAACATGAAGGGCTACCACTCCATGAACGTGCAGATAGTGTGTGACCACAGGATGCTGATTCTGCAAGTCTGTGCAATGTACCTAGGCAGCTCCCATGACGCCTACATCCTCAGACACTCCCAGGTGCCAGGGCTTTTCACTGCTCCGGCTCGGCTGGATGGTTGGCTGGTGGGTAACAAGGGCTATCCTCTCTGAAGGTGGCTCATGACGCCTCTCCACCATCCAAGAACAGAAGCTGAGGAGCGCGACAAGAGGAACCACAGATCCACAAGGGCTGTGGTGGAGAGAGCCATCGGTCTTCTCAAGATGCACTTCCGATGCCTGGACCGCTCAGGGGGCGCACTCCAGTACCACCCAGATTGTGTCTCTGTGATAGTGGTAGCATGCTGCACTCTGCACAGTCTTGCGCTGGAAAGGAGGGACACAGTGGACGATGAAGACTTTGATGCAGTGGATGCGGCTGCACACGATGACTCCAGCAGTGGTTCAGAGGATGAGGAAGCACAGGGCAATGAAGAGGGGCAGCACGCCAACCTGCTACTACACCAAGAAGGCAGGGACATTCAGGACACTTTAATCCAACGAACCTTCAGCTAGCTCCACACAAATTGATCTGCAGGACCAACACTGCCTGGCACATCCATATGTGGCGCTTAAGTGCTACATCTTCCACTTTGTCAGCTGCAACTAAGGGCTTAGTACAGAAACATCAATGTCCACTCAAACACTCATGAGCTTTCTGTGAAACAGACAAATGCAGCGCAAAGGAGACACCCTCAGCCATGGTAAAAAATGTGGACTTTATTCCCATCCATCAGATGGTGCCACCAAAAACATAACAAAACATTGCTCTGACATTGACAAAAATAAATTTCCTAATCTAGGGCCAACTGAAAATCACCAGTGACAAACCCGTGGAGTGCCTAATATGCCTTATGCTTACGTTTCCGGGTGCCTCAACTTGGTGCCGCCCCATTGCTCAGAGTGGCTTGTGAGACAGCCTGCTGACTCTGCTGTCCTGTTGGCCTCGATGACCTTGGCGGGCGTCCTCTGGCCCTTGGAGCCTGTGATGGCCCCGCCTGGAAGGGAGTGGCCAGTTCCAGAACTGGCACCTCCCCAGTTGTCGCAGCCTCAACGGGTGCAACGGTCACTGGCAGAGGGGCAGAGGAGCTGCTGCCCTCATCCAGAGCACGCTGAGAGGAACTCACAGAAACGACAGGCAGCTGCTGCGCCGGCGTGAGGTCACAGTGGACCTCTCTGCTCACCACAGATGGATGGGCACTGAGCTGGGACACTTGGTGCCCAGAACATCTCCCACATTGCCAATGACCACCCGTGGCCATTACCGCTGTGAGGTCTTGCAGGTCAGAGCGTAACCCAATCAGAAGAGTCTCCATCCGATTGAAGCCCCTCTCCATGAGAGTTGCCAATCTCTCAATAAGGAAGCCTGATGCTCTGACATGAGGTTCCTGCCATCACTGACACTCTACCTGAATTCCTCCACCACAGATACACCTGAAGCACACCCTCATACAACCCTGCCAGATGATTCCATGCACCCGGCCGCTTGTCCTGCAGCTGCTGCATTGGTGACATCTCCAGAAGCACATCATCACTGCCGGACTCAGCATGTGCTTGGTCCCCTGTAGTCCTCCGGCTGCTGGCATCATCGGCACTCTCTGTCTGTGCCCTCTCCACTGTGCCCCGGGACACTAGCCAATGTTACATTCCCCACCGATGTGGTAGTCACTGCGCTGGTGCCTGGCTCACTGAAATGATGTGACGCTCGTGCCAATTGACGCCCTTCAGGCGTGGAAGGGGGACTCTGGACGTCCCCTGGCGGCCATGTTGTGGTGATGCTGAAATTAACAAAAGGACAGTGCATCAGTTAGCATTCAGTCAGTAACACCATTCATTCCTTTCCCCCCAGGCTCATAATGTGCTCAACCTTCAAGAACCTAAGGAGACGAACATTGGTGGGGTGGTAAATAGTGAAGAGGCGGCCCAAACATTACACGTGCATACAGACAGGCTGGTCAGATGGCCTAAGGAATGCCACATGAAATGTTATGTGGATAAGTGTGCGGTTAAGCACTTGGGCAAGACAAACAAGGTATGGGAATACAGGAGAAATGGTAGGACCATGGGAAGTCACGACGATTTCAGGGACCTTGCTGGGCAGACCCGTTAAGGTAGCAGAACAGGAACATAAAGCGTTAAACAAGGTAAAAGCCAGACTTGCCTTTATTAGTCAAGGAATAGAATGTAGGAAAAGGGAGGTCATGTTGCAAATGCAGAAAACGCTGTCGAGGCCACATCTACACTTCTGCGTTCAGTTGTGACCTGCACATCATGGGAGGGATGGCATTGGAGTGGGGAGAGTGCAGAGGTTCCTGACCAGGATACATGCTGGCCTGGAGAGTTGGAGTCATGAGGAAACATTGTATACACTTGTGACATTTGCTGTGGAGCACAGGAGATTGACAGGTCACATTATTGACCTTCATACCGTTATGAGGGGCATAGACTGGGTGGACAGAAGGCAACATTTCCCCTTGGTGCAGGGATGACTAACGTGGTGGCATTTATTTAAGTTGAGTCCCATGAGGTTGACAGGTGAGGTGCTGAGGACCTTTTGGACAGAGTAATGTGGGACACACTGGCTGAAAGGGTGGTGGAGGTACAAACCCTCCTGAGATGCAATAAGTATTTGGATGTGCAACAGCGATGCCCTGGCATGTTAGGCCATGGGAATCGTGGTCACAAATTGGATAAGGCAACTTTTGAAGGTGCTAGAGACGTGAATCCTCAAGGGGCTGAGGGACCTTTGTGTATGACCCACACGTCTGACTGTATCAGTCTGTGAATGAGCAGTGTTGCTGCATTAACGATTGCAGCAACCATCAGTGCTTTGGATGGTTGGGAGACAGAGTGGATGGGACTGTGGCCTCAAATACCTGGCCGCTGCACCCCAGCCTCACCGACACCTGCCGACCTGGCTGCTTGGCTCCTCCCCAGCTCTATGGCCTGTTCTTCAAATCGGGTGAGTATGTGGAGCACGGCCTGGCCACGACCAGTGCGCGAACACTCATGGATGTTGTGCGCATTTTTATCCTGCAGAACAGAGAAGGGATTTATTGAGGCTGATCGCTCATGTACTCAGCACACGCACACTGCACCCCAACCACAGGGGCCCATCTGAGGACTCCACACTACTGGTGATCAGTCCACAGAAGATAGTACGGCTGGTCCCAACCCCCTCCCCCAGCAGCCACCTTGGACACATTCAGCGTCCATCACTTTCAATAACACACAGGTCTTAGCGCCCATGGCAAGGAGGCGCAACTAGGTGTGGCGCCGAGGCCAGCAGATGGCTCTTGGCCCCGACACCTTGTGGCTTCCCTTCCACCATCTCATCACCATCAATAAGACATGTGTTGGAGTTCTGAGTATGTGTCTAGCTGCCTCCCCTGCAGGTTGCCCCCTGACTACTCAAAGACGTGGGCTAGGTGGTGGTGGGGTGGGGGGGGGGTGGGTGGGTGGGGGGGGGGGGGCTGGTGCGGCCTCAAAGGCTGAGGCTACCTGCTGAATAAAATGGCCAAGGCTGACATGGCACTCACCCTTCCATAGCGCAGCAAATCATTGAAGCGCTTGCGGCACTGGATCCACGTTTGCCGCACATCATCCCTGGAGCTGACCACCTCCACCACCACCTGGGGGCCCTCCTCCTCCTATCCTCAGGAAACAGGACCTCTCACCATGCTGCCACCTCCTCAACAAGGGCAGCAAGGCATTCATCAGAGAAGTGAGGGGCACATTCCGCCCCCCCCGCTCCCCAACCCTCGGCCTACCATGCAGCCTGCACTCCTCCCCTGGCCTTCCTTCTACCTGAGCCTGTTGTGCAGATCCCCTGAAGTGCAACCCGGAAATAGCCATGGTGATCAGCCTAAAGGAGGCTGCCTGGCCTTTCTTTATACAGACTGCCGGTTCCCCATTGGAACCGTCGGTCTGTACATGCCTGCCGCAATTTCGAAATTCCCGCTCTCCACTGGAGTGTGAAATGCACTGGGCAGGCTTTAATTGGCCCACCCGTGCAAAATGATGGCGCGGCCCCAATTGCCGGCGTTGATTGGCTCCACCGGCGCCCGCGATTTGATTCAGCTCCGCCCACCTGCTGAACAGAAAATTCAGCCCAGAGAGTTTAGTGAAGAATTGTGTGCAGTGTCAGCAATTGCAAAAATTACCTTCAACAGCTCTGTTACACCTTTGGGAGTTGCCAAGAAGGCCATGGATATGATTACACATTGATTATTTGGGACCTTTCATGGGAACAATGTTTCTGCTCATTGTTGATGCCCACTGAAAATGGATGGAACTTATGAGGTGAAGTCACCAACATCTTCTGCTACAGTTGAGAAGCTATGTCAAAGTTTTGCCAATCACAGACCAGCAAAAGTGGTCACATCTGATAATGGCACGGCATTTACAAGTGCTAAGTTTCAGCAGTTTATCAGCCTCAATGATATCGTTCCTGTAAAAACTTCACCTTACCACTCTTCCTCAAATAGACTAGCCGATAGGGCATTTCAAACATTCAAGGCTGGTATGAAGAAATTAATTGGGGATTCCATAGCAACCAAGCTAACACACTTTCTTTTCCATTATAGGACTACCCCTCACACAACAACAGGAGTTACACCTGTGGAGTTATTATTGAAACGCCGTTTCTGGACGAGATTGAGCTTAATAACGCTGAATTTAAGGGGGAAGGCAGAAAGGAAGTCAGGGAAGTCAGAAAACTAGAAACGATTGGCATAGTTGAGAGAGATGGTACATGTGAAGAACCTTGGAGAAGGACCAATGTGATTAACGGGTGAAAGATGTGCAGTGACCGGGCCTCTGTCTTACCATGTGAAGGTGGAAAGCCGAGTCATACGGAGACATGTGGATCATCTAAGGAAGAGAGAAACAAATCACCAAGAAATGATTCCACAGTGTTCACAACCGGGTCAACATTTCCTGTTGAGAGAACTCAACGCAGTACAGACATGTCTATTGTACCTGCAAGAGCTGAGGGAACAGATTTGCAGGTACCTGCCGAAGAACTTGATGTTCAGTCAACTCCAGAAAAGGAGGTTTCTGACAAAACATCTGAAGCTGTAGAACTGAGACGTTCTACACGCATAAGGAAATCCCCAGAAAGACTGAATTTGTAAATGACTTATCTGTGTAAGTAATTTGCTATTTTGAGAAAATTGTACTTGGAAAAGTAAAATGTGTTTCCGAGTAAAGGGGGAGGGATGTGGTAATTATGTGGTTTATGTAATGTGTAATATGCCTTTAAGAAGGATGGGATAAAGGAAGATCACATGATCTTATGCAACCAATAGAGGAGTAGCGCGGGCTACCTCTGTCGTCTGAGTGAGTAGTCAGAAATGTGGAGACAGGGTTTGAGTTGAAAGCACACAAGTGTAGCTGCTGAGTACCTTTGTAAATAAACAGAACGTGTTCCACCTAAGAACTGCCTGCTGATCAACTCTGTCTTTTGTACCAACTCGGCAATCCCAAAACAAGCATGCAACCCAGATCCATAAGTCCCAACAAACTGCTGACCAGGATCCAACACATAATCTTCAAAGTTAGAACTAGGCTGTGTAGGACTGAAATCAAGAAGCACTTAGCAATGAAAATCTGGAACATTTTCCTTCAAAAGACCATGGCTCTGGGTCTTGAAGTTTTCAAGGCTGATTTTGATAGTATTTTATTGGGTAAAGGTATTTTAAGGAATGTGGAACAAATAAAGAAAAATGGAGCTGAGGCAGAGATCAGCCAAGATCTAATTGAATAGCAGAATAGGTCCGAGGGTCTGAATAGGCTACTCCTATGTTCCAATGTCTATGTCTTCAAAAAATTAGTTTAATTGGAAAGCATTTTCAATAAAAGAGTGGTGTTCAGAATTTGGCTTCTAAATCATAAATACATGTCTAACAATAGTGACTTGTTCAAATGCATTGATAATGGTGATGGAGAAGAACTTGATACACTGACTCTGATGAAGACTTGGGGAGAAGGGTGATTTTAAAAATGTGATAAGAAAACTATTTGCATTTTGTCTTAAGGAAGGAAATCTTAACCTTGTTTCCCCTTTAAAATCCTGTTTCAGCTGTTGTTGAGGTTCGGTGGATATGATGAGACAATTACAAGACCACTTCCTCCTCCTTACAGTGTGGTTAATAAATAAAGTTTTGCCTAGTGCGACTAGTTCCTTGAAATGGTTGCCTTTCAGACAAAATCATAAAGATTTACCCGGTGCAATTTTTAAACTCCTCATTTCCAGTTCCAGCCACTATTGTGAAACTTTGTATCATTGGCAGTCACAAAGCGAAAAAAGAACCTCTCGTCGCGTTCATATTATGGAAGCGTGTTGTGTGGCAAACATCAATTAAAAGACACCCGCAGCTCCAAAAAATAAATGAGAACTGAGGCTGACATTGATTTCTCAGCACCAGTAATGCACACACCTGCCTGCTGTGTGTGTGACATTCTGCCTCCTGCAGAATGCATGTTCATTGGCAAGAATAAAGCCTTGTGAATTTAAAATGCTGCCCTCGAAGAATCTGACTTTTCTGTCAAAAAATAATCAGCTTGCCTTTTCTGCTTCAGAGGAAGTAAATGTCACAATTTAATTTTCAGCTTTTCTTCTTCAGAAATAAAATGGTTTGTTTAACCATTTGAGGATGATTGCACTGAAAAGATGGGCAAGGTTTAATATCTAAATATCTAAATATATCTAATATCTAAAGTTGATTTCAGCATTTATTATACTCTATACTATGGAATGTAGCTTTAAGCATATCATACTTTGTTACTTGGAAATATATTTCCTCCCATTATCCTTTAATCTGGACCATACAATTG
The DNA here is from genome assembly GCF_017639515.1 of Carcharodon carcharias. Taxonomy (NCBI): domain Eukaryota; kingdom Metazoa; phylum Chordata; class Chondrichthyes; order Lamniformes; family Lamnidae; genus Carcharodon; species Carcharodon carcharias. The sequence continues at coordinate 140,971,963 of NC_054469.1, read as the reverse complement.
GTCTGGGTTACTCTTCTCCATGTAAACTGTCAATGCTATTATTTGATTGGCTGGTTGAAGACATGCTGCAAGCAAGGTTGATTTGCATACAGGATGTAAAATATGGGGCTGAATTCTGTCTTTGACAGGCGGGTCCGATTTGGCGGCAGGTGGGCAGCCGATCGCTGCCGCCAAAACGGACCCCGCCGCCATTGTACATGGGCGGGCCAATTAAGGCCCGCCCAGCGTGACACCCAACGAGAAGTGCTATGTGCTTCCTGTGTGAGCGGGGGGGATTCCCCAACTGCGAGAGTGCGCACATCTCCCTGAGGCTAAGTGGTGCCTCAGGGAGATCGCTGAAAGGTTGTGAAAGTTTAAAAATAGAAAAATAAAAAAATCATTAATATGTCCCCCTCATGTGAAAATGTCACACGAGATGGGACATGTTAATAAAGTGCACAAAAACTTTATTAAACTTTTTTGAAGCCAAAATTAAACCTCCTCCCGCCAGTGGATGAGGTTTGTTAAAAAATCACTTACCCGCCTGCCTGTTGGGTCTGTGCGCCGAGCCGAAGTTTGAATGGGCTCCTCAAAATCGGCATCAATTGCCGACTTAAGGGTCTTAACAGGGCCGTTAATTAATGGCGGGTGCGCATTGCACTGCATAGCCCGCCAGCCTAAACAACGCGATGCTGCGTGCTGACGCGCGTCAGCCGGAAAATTCAGCCCCATTGTTTCCATGTGATGCCTCATTAATGAGTCAAGCAAAGAATTAATGAAATTCAGCCAACTAAGTCTGAATGACAGGCAACTGTGAGATTTGAATTCACAGCTGTCTGGCTAGAAGTCGAGCATTCAAACCATTTAAACTACTAGAGTTCCCTCTTAGACCTTTGTAAGTAGGTTGGAATGAAAGGTTGGTTGTTATCTGATCCAACAGAAACAATAATCTAAAAGATTATTGTTTCTGTTGGTCGGTGGGGGTGATAATTTTGACTTAGTATGAGTGTTAGAATTATAGAATGGTTACAGCACAGAAGCAGGCCATTCACCTCGTGTCCATGCTGGACCTGTAGAAGAGCAACTCACCTAGTCCCACTCCTCTGCCTTTTTCCTGTAGCTCTGCATTTTTTTTTCTCTTCAAATAATTATTCAATTCTCTTTTGAAAACTATGACTGAATCTGCCTCCACCACACTCTCAGCCATTCCCGAGGCTAACCAATCGCTGCGTAAAAGTGTTTCCTCATGTCACTGTTGCTTCTTTTGTCTTAAATTGGTGTCTTCTTGTTCTCGATCCTTCAATGAATTAGAATAGATTTTCCCTTATCTACTCTGCCCAGACCCTTCATGATTTTAAACATCTCTATCAAATCTCCCCTCAATTTTCCCCAAGAAGAACATCCCTAACTTTTCCAATCTATCCATGTAACTGAGGTTTCTCAACTCTGGAACCACACACACAAATCTTTTCTGCACTCTCTCCAATGTCTTCACTTCCTTCCTAAATACTCAATACTCCACTTGAGGCTAAACTAATGAGGTGATATAAATCAGCAGCCCATTTTACATCTCTCCTGATTTTTATTCCCATTGGCTTTAGATCTTGAGGCATGTGTTACTGATAGATGAGATACTCTGCTAACAATGCATAATTTGAAATTGTCCTTTGTATGCACCTGTGCCATATTTCAGGCATATACTATATTCACTCAGGTGTTCATCTGTTTGCTGTAAATTTGAAGTCTGCAATCTCTTAATTTATCTCAGTTCTGCTCCTAATTTCCATTCCTGTTTTTCATGTTCACAGCTGCTTCACTCTCATGGTAGCTAGTTAATTGTATACCAAGTATCCTCCCAACAAAGGCCTCCTAGTTTATGAAACTTCAAATTTCAGTTCAATTGCCAAAGCCTACTGGGAAACTATTTTCCATCCTAAATATGCAATTATTATACACAAAGCTGTGCTGTAATAGCATACTGGTAATATTTATTATGATATGACAGTCCAGATCTTTCTATTCGAAGGAAATCATGCACTGCAACTATTTCTTTAAAAACAACGTTTAGACTTGGAAGTAGTGCTGTGAGAATAGTGTGACACCACCTCGGCAACTGTCAAATTGTTACTTCTGTATCACCTCCAGTGTCGTCTCCACCAGCATCCCATAGGCTTAGACCCAGAGAAAGAAATCTGCTATTTACAAAGATATGGTCAATCCCTTTCTATTGGAATCCATATAGCATATCCCCCAATTTGATTTGAAGTAATTATTTGCATTCCTTCAATGGTCCCATTTCAACAGTGAAGGAACAAAATATTAACAAAATCTAGAGATTTCTTTTCCCTATTTGCATTATTCATATTTCCCAACCAGTGATTAATAGCCAATAGAATTAATCTGTGACCATTTTTCATTGTTTAATTATGGAAAGTGATAGAATAGGAACAAGTGCATTGCACTACTTTGATCATTACTTCTAGCGCAGGCAGTCAGTATAGCAAAAGTGTCCAACCCTTAGCTAAAAGTTAGTTAGCTTTTGAAAAAAGAATTGTCATTTTTATTCCATTACATTTTCCTGTATTTCATAGCAATTTGAATAAGCTGTAGGTGCAAGAAAATCTGGCCATGTGATTAGCATGTTAGTGTTGAATGTACAGTTATGTGCCTGGAGTATTTGTTCAGAGCTGGTTACTATGCTCAATTCTAGAAACACAGGGGAGGAGCCCTTCAAATCTGTCCCGTCATTCAATTAAATTGTGGCTGATCTTTACTCCATTTAACGCTTTCAATCAATATCCTTATGTAATCAAAATATGTTGATCTCAATTTTAAATTTTAATTGGCCCCAAATTCACTGCTTGCACAGGAGACAAAGGGTAATATTTACCGGAGGCAACAGGGGTCTCACCTGCTGGCTGGGGAGCTGACAAGAGTCCAGCTTCGCCTCTCTTAGTATCATTTGGACACTTAACTGGACAGCAGGGGATCAAGGACCCCAGCGGTGGAATCCCATCGGCTGGGAGGTACCAGGCTATCAGAGACTGGCAGCTCTACTGAATGGCAGGCGCCACTGGGGAGGCAGTGGCTGCTGCCTGTACATCACTCGCCTGAGAGCTAGTATCATCGTTGGATCCCAAGCCACAGGTAAGTGATGGTGGGAGAGTGGTCATGGTTGTGGGGGGATGGGTAAGGGGCAGCAAGGGAACTGGTGTGGCTCTCAATGCGCACCCCGTTCCTGATGCCGAGACCCTTGATCAGGCACTGAGTGTCTTTGAATGAGCGAGCACCCCAGGAGTCAGCAAGGAACATGCATGACTTTGCTTGTTTTGCTCCTACAAGATGAGCCCCCACCTCCCCACCCATGTTCCCCAGCCCACTGAGTTAGAACCAGCAGTGGCAAATTAAGGCCTTTAATTAGGCCCATTTATGGGCCGCAATTGGCTGCGGGGCGGGAAAGCCACGGACTTAATTGTGGTGGAGGCGGGAAAGTGGTGGGATCCTCCCGCCTGATTAACTGCACCAAACTCGCCATGGGGGAGGGCATTAAATGGTGTCTAGTTTTCCAGATTCCCACTTTGCTTTATGTAAAAAAAAGATGCTTCCTGAGTTAAATCCTAAATGGCCTAGCTCTAATTTTAAGATTATGCCTTCTTGTTCTGGATTCCCTATCCAGGGGGAACAGATTTTCTCCATTTACCCTATCAAATTAAATCTCAATCCTCCTCTCCCTTCTAAATTCGAGGGAATACAAGCCAAGTTTATGTAACTGTCCACATAGTTTAACCCTTTAAATCATGGTGAATCTACAGCATATGTTCTCCTCAGTCAACATATCTTTCTTGCTTTGTGCCCAAACCTATTGCTGAATAGTGGCTGACCAAAACTCTGCACAGCTGAAGGATCACTTCCTTCTTTTGTGATCCAGCAGCTCCTTTGAGATAAAGGCCAATATTCCAATAGCATTTATGCTTTCTTTTTATAGCTGGTTAGTAGTCTTTAGTTAGCTGTGCCATTGAACGCCCATATTCCATTTCTCCGCCACGATTCCTGGTCTCTTGGATTTAAAAAAAATCATTCACAGGATGTAGGCATCACTAGCTAGGCCAACATTTATTTCCCATCCCTAATTGCCCTTGACAAGGCGGTGTTGAGCTGCAAACGTGAACTGCTCCAGCCCATGTGATGTAGGTACACCCAAAGTGCTGTTAGGGAGAAAGTTCCAGGATTTTGACCCGATGATAGTGAAGGAACAGCGATATATTCCAAGTCAGGATGGTATGTGGCTTGGAAGGGAAACTTCCAGGTGGTGACGTTCACATGCATCTACTGCCCTTGTCCTTCTAGGTTGGAGAGGTCAAAGGTTTGGAAGGTGCCATTAAAGAAGCCTTGGTGAGTTGCTGTAGTGCATCTTGCAGATAGTGCACAGCGCTGCCACTGTGTGTCATTGGTGGAGGGAAAGGAATGTTGAAGGTAGTGGATGGGGTGCCAATCAAGTGGACTGCTTTGTCCTGGATGGTGTCGAGCTTCTTGAGTATTGTTGAAGTTGCACTCATTCAGGCAAGTGGAAAATATTCCATCACACTCCTGACTTTAGCCTTGCAGATGGTGGACAGGCTTTGAGAAGTCAGGAGATGAGTTACTCTCTGCAGAATTCCCAGCCCCTGACCTTGTGGCCACAGTATTTATATGGCTAGTCCAGTTCAGTTTTTGGACAATGGTAAACCCCAGGACGTTGATAGTGGGGGGTTCAGCATTGGTAATGCCATTGAATGTCAATGGGAGATGGTTAGATTCTCTCTTGTTGGAGATGGTCATTGCCTTGCACTTGTGTGGTGTGAATGTTACTCGCCACTTATCAGCCCAAACCTGAATGTTGTTCAGGCCTTGCTGCATATGGGTACGGATTGTACGAAGGAAATATTATGATTAGTCTTTCTTGGATCCAAATGGCTGGCCTATATTCACATTGTAGTAGGGTGAGTAATATTGTTGAGCTCATTTTAAATACTATAGTTCTCAACTGAAATGTTTAAGGGAATATTAATATCTTGGAGGTGTGACCAATGAGGGTAAATAGATCATTTTTATATGATATCCAGTGTATAGAACACATCAAATGTTTTTGCCCTATTGCTGGTTTCAGATGAAGTATGGCAATTATCTTTTATCGGACTATCCTTTGCTAAATGGCCAGCATTCCTCAAAACTATCGAAGACATCAAAAATATTGAATTGAAATATAATTCAACGTTAATAATGAAAATATTCAGCATGTTATAAATTTTAAATTTTCCATATGTATAAAGATGTAAACTGTCAGGTATCCCTCTCATGTATTTTGCATTAAGTTGATCTATCTATATATTATAAAAAATCTTGTCAGGTGCACATATCCTGTTCAAAAATCTTCCTTACAATTGTTTCAATTTTTGTCCATCCTTTTATGTCAACATTAAATCTTGAAAATCTACATATCAGCCTTTAATAATACAGCTTTCCTATGCCAACTGCAGCCTGTTACATTGCAAAATTGGGCTCTGTCCACTATAGAACAAGGTTCTGAAATCTCTTTCCCAACTCTGTTACCACCTTATTTTTCTCCCGGCAGGTAAGAATTTTCTTTTCTTTTACATATTTTAAGTTTTTTTTGTTGGGTGTTTTGAAAAGGCACATTTTTAAAGATTAATTATTCTCGCCTTCCAGGCCTTAAGTGTTGGGTCATAGTTCCCATGCATTCTATACATCATGTCTGTCCTAAGTTGCTTTATTATCTGATCAGGGCTCATATCTATTATTTGTTATTCCATTAAACCTTCTTCCCTAGATTTATGATTCCCACCCTCAATCAAGGTTTACTAGTATTCCCTCAACGTGGCCTGCTGGCTTCAGTCTTCTACAATCTCCCCCTAACCTGCTCTCCTCCAACGCCAGCTATCACATACAAAAAAAAAATAGCTGGAAAAACTCAGCAGGTCTGACAGCATCTGCGGAGAGGAATATAGTTAACGTTTCGAATGATGAAGAGTCATACGGACTCGAAACATTAAATCTGGAGGCCTGCTCTTTAGCCTTTGCTGGTAAACCAGCATTTCACTTCCCAAAACACAACTGCACCAGAATTATGTCCAGTGTCTGTGATAATCATTCAGAAAGTATGCAGCCTTTTCAGGCTGATTTGACACACACCAGTGTGACTGTCTGGGCAAATGAATTGGGAAAGCTTTTGTGAAAACTGTGTTTCTGTTCAGTCACCTTACAGAGTATTTGGGCCAGCTTGGGATTAGTGTAGAGTTTGCTCCTATTACTTTGCTTTTTGAAAGTATCAGTGTTTTTTAGGGGAGGAGCAAAGGAGGAAGCTCCAGGTTTGGATCTGACACCAACTGGTTGTAGCAAATCTCTTCTACTGTCATAACAGCAGAAATCAACACATTACAGTCTTTATGCAGCAATTTACTGTTCCAAATCGATCATTTAGTACCCTGGAAAATACTGGGCAGATTAGGGCACATTGGTCCCCTCTCCTTCACCTCTTTTCTACCCCCGTCCTCGTTTTGATAATATAGCGAAGCCAAAAGTTAGGTTGCAGCCAACATTTCAGGCAGTAACACAAATACTAATCAAATAAAAGATTGTTTGTAAGAAAATTAACCCATGATTTTCCAGATCAACAAATAAACCCCAAACAATTTACATATCAAATGAAGCAAGCATACCTCAATTTTCATCTTCATCACTTAGGCAGTGATCTGGCAAAATAGATCAGCACCTGGTTATAAAACTCCACTGAGGTGCCTGAAAGGATGTGGTTCAATAAGAAACAGTGACAGAGTTGTGCTACATGACCTGAAGCAAAGACTAAGAAACTGGCATGACGTAGACAGTGCTTCTGAAATATGTGGCCGGAAATGTTGACGCCAGGTACGTTTCAAATTGAACCTCTGGCCCTATGTGCATAAAACCAGCAAGGTGCACATGTCAGTTGGGCACCCCAGTAAAGCTCAATTTGGAAAATTCGGCCAGGTCAGATGTAGAGCCAAATGGCTGGTAAGTCCTTGGTGGAGGGAGAGATCCAATATTGCTCTGGAACCAAGAAGAGCATGTGTGTTACATTAACAACTACACTCTTAGTCATGGAAAAATAAATGGCTAGGAATTAATGGGGCTGCTGACCCATTAACACATTTTTGTTGTGCTGTAACAGAAGGTAAAATTATTCTGGATCATCTTTAAATCCAGCAAGTCATTTAAAATCTAGGAAAGTTTTGTTGTGACACAGGGATAGACCTGAGATCATCAGAAGAACAAAGTGAAAAGGCAAATCTAGTGTCAAGTTTTGGGATGAGTGACTGCCCCAGAATAGCTATAAAACAAACAAATCCATAGTCAAAATAATTCTCTTCTGCATCAAGCTGAATCAGCATTACTGTAGCATCAATTTAGGAACTCTTAAAATTGTATTTAAGACAACTATCTTTAGTAGGCAAATAATTCATTCCTCTTTCACACCTATTTCAAAAAACAAATTGCATAATCTTATAAGGAATCCTCAGTGTAATTCAATAGGCTTGGGTTCTAAGGCCATAAGGAAAGCCTCCTTAAGAGCTTTATTGCTTTTTAAAAATTCTTTCATGGGATTTGGGTGTCACTGGCTAACAGGCCAACATTTATTTCCCATCCCTAATTGCCCTTGAGAAGGTGGTGGTGAGCTGCCTTCTTGAACCATTGCAGTTCATGTGGTGTAGAAACACCCAAGGTGCCGTTAGGAAGGGAGTTCCAGGATTTGGCCTCAGTGGCAGTGAAGGAACAGCGTTATATTTCCGAGCCAGGATGGTGAGTGGTTCGGAGGGGAACTTCCAGGTGGTGGTGTTCTCATGGGACTGCTACCCTTGTCCTTTAAGTGATAGTGGTCGTGGGTTCAGAAGGTGCTGTCTAAGGAGACTTAGTGAATTCCTGCAGTGCATCTTGTAGATGGTACACACTGCTACTACTGTGCATCGGTGGTGGAGGGTGTGAATGTTTGTGGATGTGGTGCCAATCAAGCGGGCTGCTTTGTCCTGGATAGTGTCAAGCTTCTTGAGTGTTGTAGGAGCTGCACTCATTCAGGCAAGTGGGGAGTACTCCATCACACTCCTGATTTGTGCTTAGTAAATGGTGGGCAGGCTTTGGGGAGTCAGGCGATGAGTTACTTGTCGCATGAATCCTAGATTCTGACCTGCTCTTGTAGCCACATTATTTATATGGCTGGCCCAGTTCAGTTTCTGGTCAATAGTAACCCCCAGGACGTTGATAGTGGGGGATTTAGTGATGGTAATGCCATTGAAAATCAAGAGGTGATGGTTGGATTCTCTCTTGCTGGAGATGGTCATTGCCTGACAATTGTGTAGCGCGAACATTACTTGCCACTTATGAGCCCAAGCCTGGATATTGTCCAAGTTTTGGTGCATATGGACATGGACTGCTTCAGTATCTGAGGTGTCATGAATGGGGCTGACCATTGTGCAATCATCAGCAAACATTCCCACTTCTGTCCTTGTGATTGAAAGAAGGTCATTGATGAAGCAGCTGAAGATGTTTGGATCTGGGACACTGCCCTGAGGAACTCCTGCAGTGATGTCCTGAAGCTGAGCTGACTGACCTTCAACAACCACAACCATCTTCCTTTATGCTAGGTATGACTCCAACTAGTGGAGAGATTTCCCCTGATTCCCATTGACTCCCATGTTTTGCTAGGGCTCCTTGTTGCCACACTCTGTCAAATGCGGCCTTGATGCCAGCCCAGTCACTCTCACCTCGCCTCGGGAGTTCAGCTCTTTTGTCTACGTTTGAACCAAAGCTTTAATGAGATCAAGAGCTGACTGGCCTTGGCAGAACGAAAATGAGCGTCAGTGAGCAGGTTATTGCTGAGAAAGTGCCACTTAATGGTTAGATTATCTTTTGTTGGAGGTGGTCAGTGCCTGGCTATTGCGTGGTGCAAATGTTACTTGCCACTTGTCAGCCCAAGCCTGGATATTGTCCCGCTCTTGCTGCATATGTACATGGACGCTTCAGTACCTGAGGAGTCATAAATGGTGCTGAACATTGTGCAATCATCAGCGAACATCCCCACTTCTGACCTTGTGATGGAGGGAAGGTCATTGACGAAGCAGCTGAAGATGGTTGGGCCGAGGACACGGGGCCTCAAATGCCTATGATAGACAGTAAACAAAGAAACCCATTGGCAGGAGGGCAGATCTATCTATCCTGTCTCGTACCTTCAGCATTCAATTTAAATAAGCAACTATTTGGAATGATCTGAAAATGTTGCAACATCTAGAGTGACAGTTAAGTATTGGAGAGCTAATCATGGAGAGACAATAACATTTCCATCATGCTTCATCAGGAGTATACTTACTGTCACAATGATAAATCTTCTTTCTAAGTAACAATCGTTTTTAAAAATAAACTAACAAAAGTCAAGTGAGCTATAATTGCAGATTTGACAAGGTGCACCAATTTCAATCTGTGATTTGCTATCTTTAAACCATGAGCATTAAAGCAAATTATCTCATCAGCTAAATATCTCGTTAGTACGATTTATGATGATCCAGGGTTAAAGATACAGCAAATTATGATTTTCTTCTCCTTGCTTTTTAAGGGAAATTAGCAGAAAACTCAGCTAAGTCATCATTTATCTCAATGTTTGAAGCTGTGCATTTCGGAGCTGACACAATGCCATAGACCAATGGCAGTTAATATCCATCAGTGGCAAGCTAGGCACAATATGACACACAATTGTAGGATGGTGGTTAATGAAATAAAACAGTGTTTAAGGAAATAATCTCTGCACTCCTTGAGACAGCTGAGAATTCAGAATGGTATAAATGAAGGCATTGAAAATCTTTAACGTTTAATTGCTGCTTTTGCTGCAGCTGACAGTGTAACATTGTAATCTTGCAATGCTTTCATGTTTTAATGTTAACTAAACATTTGTGATTAAACAGTGAGGATATTCTATTGCTGAAATTTCAGCCATTTCTTGATGTTTATTTGAATGCACCAAATACAAGTAGGGTGAGGACAGGTTCAGTTTACAGAGTATGAGTAGCTAGGGGCTAAATTAAAAAGCAGAATTTCAAAGGTAATAATTCGAGATTATTACCTGAGCCATGAGCAAATTGACATAGGATAAATAAAAATTAGAGCGTTAAATGCATGGTTCAAAGATTGGTATGAAAGAAATGGATTTCGATTCATTGGGCACTGGCAATGCTACTGTAGAAAGTGGGAGCTCCACCTTTGGTAGGTTTTCACCTGAACCCTGCTGGGACCAGTATTCTGGCGAGTCGTATAACTAGGGCAGTAGAGAAGGCATTGAACTAAATAGTGGGGGGAGGGGATCACATGTGGGAAGATATGATAAATTAAGGAGAAAACACAAGGAAAGAGAGCAAGGTAGCAATGAGGGGAATGTTCATCCAAGCATGGCAGGAATAGACGGAGCCTACTAACTTAAGAGGGCACCGGCAGATAAGGTTTGAGGTTGTGAAAATAATAAAAGGACAGAACTAAAGGCTATGTATCTATATCTAAATGCACGTACCATTCATATCAAGATGGTTGCATTGAGAGCTCAACTAGAAATAAATATACATGGTTTGATAGCCATTACAGAAGCATAGCTGCAAGATAGAACCAGTCAGCATTTGCATTGACAGAAAGTATACCGAGGGCATGAATCTGTAATATCTTCAGCATGGGTGCATGTGTGTCCCACCAATAAGGTCCAATCCAGGCTAGGCTCCAAAATTCCTTGAGTTTCAATTATAAAGACTTCAATTTAAAATTGCTTCTCTATCAATTAGGTCCTTGGGTATTTGAAGAGCATATGAATGGACCAGGATGGTGGGGAAGACTGTACAAAGGCTGAAGTTTCCATGAACAATTGGTCATGACTAATGCACCAGTACAGGTGATTGAATCCGTCTATCCCAGGCTAATGATTCTATGGGGTGCACGGTGACCTGAGGAATTTCTGGATCTATAAATTTAATCTATTTGTGTTCTCTATCTATCTGAAGATTGGCCACATAAGATGCAGGGAGCAGCTAATGTGTACTAGTGACATGGATGCTGTACTTCAGCAATTACCATGCACAGATTTCTGGCAGGTAATGCAGTGAGGTCACACTGTGAAACAATACCATACAACCACAAGAAACAAATAGAGTGATGAATTCTGTGTGGTTTTCACATTCAGTTTACTTATACAGTGTTATAATAAAATAATGGGCTGATTGGTCACCCCAATAGTGGGCCAGAAAACCACCTCAGCTGCTTATGGGAGCTCTGATCCAATTGTATGCCCATCAAGCAATAACCTGCCTGACATAGGGGCTTCTGTCGTGTTAAGGGACACGATCCTTCCTCCAAGAGATGCCAGCCAATCACAGGGGAGGTAGCTCTTCAGTCCCAGCAGCACCACCAGGAGTGATGGCCACTGGTGGAAGTGCACCCAATTTGGAGCAGATTTATGGATGCCCTCTGCTGGGGCTGGGCTGGGGCTGCCTTAACAGGTTCACTGGGTGGTATTTCCAGATGGAGGATTCCAGCGGTGGCAGGAAAATGCCCTTAGGTGGCTACCTAAAGGTTTCAATTTTCCTCTGGATGGGAAGGCCATTCTCCACATTCTCGGACACTTATAGAATTCCAAGGCGTCGGGAAGGTGATTGGCACACCACCCCCACCTTCCCTCCTAATCCTTTGGCACCTCCACCACCTTCCATCTTGATCCTGAGGACCCCATTAAATTCTGCTCAACATCTGAGAACTCATAGATGTTTACAGTACAGAAGGAGGCCATTCAGCCCATTGTGTCTACGCTGGTCAACAAAGATCTGACTACAATAATCCCATTTTCCAGCGCTTGGCCCACAGCCTTGGATGCAAGTGAATATCTAAATACTTATTAAATGTTATAAGAGTTTCTGACTCAACCACCCTTTCAGGCAGTGAGTTCTAGATTCTCACCACCTTCAGGGTGAAAAAATTTCTCTTCAACTCCCCTCTTAGCCTTCTACCTCTTAGCTGAAATCTATACCCCCTTATTATTGACCCCTCTACAAATGGAAAAAGTGCCTTCCTATGCACCCTATCTATGCCCCTCATAATCTTATACACCTCTATCAGGTCCCCTCTCAACCTTTGCTGCTCCAAGGAAAACAACGCCAGCCTATCCGATCTTTCCTCATAACTCCGACTCTCCAGCCCAGGCAGCATCCTGGTAAATCGTTTCTGCACCCTCTCCAGTGCAATCACATCCTTCCTATAATGTGGTGACCAGAACTGCACACAGTACTCCAGTTGTGGCCTAATCAGCATTTCATACAGTTCCAGCATAACCACCCTGCTCTGGTATTCTATGCCTCTGCTAATAAAGGCAAGTATCCCAACTGCCTTCTTAACCATGTTATCTGCCGGCCTTGCTACCTTCAGGGATCTGTGGATATGCACACCAAGATCCCTCTGATCTTCAGTATTTTCCAGGGTCCTACTGTTCATAGTGTAATCCCTTGCCTTGTTAGTCCTCCCCAAGTGCATTACCTCACACTTTTCTGGGTTGAATTCCATTTGCCACTGCTCTGCCCACCTGACCAGTCCATTGATATCATCCTGCAGTTTATGGCTATCCTCCTCACTATTTACCACCCTAGCAATTTTCATGCCAACCGCAAACTTCTCGATCATGCCCCCTACATTTAAGTCCAAATCACTTATGTACACCACAAACAGCAAGGGCCCCAGCACTGAACCCTGCAGAACCCCAATGGAAACAGACTTCCAGTCACTGAAACATCCCTCTACCATCACACTCTGCTTCCTGCCTTTCAGCCAATTTTGGATCCAACCTGCCACTTTGCCTTGAATCCCATGGGCACTTACTTTCTTGACCAGTCTTCCATGAGGGGCCTTATCAAAAGCCTTGCTAAGTCTATGTAGACCATATCAAATGCATTAACCTCAGCAACACTCCTACTTACCTCCTCAAAAAATTCGATCAAATTTGTCAAACATGACCTTCCCTTAACAAATCCATTCTTACTACTGATTACTCCATGTCTCTCCAAGTACAGTTATATTCTGTCCCTTAGAATTCTTTCTAGTAACTTCCCCACAACTGAGGTTAAACTGACTGGCCTGTAATTTCCTGGGCTATCCCTTCCTCCCTTTTTTAATAATGGGACAACATTAGCAGTCCTCCAGTCCTTGGGCACCTCACCTGTGGCCAGAGAGGATTTGAAAATTACTGTCAGGGCCCCTGATATCTCTTCCCTTGCCTCCCTCAACAGTCTGGGATACATCTCATCTGGGCCTATGGACTTATCCACTTTTAAGGCTGCTAAACCCGTTAGTACCTCCACACTCTTCATGTCAATTTCCTCTAATATTTCACAGTCCTCCACCCTGTGTCGTCTTTTTTCATTGTGAAGACCAATGCAAAGTATTCATTGAGAACTATTCCCACATCCTCCGGGTCCACACACAGATTACCTCTGTGGGCCCTAATTGGCCCTACACTTTCCCTAGTTATTCTCATGCTTTTTATATATTTTTAAAAACCCTTTGGCTTTTCCTTTATTCTACCCACCAATGCTTTCTCATGCACTCTCTTAGCTTTCCTAATTTCTTTTTTAAGTTCCCTCCCTACTTTGTATACTCCTCTAGGGACTCTGCCATATTGAGCCCTCGGTATCTGCTATAAGATTCTCTTTTTTCTCAATTCTAACCCTTATGTCCCTTGATAACCAGGGTTCTCTGGATTTGGTCCCCTCCTTTTGTCTTTACGGGAACATATTTGCCCTGTACTCTCACTATTTCCCCCTTGAGCCTCCCACTGCTCTGACACAGTTTTATCTGCAAGTTGCTGCTCCTAGTCTACTTCGGCCAAATGTATCTCACCTTAGTAGAATTAGCCTTTCCCCCGTTTAGAATGTTTATTCTCGGCCCAACCTTATCCTTTTCTTTTGTGCTAAATCTAATTGAGTCATGGTCACTATCTCTAAAATGCTCTCCAACAATGGAGAAGTACTCCATTTTTATTTTCTTTTAGTTCTTTCAAATTAGACACCGCCATACAGAATTCTGTAGAAGTTCTATGGCAGTGTGTTGGAAAAACTCCAAGAGAAATTGTGAAAATGGCTATAGACAAACAGATACACTGTCTCACCTCTTATCGAAGCTACAGCAGGCAGGAAGGAGAACCCCATGGCAATCCAAAATAATTCTGTAAAAAACAGCAACTGCAAATGCTGGAAAATCAGAAACAAGAGCAGAAAATACCCTGAAGCTCAATCAGCAAAGGAGAGAGAAAAGAGTATGACATTTTGGGTGTGTAACCTACATCAAATCACTTTGTCCTGCTGACTGACAGAGCTGCAGTTCCATTCCCATCATTTTCTGCTTTTATAACAGCACAATGTGGTTTTCTTCATTACCAGTTCTGCTGCCAAGTGACAGTGTTTGTATTTTTGTTTAGTGATTCAGACAGCGTCTTACTGAATTTCAGCTTCTGATAGTTTGTGCTGCCATTGTGTGCACTATTCCTTTTATCTCTATCCAACTGGCAATTCATGCCAGTGGGATTTTATTTTAATCCTCCGTTTGTTACCATTGCAGTTGTACCAGTCTGTATGTTTCTTTATGATAACTATTTACTCCTGAATGCTATTTTTCTAGTCAATGACCTTCTCTATACTTCCATCGAAGGCTTTGATGACTAGCTCCATTGATCTTCCATTTCTCCATTTCCCTGCAATTTTGCTGAGACTACAAACTATTGTCACTTCATTGTTTTCACCAGGTTGTGAATGTAAAAGTTTCTTCTTCACTTCCTCCATATAAACACTTTTCATAGAAACAAAATCTTTTAGACATAAATACATAATTCATAATACATGCTGCACTTAAAACACATTCGGGTTTTGGATTGGTTCATCTATTCTATTGTGTAGTGATTCATTTTAACAAATTGAAACAATTTAATCCAACAGATATGACAGGAAAGGGCTGATTTGAAATGTCCTGAGCAAATAAAGATATCAGATTTTACTGTAACAAGAAAGACTTGTGAAGCACTGATTGAATGCATCGCACAATATTGAGCTACTAATTGCAATTTGTTACAAGATGGTAAAGGAAACTTTATTACAATCATGAGGTTTATAAAATTATGTTTTAGGACTGTGCCTTTAAATTTTGGGTAAAATGAAGGGGGTCATGTCACCTGTAATGAAATCTGCCTGACAACAGTTCTGGATGACGAGGCTACTAAACATTAAAGGAAGGCCTAGGTTGTTTTACTGGGGAAAAGGTGCAAAGTATTCACACTTGCAAACAATGATGAAAGCAGCTGATATGCCAGTGCACAGACTGCAATTCGCCAAGTCCCAGCGAAGTATTAAGAATAAAAACAGAATTACCTGGAAAAATTCAGCAGGTCTGGCAGCATCGGCGGAGAAGAAAAGAGTTGACGTTTCGAGTCCTCATGACCCTTCGACAGAACTAAGTGTTAAGAATGTCTGGTTGTAAACGGGTATGCTTTGAGCAGTCCATTTGATTCCAAGATAAGATAGAGTTGGGGAAGAGAAGAGCTAATCAGCATTCCTACCTTGATACAAGCCCCAGGTGATTCAAGTTGCCATGGGGATGGGTGCAGAGGAAGCCATTGTAAAGATCAGGTTTCAGGCATTCCTAAAATATCAATGAATATTACAGACAGGCAGGTTAGTCTGCCAGGTCTGTGGGGGAGACAGAGCCCAGGGGCTGAAAATCTCTATGGGCAGAATTTTGCTCTTGGCAGGCGGGCTTGACGGGGGCAGTCAGGAAGTTGACCGCTGCCCGTGATTGGGACTGGACCGTGATTTCACACTGGTGGGCCAAGCGTGAAACACGAGCAGCAGCGCTGCCTGTGTGGGAGAGGAGAGCAAGCAGGCCGAGCATGACCCTCACGCATGCGTGCGAGTGAATGCTTCATAATCTCCCTGAGCTGCCTAAGGGGGATGGAGCGCTGTTAAAAAAAGAAAATAAAGAAAATAAAAATGTAATAAAACATGTCCCTGCTCATGGGACTCTGTCCCATGAGCAGGGACATGTTATTAATTCAATTTTAAAACTTCTATTTTATTTTTATTTGCTTTTGGAAACCTCATCCCACTCATGGATGAGGTTTCCAAAAAAATGCAAAGGCCGCTCAGCATTTTCGCCTGCCTGCCAATCGTTAGGTTGGATGGGCAGTGAAAAATTTAAGTTAATTGATTAGTTAATGGCCTTAACAGGTGGGCGCGCAGCTGACTCAGGCGCACACCTGCCTGCCGACTGAACTATCGTGCAACTGCGCATTGACGTTGGCACGCTCGGCCAACGTCAGCGCATGTCATTTCATGATCGAGTGGGTCCAGCATTCACCCACCTGCTGAGTGAAAATTCCTGCCCTATTGTCCAATGCACCAGAATGGGGGTGGATTGAAAAGATCAAATTTGTGAGGAGTTAAAACAAAGCTGGAAAATTCGCATCAGAGGGAGGATCTCTAGTAATACTCTCACCATGAAGGACAGTTCTGGAGTTAGAAGTTACAAGGCTGAGAAAGGAAAAGAACAGGAGTAAACCCTCAGGAGCTGAGAATCACTTTGGACTGATTTCAGGAGAACTGAATTTAAAAGACAGTGTAAAGTACACCTTTGAATTGAGTATTTTCAGTTGTGCTAAAAATAATAAGGTGGAGGGGTGTATTCCGTTCTGTGATTTAAAGTATAATTTGTCTGCAAAGATAGGGTTTATTCTATGGTGCTTTTAGTCTTTTGGTAGAGTAAATGTCATAAAATGTGAAATCTTGTGTCATCCTTTTAGTTATTAATTGGAACTTCAAATTTCTTTTCAAAAGTTATCGGTCTCTATGGAGTTCGTAACAACACTATAATGATATTTAACCAATTTTCCATAAAAATTCAGCTTCACAAATCGATTGAGAATTCTTTGATAATTCTTTTTTGGTGAGTTCATTCTATATAATGAGAATTGAAAGAGGACAAATTAATTTGGCTTGTGCAAAGTCCTGATATATCTCTCCATGTTAAGTGTTAAACTTCCAACTCATGGCCATCCATTTTGCACCTGATAAATGGGCAGACAGCAGATGAAATTATGGTTAGGCACAGGAATTCAAGCAGGCCTGTAAATGGATGAACAGCAAGGCTGCTAAGGTAGGCAAATTGGAATCCTATGGCAGTTGTAAGACTCTAACTCCAAAATTCAGATGCAAGTGGACTGGACATGCACCATACTCAACCTGGGTGTACCAGCCATTTAGTGACCTAACCAATAACCCTTAAAGGCACTGCTGGAGGCCAATAAAAAAAAAGCACACCCAGGAAGTTCTCAGTATTCATTTTTGTGACCTCAGGATAGACTGTTTTGCTTTTCCTAGACTGATAAAAGTACACCAAACCACTGCCAGCCTATCTATTGCCCATCCCAAGACTACCTTTCACTCAGATTTGACCAATGTCATAGTCAACATAGGAACCAGCCGATGTCCCATTCTCCCAAAAGGTGAGGGTCAATGGGATGCCTGTTTGACACCTATAGCTGCTGAGAGAATGTAAATAAGGTTGAAAGCTGAATGTGGTTCAGGCCTCAAGCTGATCTCTCTGCTGACCTTCTGTCAATTTTGAGCAGAATTCAAATTTCTCTAGCTCCCATGCCTTAACTTCAACAAGCTTCTATCTCTTGTAGCTAACTATCATTTTTTATCCTATGATCGAAATATTTTAACTTTTCATCCTTTATTTATGTAGTATTGAAGTTATCAGCTTCAAAATAATAAAATGCTCAATAATGGACAGACGAGACAATAGCCGTAAAAAGCACAAAACACTGGGTTAAAAGTTCTGTCGAAGGGTCATGAGGACTCGAAACATCAAGTCTTTTCTTCTCCGCCGATGCTGCCAGACCTGCTGAGTTTTTCCAAGTAATTCTGTTTTTGTTTTGGATTTCCAGCATCCGCAGTTTTTTGTTTTTATCTCTGGGTTAAAAGTATCTGGAAAGCATATCTCATAGTAAGCAATGTTGATTGGACATTCGCAGTCAGATCAGTCTATATCTGTACTGCAAATTGCTGGAATTGGATGGAATATGGCTGAGCGATATTATTGTTGCATGTGGGACTTTGTGAACATTGTAAGAAACAGAATGAATGTCAGAAAAAGAAGAATTAGAGTGAACGTAGGTAAAGAGAGGAAAAATTAAAGGAGTGTATAAAAAGAGAAAAAAGAGACACAAAGGAAAGTAATAAAAAAAACCTTAGAAGAACAAGCAAAAGCAGAGAACATTATAACCCAATTGTGTTTGTGAATTGCTGCATTGGCTCTTGAGGAATGGCTGTTGAGTGGAACGGTAGGTGTGCAAAATGCACGAACATTCTTGACTCATGGGGCAGAATTTTTTGTCCCGCAGGTGGGAGTGCACCCAATCTGATCGGGAGTAAAGCAGTGCGCGATGACATCGGGCGAGCGTCCTGATGCCATCATGCTCTGGCACGATATTTCACTCAGTGGGTGGCCACCATTAATTAACAGTCCAACTGACTGACATTTCATTGCCCGTGTGATTTTCTGCTCGTTGCGCATGCAAAACGAGCAGGTGGCCAGCCGACATTTTCACAAATCTCATCCAAGGGCGGGATAAAAAGAATCAGCAGCATTGCCAGTGTGAGTAGTGAGCAGTTTTGGAGACAGTTTGCAGCTGGTTGCTTATTGGTACTTGGCAGCTTCATCTCTGTTCAGGGCTTCATTTTTAGCATTTCCAGGCTTTGTTTCAGGATTTGTTGTTGTCTGGCAGGCCCCCCAGAGGATTCAGACCATGTGGATCCTTCCAGGTACCAGACAGTCTTCTGTTACCCTGTTAATAGAGATTGTAGTCTCCGCTGGAGGCACCTCCTTCTCTCAGGAAGAGAGGGCCAGAAGGAGGGGGAGGTGTCCCAATGCATCTTCCAAGGGAGTGACCTGTGGGAGGAGAGGCGCGGGCACAAGGTGCGCAGAGCCAGTAGGAAGTACAAGGGAGAAGGGGCCACAGAAGATGCCACTATCCTGCTGCCAGGGTTTACAGACGGCGATGCAGCTACCTCAATATGTCTGAGGTGCAATGCTGAAGAGAGGCTCCATCTCTCAAGGGAGACTGTGACTTCCATTTGTCAGATGATTGGGCCTGAGATCAGCTCTGACTGTGTGGCTGGACACCCCATGCCAGTGGCTCTGAAGGCCACAGTGGCCCTCAACCTCTATGTCTCCAGCTCTTTCCAGGGGTCAGCGGGGGATCTTTGTGCAGTCTCCCAATCAGCTGTCCACAGTTGCATCAAGCTGGTGACAGAAGCTCTGTTCAGGCGGTACTAACCTTTATTATTTTGCTATATGGACCAGGCCAGCCAGGCTGAGTGAGCCAGGGGCTTTGCAGTGATTGCTGGGTTCCCCCGTGTCCAAGGTGTCATCGCCTCACACATATGGCCGTCAAGGCACCAGTAGGTTAGCCCGGTGCCTTCATCAACAGGAAGGGATTCCACTCCATGAACGTGCAGATTGTGTGTGATCACAGGATATAGATTCTGCAAGTCTGTGTGAGGTACCTTCGCAGCTCCCATGATGCTTATATCCCAAGGTACTCCCAGGTGCAGAGGCTCTTCAGTGCTCCAACCCAACTGGATGGGTGGCTGCTCGGTGACAAGGGCTATCCGTTGATGAGGTGGCTCATGATGCCTCTCTGCCACCCAAGAACAGAGGCAGAGAAGCATTATAATATGAGTCATGCCTCCACAAGCAAGGTGGTAGAGCGGACCATAGGTCTTCTCAAGGTGTGTTTCAATGCTTGGACAGTTCGGGGGGAGCACTACAATACCCCCCAGAGTAGGTGTCACTGATAGTGGTTGCATGCGGCGCTCTCCACAATCTGGCACTGGCAAGGGGGGACCCACTGGAGGAAGAGGATCTTGATGCAGCTCCACAGGCCGCAGATGATGAATCCAGCAGTAAGCCAGAAAAGGGGCATGGTGAGGAGAATGCTGAGGGCATGGAGACAGGCCTTGGTAACCTTCAGGGAGGCAGGGACACCAGGGACACCTTGATCCAACGTTCCTTCAGCTAGGCTGCCAACCATCAGCTTCACCCACATGCCGGGGCTGCCCCCTCCAACCAGATGCTGAAAGGACCCTTTCATTTGAACACAAAGAACACTCAGTGCCTGTGCAATAAAGCTCGGAGCTATTTATGTCCAGCATTACATACTGACGTTCCCCGTACCAATGAAATAAAAAGGTGAAGCATGCATGGGCCATGACGACAAAAACAAAATTTATCTCCTTGTGACAGTTCAAAACTATTTACATAAACGTTTCTGGTCTTCAATCCCAGACCAGTGTAGATAAAGTAAACAGAAATGAACACAAAGTCACCCATGACCTGTCTCTTGTGCCCATGGTGCCTTTAAATTACATTTGTGAGTGCTATGTCTAGGTGCTTCCTCCTTGCTGGCAGTGGCATCGGAGACAGCCTGCTGACTCTGCTGTCTTGTTGGCCTTGATGCCCTTGGCAGTTGTCCCCTGGCCAGTGGAGCCTGCACTGGCTCCGCCTGGGATGGAGCAGCCAGTGCAAAGGCTGGCATCTCCCCAGTTGCTGCAGCTCATTAGATGTCATGGTCACTAGCAGAGGGCGGAGTAGCTGCTACCGTCATCCAGAGCACCCTGAGAGGAGCCCACAGAGACAACAAGCAACTCTTGCACCAAACTGAGGTTGCTCTGGACCTCCCTGTACATTACTGATGGACAGATACCTAGCTAGAATACTGGGTGCCTCATCCATCTCCCACACTGATGCTGACCACCTGTGGTCCGTGCCTATTTGAGGGCTTGCAGGTCTGAGCGCAACCCCAGGTTCTGTCCCTGGAGCTGCCTTCCCATGAGAGTCGCCATTCTTTCCATACAGGAGGCAATGTGCTCATCCATGACAGTCAATGTAGTGCTCACACTCCCCATGGACTCTTCCATCATGGAGACCATGGCTCACAGACCCTCATGGATCTTCTTGCATACCCTGCTGGACATCCAGAATCTGCCACCTAATGCACGTCTCCAGAGGCTCATTATCTGCCTTCGACTGAGCATTGTTCTGGTCCCCAGCAGTTCTCCAACAGCCATTGCGCTGGGCAATCTCTGCCTGCACCTGCACCTCAAGCGATTGTGAAGTGCCCTCACCAACGTGCACCAAGATACTAGACACTGATATAATGCCTACCGTTTGGGGTCTGCAGATGGGATGCCTGCTGGTCTACCTAAAAGGGAGAAGAAGGACATGTCATTAGTTAAAGTCACCACACTGTCACTGTGCATTCCAGGCACCCTGGTGAGACAACGGAGATCTGCATCATGGTGCCATCGCCTTTCAATGATCAACGGGGTCTCCATGTTCAAGGCTCAGATCAGTGAAGAGACTGCACTAGAATGTTCTACAATCTGAAGCTCTCACCTTTGTGCACTGCGCTTTTACCTTCGTCTAGCACCCCTGCCTCTGCACGCCTGGTTGCATGGGGAGCATGCTGGCTCTTGAGCTCAAGGGAGTCCTGCTCAAATTGGGAGAACAGAAACAGGTTGGGTGGGCCTCTGCCGGTATGTGCCCTCTTTGCTTGGTTATGGCTCATCTTCTCTTGAAAGGACAGAGGAGCATTGATTAGTCCACTCTCTACCTGCAGCGCCATTGCAGCCTGGCCAATCTCAGCTGAGGAACACCTCGTAGAGCACATCTGAGTCACGGCCCTCGAGCTGCAAGGCACTCTGTCCAGGCAGCCAGGGCTCACCTCCTTGGCCAGCTCCGACATCATTGACAGGCGACACTCAGACTCTAGCACCCCTGAGGTCCACAGGGGTGTGGCCAGACTTTAACACACTGATGCATGCCAACACGATACTCATCCATCCTGAGCATAGCAGGTCACTGAAGTGCTTCCGGTACTGGGCCCAGGTGCGCTGTGCCATGCCATTGCTGCTCACCGGGTCTGCCACCACCTGCCATGCCCTCTTGGTGAGGTGTGGTGGCCTCCTCCTCCCATCTTTGGGGACAAGGGTGTCCTGCCTGGCAGTGACCTCCTTCACGAGGACAGCGAGGCACTCATCAGAAAAGCAGGTGGCCGAGTGCCCACCCAACCTGCCCTCCCGCCTGGAGTTTGCAGCTGCACTCGATTCCATTGTTAGAACAACAGAAAGAAGTCCTTCCCTGGCACTCTTTCTGGGGCTGCCTGGGCTGTTTATAAACCAGCCGCTGGGTCACCTTTGGACCCAGCGGCTGACAGGTCCCCGCCCCACTCGGCCGTTCTCAGCCAGTGCGGAGCTACATTCACGCTGGGTGGGCCTTAATTGGCCTGCCAGCATGAGATCGCAGGCAGTGGTCAGTTTCACAGCTGGTTCCGGGCCCACCCGCTGTGCTCACCTGATGAGGGGAAAATCTTGGCCATGAAGTGTACAACCAGTGGTCCCATCCAGCATGATCAGCAACAGTGGAACATTCAGTGCGAATGCCCATTGTACTGCTTTCATACAAACATAAATTAAATGCCATAATTTAATTTAAGTGACACTGCAGAATGCTGTGGTATGGTGGGACCTGGGTGTCCTCACACATGAACCAGAATAAAGTTAGTGTGCAGGCACAGCAAGTAATTAGGGAGGTAAATGGAATGTTGGCCTCTATTGCAAGGGGGTTAGAGTACAAAGGTAGAGCGGTCTTGCTCCAATTGTGCAGGGCATTGGTTAGACCACACCTAAAGTACTGTGTATAGTTTTGGTTTCCTTATTTAAGGAGGGACATACTTGCATTGGAAGCAGTTCAGAGAAGGTTCACTCGGTTGATTCTTGGGGTACAGGGGTTGTCTCATGAGGAAAGGTTGAGCAAAGGTTGGGTCTCTGCTCATTGGAGTTTAGAAGAATTGAAATTATCTTATTGAAAAATAAGATCCTGAGGGGCTTGGCAGGGTAGATGCTGAGAGGATGTTTCCCCTTGTGAGGGAAGCTAGAACTTGGGGGCATAGTTTTAAAATAAAGGATTTCCCATTTAAGACAGAAATAAGAAGGAATTTATCCTCAGAGAGTCATTAATCTTTGGAACTCTCTACCCCAGAGAGGAGTGGATGCTGGGTCATTGAATATATTCAAGGCTGATTTAGACAGATTTTTGATCTACAAGAGAGTTCAGGGTTATGGGGGGCAGGCAAGAAAGTAGAGTTAAGGCCATGATCAGATCAGCCATGATCTTATTGAACTGTAGAGCAGGCTCGAGGGGCAAATGGCCCATTCCTGCTCCTATTTTGAATGTTCTTATGGAATCAAAATGGTAATGGACTTGTTGACTGATCATAACATTCAATCTGAATCATTCAGTTCATAAAAGATCCAAAAATGACACATGGAAAAGCTCAGTTGTGGAGAGCTCTGGGCATCATAGGCCCAGACATTCCACAAATACCATTTCATATCTCAAATTACTCATTAACTAAAAGAATTATTTCTAATTTGCATTTCTGAATGTCAAAATAGCATTGTCTTCCAACACTATTACAGTGTTGATGACAAGATTGACATTTAAAAGGCTGCCAAGGCAGATAAGAAACACAGAAGAAAGCCTCCAAGTATAATGCACTGCACGCTGGAATGAGACATCATGGGAGTAATCGTCCATGTCCCCTGGTGTTGGCCGTGCTCGACAGCGTAAGCAGACAATATGGCAAGAAGGCCAAAAATCGGTTTCAGGACACAGTGAAACCAGTTTGCTATCATCTGTTCAGCCTGTCAATGGCAGGCCACAATTCCTGCCATTGGACTTTGGGAACCTCATTGTAATACATCTGCATATCATTATAAGGCTAGTCTGCTGGACTCATCCTCCCACTCTGAATCGTACACCCACATTGGTATGATTCCACGCCGAGGTGTTTCACAACTGCACATAAGTGACATGCACCTGGCGAGCTGCACTTTGCTCAGGACTTCGAGGTTTGTTTAGGGGGGCTCACAGGCAGGTCTCTAGCTAGCAGACCAGCCAGAAGGCGGGAGTGGATTTGTATGGCTGCAGGTCTAGAAGGGGAAGGGGGAGAAGTGCGCTCAGGCAGGGAAGACGCTGCAGGTTGAGGGCTATACTGGGGAAGGGGTAACCCAGGGTTTGTGTGGGGGCACATGTTGCTCTGTGCAAGTGGCCTCAAGATGGTGAGGGCTGAGGAGGCAGTATCCAGAGGAGATGAGGCCAGATGGTGATGTGAGGGTGTGTGTGAAAGAGTGAGTGATGACGTCCCTTGAGCTGGCAGTGAGTGACATGCCAGTGAATATGTGAAGGGCTTGAGTGTGTGAGTTTAGAGTGATGAGATGGTTGCCTTACCCTGGTGACATGGATGAGATCATTCATCCTTATCTGCATGGATGGCCAACCTCTTCTGTGCAGCATTGGCACTGACCACCACTGCCATCGCCTACCAAGCTAGAGTGATAATGTTGCTGCCCCTTCTGCAGCCAGAGCGGGGGTAAAGGACATCACAGTGGGCCTCCACAGCATCCAAAAGGCATTTGAGGGATGCGTCACTAAACCAGGGGGCTGCAGTCTTTGCCTTTTGAGGCCATGTCTTCTTTGCAGCAGTTGTGGGCTGGAAGCACTGAGAGGTGTGTGTGTGGCTGTACTTTATATGTGGCGCCCAGCATGTTGAAGTGGTGAAGTGTTGGTGTGGAGGGCAAATGAGAGCCTTCCTGCCATCGGAAAGGCTTGTTTCCCAGGAATGCATAATTTACCCGTCGGGTTTGGGACGATATGGCGTGAGAGGCCGCCATTGTGCCAGCGGGTAAAATGTTGTTTTCCCCACCTGCCGCCACACTTAATGCAAATCTGGGACGAATCCACCCCATCTTTTTATTGATCCCTCTCTGCACTGCAAGGTTAATTGTCACACCAGGACTATAAACCACCTCACACCAAGTCCTTACAACACGAATTACTAAAGGCCTGTGTGAGATTAATTAGCAACAGTGACATAAACATAGCAATTTAATGGCACACAATTAATTTCGAAGAGGAATCTCACAGCAAGGTTGCAACTTCTTTGGATTGTCAAGTCTAATGGCAGATCATACCATGGATCTTATGGTCTATCTCTTTTTCCTGCAAATTGATGATTTAAAAAAATTAACGTTGTTATAATTCGCCATTACTTTTCCAGCAATTTCTGGCCCATTAACATTTTGGGTGCAGTCCTTTTAAATTGTCAGTGCCTCATTGGATGCAATAGAATATACTAATGACACAGTGTTTCATTGGGAGTATTGCTATTTTGGGGATAACAGTGACTCCCCAGAACAGGTATGTTTGGGTTGAGTGAGAAATTCAAATATTTTTTTAAAATTACAAACTGACTCCAAATTGCCTTGAATCTGCCCATATCAGGTTTTGATGGTGGTGGATTGGAGGCGTGGAGTCAATTCACTCTCAGGAGACAAGTCAGTTATCAACAGCTTTTAACGGGGTTGCATTATTCCATTTTTACAAACATTTTATTTTTAACCCATTTTGACTGGACCCAGTCCCAACAAGATTACCTGTTTCTAGCTCTATGATTGTAGACTCCACATCTGTTGGAGTCAGAGCTGATACTTTATATTAAGGCAAATCTCTCTGCTATTATCCAGATGTAAGTGTGTGACTATCACAAAAAGATCTTTGAGTTACACATTTTTCTTCAATAGTAATATTGGACCAGAACTCCCATGGAGTGGCAATCAGTCGGATTGCCACTGCATTCTTATTTACTTATGCTGAAATGCTGCTGTACCTTTTTCACCTGAACTTCTGACTCAGGGCGGGTGAGAAAAGTGCTGTGCAGTTGTACAATAATCCTCTCAGTGGGGTGCAGAAAGTCAGGGGAAAGGAAGTTATGCCCTCTTTTTACAGCACTAGCTGCTGTAAAGCTGGTAAGTTTAAGGAAGGGAGAAGGTAAGTCTGTAAGCTAAGTGGGTACAATGTGGGGTGTGTGTGTGTCGGGTGATTTCTGGGGTGTGGAGGTGTAGTCAGGGGGTTGGGGAGATAGTGGGGGTTAGTCGGGGGGGAGGTGCGGTGGTTGGAGATGGTAAGTAGTCGGGGACTTCCAGGGTGGAGGTGTCCCCCCGTGTATCTTTGGGATACCTCCTGGTATGATGCCCTGGAGATCAGAGGTTATGGGTCATTTACTTTTTTAAAAAACCAACAGATTTCAGTAAATAATCATTCACTACAGTATTCTGCATTTGCTAAGAACATTAGAGTTAATTGGACACAGAATGGCCAGTGTACTTAATGGCCCAGATCTTTCGGTCTCCAGGTCATCAGAGATTAGACATACCCCCCCAAGATGTGCTATGGGACCCTTTAAAAGTCCCAATGCAGTGACTCTGCGGGAATTGCCTGGGAACTTTGAACTTCTGATGGGTGATCCCCCTACACCCTTAGACCCCCCCAAAAAGTCTCCAACTCTGAGTTTAGAGTCAGAGACTTTGGACGATTCCAACTTACTTAGCTAAATAGTTACACAGGAAATGGTAACAGAAAAATCCATGTTTTAACTCCTACGTAACTATACAACTTCATTCCGACTCCTCCCTCGATGCCCAACTACCCCTCCGACCCTCTGCCTTCCTTCTGACCCCCGATCCTGCCTGACTCACCCCCATAACCTGACTCCAACCAGCCCATCATCTCCCCTGACCCGATCCAACGCCTCCCCCCTCCCCCTCCCCACAAACCCAACCTGAACTGACCTCACCACCCTATTCGGCTACCATCCTACCCATCTGTTGTGTGTTACAATGATATTAAGTCACCAATCGCTCATAAGAGATTGCACAAACACGTTGTGAGTTCATTTATTAATCCTAGGCACCTGTGAACCTATATACATACATGGACAGAAAGGTTGAGCACCTCAGAGCCATGGCTTGGCCTAAATAGCCAAGTGGTTATGGTACTGGGTTTGTAACCCCCAGATCTAAGAGTTCAAATCTCACAATGGCAAACTATGAAACAATGTAACTTCATCTGAAACAGATGGAAACGGGTTTGTACTTGAAAGAGTTACATCAGGTCTGTGTTCTGCTCCAGGGCAAAATGAAACTGAGGCTGAATTACATGACTTGTTTTCCTTAAAGTGATGGCACGCTGTATCCCTTAAAGGCATATTACAAAATCACCTACCACCTCACCAACCTACTGCCCTGCCACCTACCAGTCTACTCAGCTGCCACCCTACCCGCTAACACAATTACGTTATTTACCTTACCCCTTACCCATGTACCTTCTCTTTGTAGAATTTTAAAGAAGCTTTAAGACATTTAAAACTTTACTCACCAGAATACAGCAGCTAGTGTAGTAAAAAGGGGTGTGGTTTCTGCACGGATTCTCTTTGCTGCCCCCTCCGAGGCTTCCTGCGCTGTGTAAGTTCAGAAGGATTCTCCACCGGAAGATTGCCCGGGAAAATCAGAGGAAGGTAAATGTTTTGTCTGATCGGTGTTGGAAATAGGGGTTCCCTCTCTGATCGGAAGATTTAGGTCAATACCTTCAACACATTTGAGGAGCAAAAGTTTCCAAACGATGCTGCATAAATGTTATCTGAATTCTTGTCTTTTCGTTATGATTAAGCGAGTAAAATATTAGTAAATAAAACTTATAAGTATTATTTTGTTCTAGGTATTTTTAGCTTAAATCACCTCCTTGCTGCTCACACTATGCTTTCCGTAGTTAATTTATTTGACCAAAGTAAACTCATGTGATCCAGTAGGGTAGTGAAGAGAGATTCATGTTTCCTAAAAATAAGGGAAAATATATAACTTGGAAATCAGAACAAAAAGTGCTGTAAATGCGCAGCAGATCAGTCAGGTTTTGGATTCTTGCTCTACATCAGCACCTCTTTTATAACTTTTTCCTCATTGTCAAGAGAATATTTTCCAAGTTTCATGATCGTACTCTGTATATCTCCTCAAAAATAAAATCAAAACGAAGAGTGCAGAGGATGTTTTTTTTTCCCTTTTGGGGATAACAAGGTTTTATAGATTGAAAAAAAAGACAAAACAAGGACAGAGGTGCAATGCATGTGGATTATGATGCTTATTTCCTTTGGAATGGAAATATATTGTAACACTGCATTTGATGAAGAAGCAAGAGAAACAATAAATTCAGTAAGAGCATTGACAGAAAAGTAGTCATGATAAGGAATATTACACGTGGAAGTTAAAATGTTAATTTTTTTGTAGGAATATGGTAACTAACTGCAGTAAAATGTACTTAAATTGCCTGAACCACATGATAAGCTCCAGAATACATTCAAGGTGGCATCCAAGTGATAAGGAGACATTGAAACAATTGTCAAGGCATTGTGAAGATTCTTTCACTCGAAGAAGAGCAAATCATAAATCATTCATTGCTGTGGCACTCTTGAGTTATGGGTGTCATATACTTCTCACCCAAAAGAGATCTTTACGACATTATAATGCAGTAGTCTGCACGGTACGGACCTGTGGATAAAAAATTTAATTTTTCAATGTTAGTGTAATCAGCCTGAAAATATTTCAAGAGCCATTGCTAAGCTTGTGAATCGAACCACATCTGTAAACTTTGTAAGGTGCCAATCTTCTATCTAATGACCCACCTTACTGCACAAGATGAAATTCACCCTTACTCATTATAATCTCTTACTGTCCTGACATATATGCCAGGGGTCACTGCATTTCACATCACAAGAAAATAAATCAATCATTTTTGTAGTGATGCAGCTTGTTGGAAATGGTGTTTCATAGATATCTGCTTGGAAGGGAAAGTGAATACTTGCACCTAGCTGGTTTGCCAATGACAATGAAGTATGGATGTGCACCTGGTGTTTACATGAAGAAACAGAGGTAGCATCAAATCTTTAAAAAATAAATTGTATCTACTGAAATGCATTGGATCTGTGAACAAAGTGACAGAAAACATGATGTAATAATAAAAAAGCCAGCAAATCAGGACTCATTCCCCTTCTATATGTTCAATATCGGGCCTTGCCCATCGGGAATGCATTACAGAATGCCATGAAAGTGCCCTCCTAGGGGGTGAAATTGATATTGGGCAGTAGCACGAAATTGCCAGCCTGTTTTAGAACCTTATCTTAATGATCTTTCTCAATGGATTGCTCTCCCAGGAGCTGAGCCATTGCATCAGCAATGTAAAAGTGGAAAACTTGCCATTATTTATATACCATTCAAAAGATGCCACTAGATGTTGAAAGTGCTTTTGAAAATTTGAGCACTTAAAAGATTTTCTCCCTTTTTCTCCTACTTATCTTGTCAACATTATAATTAAGTTGACATTTATTTTGCATTCAAACAAATCAGAGGGGAGTAGAGAATTTTAATTTATTCCATGCAATCATAGAAAATATATATAAAATTAGGAGCAATGGTCAGGGTTGGTATTTTAAATGAGAGGGTGGGAACAGAATCAGGTGTTGTTTAGACCCATCCTTCGTTTGCTGAGATAGTTTCCTGACACAAAACCAACATGCTCAAACTTTAAAAAGCTTCATGCAGTGTGGGGAGAGGCAACCCACCTAAAATGGATAAATAGCCCTTTGAGGCTCTTAATGAGCTTATTGTCAGCTTGTTAAGGGCCAGTTTGGAATTTTCTTTATAAGACACAGGGCCTCAATCTACACAGCTGGGTGTGAGTCAGAAGAGTGGGATAGAAGCAAGAGGCATCATTGAAGAGGGAAGCCTCAGAGAAGGCCCTTATTCATAGGCAATCAGATGTACAACATCTGGAAAATTATCTGCAATATCGCTTTACTCTGGACAAGAGCATTTTGAGAGAATGGCTTTGGAGGGTGGATGGGTCCTTCTGCATGCAAACCTCGTGGTGGGGGGTGGAATTCAGGAAGACTACACTTTCTAATTGAAGGGAAGGAAGTACATAACATGAAATGGGATTGAGCTATTCTATGATAGGTTCAACTAGTGATGAGCAGCATCTGTAGGAGCAGAGGCGAAACCATGTGCAAAAGAGTAGGAGGGGTCAGGAATGAGGGGTGGGAAGGCAATGAAGGTGAAATGCTCATCAGAAGGAGAAAACTACCTGGACACGTGAGCAATAGTGCTGCAGGAGGCCGCACCTGTCCGGGTAGATGGTTGCTGACTTGTGTTCCCTGGTTGAAGGTTATCCTACGGTATGCAGGAACAATCACCATGCTTCCCATGGCTGTAAAAATGACAATTTTTGCAACTGGCTCTTTCCAAAGAGTGGCAGCAAACATTGGTAGCATCTTGCAGGCAACAGCACCTCATTATGTTACAGAAGTAATGGATGCTTTGTTTGAGAGGGGTAGGGGATTTATTGAATTCAAGATAGACAGCAGCATTCAATCTCAAGGGAAATGAGATTTGTCACCTTTGCTGGATTCCCTCAGGTACAGCATGTTATTGATTGCATCCATGTAGCCATCAAAGCACAAAGTGACCAGTAAGGGACATTCCTCATTAGGAAGGGGTTCCACTCCCTAAACATTCACCTGGTGTGCAACCACAGGAGGCACTTTTTGCAGGTGTGTGAAAGCTCTCCTGAAAGCTGCCATGATGCCTTCATCCTCTGGCAATCACAGGTCCCGCAGCCTTTCATGCAGAATCAGAAATCTGTGAATGACTATTAACAGATAAGGTTTATCCCATGAGGAAATGGCTGATGACTCTGGTGCGTAATCCTGTGTGGAGGTTGGAAGATACTACAACTCATGCGCCCGGAGCACAGGGTTATCACTGAGCAGACTATTGGCTTCGTGAAGCTGAGGTTTAGGTGCCTGACAAGTTGGATTGTGCCCTCCAGTACGCCCCCTCAAGGGCCTGACACATTGTCATAGTTTGCTGCACTCTCCATGATAGGGTCCTCCTGAGAGGCTTATACCTTGAAGACAGAAGAATTGCTGGAATGGCACAGCTCCTTGGAGGAGGAGGGAAATGAGGATGAGGATGAAGTTGAAGGAGAGCTGGAGACTGGTCTCAATGCTTTGCAGGGATGACATCATGGTAGGCTCAGGAAGTGCAGCACTCATCAGGATGACAGGAATGCTAGGGACGCTCCGAAACAAACACATTTCACCTGAGTAGGATTTAGTCTGCAGGACATTTCATGAGGAGCTTCTTCTTCATCTGAGTGAGAGCAAGCATCCGTTAACAACAGAAGTCAGCAACTTTTCAATGGCACAAATAGTGTGAGGCTCCAGAGTCTCCATCTGATACGCTCTTCACCAAAGCGCTCCTTTGCTTTGCCAAGCCTTATTTTACATTCTCTTGCCTTTCACCACAATGAAATTAAAACACTTAGTACAGGAAAATGCCCAGTGCTTTATTGCATAACAGTTTAATATCATTAATGACAGAAATACCCAAATGACCCACAAAGCGACATCACTGATACAGTTGGCCTCTGCTCATGGCCACTCCTACGAGTTTCTACCTCTGCGGTTGAGAATGTGGTGGAGACAGACTGCTCACCAGTGCCTGGCTGTGACTGAATGCTGCAGTGGCCAGCCTCAGCGTGGAGGCTCCAGTACTAATTGGATGGTGAACACAGCTCTGGGCCAATTAGGTGGATCTTCAATTGAAATAGCAACTCGTGCATGTTGTCAGCACCGAGTGGCCTTTGATTTAATACACAATAATACAACCATATGTAAGTACAAGCATGGGAAACAACTTATCAGATACAAAATTACAAACTCATTGCAGTGTTATGATTTTACACATCTCCCGAAGAATGCAAATATTCTAAGCTCCAATGTTCAGCTTAGCTTCACACAATCTAATGATTATAAACTTCTGTTGATATCAAAATAATTATATCCATAAATTATTCAACTTTCAGACTATATCCAACAGATAATATTACAATTCTATTAGGGACCATTAACATTTAAAGAGAAATACAAACACCCAGCAATCAACTGATAGAACTGAGCCACAACAGCGCTATTAACTTAACAATATAGTTCAGAATTACTTATACTATGAACTCAGTTCTATTTTGTATTTCTCCCAAAAATTCCCTTATATGTGGCAAAAATGTTGAAGGTTCATTCACTGCCTTAGGGACCAAAGGTATGCCAAAGCATCCCTACCTCAGAAGTCCCTTTGATTTCTCCTCAGTGTTCCAGCTATTCTCCAAGGTTTCATGGGAATTTCATGGGGATCCTTCCATTAGCTTTTGGCTAAGTGTTCCTCAATTTTTTTAAATTACCTCATGACTGTGAACTCTTCAGCTCCTTGTCCTGGCTTTGGACATATGTAGACAACTTTTCTCCAGTCTGCTCGCATAGCTTCTCCACAGCTCTTTTCAAGTTAACTGTCCAAGTTTTCTGCTTTTTGCCACAAGGCTCTGTGATGAACACTGCAAATTTCTTCCTCTAGCCGCAAACTAGGCAAATCTTCCAACTTCTCCCTCTGCCCCACCAATGAATTCCAAACTGAGCTCAAGCCCTCACTCACATTCTATGTAAACAATAAAGTTAGTGTTTTCTCTACTTGCCAGCCTGAATAGCAATCATCTCCTGTAGGTTTTCTCAATCCAGTGAGCTGCAACCAACACCCAACCAAAACTGCAACTGCCCACTTTCTGTGCAGAAACACCCAGAAACAAAAGAACATTCTACCCCCACAGCCCATCTTTATGACAATGTGGCATACTTTGGGGTGTCCTAAACTGAAAGGTAAATTCATTACTTTATCTTCAACACAACTCCTTGATTCTGAATAATTTATATTGCTGATGGAGATTATGATCCTTTTTCAAAAACCTGTATCAAATAACTCCTTGTTGCCCAATCACCCCAACCTCTTTTCGTCTGGGAACTACATTCATCATTCAAATCTTTTTATTGAAGTAACTGGAGACCCTCTGGCTCTACCACAAGCCTAACAATGGGTCATCCATTGTTCAAGTGTTCCTACTGTCATTGAATACTGTTAAAAACAGGCTACCTTTTACATGTAATAAACCCATTCTGCTTTGAGTCATATTTACATGTGTTTACCAGTTTCACAACCAGATGCCCCAATTTATCTACATTTAAAACTTTAATTCCTGAAACTAAAAGTTGTATTCTAAAATGTATGAATTATGAACTAGATATTCACAACAATAAGGATTAAACTACAATAAACAAAGTACTAAACAAGTATTTCAGTAGTAAACTCTACCTTTACTGCATGTGCTATTGCTTTACTTGCCATTGGAAATAATAAAATCATAAGCTGATTCACTGCATGGATTTTCCAAGTAAAGCCAACATGAATCATAAGTTAATAACTGTCCAGATCATCTTAAACTTAGTCAAACTTATATTTCGGGTGAGCATTGTTGAGGGATCAAGCTTGGGTAGATGTAGCAATTCAAGGCATAGAATCAAGATTGGAGAGCGAAATAGTAATATGAGAAATGAGGATCAGAGGATGGCAGGAAGGGACAGAGAGAAAAAACCTAAGAATACATCAGCAGTCAAGTCTAAATATTACAAAGGTAACAAAAAGACAAAACTGAAGGCTCTGTATCTGAATGTGTGTAGCATTCATAACAAAGTAAATGAATTTATGGTCCACATTGAAGTAAATAAGTATGATCTGATAGCAATTATGGAGTCGTGGCTGCAGGATGACAAAGATTGTGTCCTTAAAATTGAGGGGTGCAAGACATTCAAGAAAAATAGGAAGCTAGGTAAAGGTGGAGGGATAGCACTGTTAATCAAAGAGGGCATTGGTGCATTAGTTAGACATGACCTTGGTTCAGGAGATCAGGATGTAGAATCGGTTTGGGTGGAGATAAGGAATAGTAGGGAAAAAAGTCATTAGTGGGAGTGGTCTACAGACCTCCTAACAGTAGGCACAGTGTAGGACAAAGTATTCAAGAGAAAATATTGTGTGCTTGTGATAAAGGGGTGGCAATAATTATGGGTGATTTTAATCTACACATAAACTGGAAAAATCAGATTGGCAGTAGTGGCCAAGATGAAGAGTTCTTAGAATGCTTTTGAGATAGTTTCTTACAATAGCATGTTCTGGACTAACCAGAGAGCAGGTTATATAAGATTTGGTATTGTGTAATGTGGCAGCATTAATTAATGACCTCAGAATAAAGGCACTCCTAGGTAGCAGCGACCACAATATGATTGAATTTTATATCTAGTTTGAAAGAGAGAAGAGTGGAGCTAAGATTAGTATCTTAAACTTAATGAAAGGCAACTATGTGCAGATGAAAACTGAGCAAGCTGAAGTGAACTGGGAAACTAGGCTAGAGGATAGATCAATAGAGAAGCAGTGGCAGACATTTAAGGGGATATTTCAGAGTATTCAGAATAAATACACTCCTACTATAAAGAAAAATTCTAAGGGGAGGGCCCAACATCTTTGGTTTGCTAAAGAAATTAAGGAAAGCATCAAACTTAAGGAGAAAGCACACAACTCCGCAAAGATGAGTGGTAGGACCAGATAATTTAACAGAATATAAAGAATGGCAGAGAATGGTTAAAAGGTTAATCAGGAGAAAGAAATTAGCGTATGCGAGGAAGCTTGCTAGGAATGTAAAAACGGAGAGCTAGAGTAAAAAGAAAAAAAGTGTTGGTCCTCTAGAGAGTGACAGTGGGGAGTTAATAGTGGATAATATGGAAATGGTGGAAGAGATGAACAAATATTTTGCTTCTGTGTTCACTATAGAGGATACAAGAAACATGCAAATCAGGAGGTACACGAGAGAAAGGAACTTGGTGAAATTGAAATCACTAGGGAAATGGTACTGAGCAAATTGATGGAGCTACAGGCTGGCAAGTCTCTGGGTCCTGATGGACTACATCCTAAGGCCTTAAAAGAGGTGGCTAATGAGGTAGTCGATGCGCTGGTGTTAATTTTCCAAAATTTGCTAGATTCTGGAAAGGTTCTATCAGACTGGAAAGTAGCAAATATAACCCCTCTATTCAAGAAGGGAGGAAGGCAGAAAACAGAAAACTAGCTTGATGTTTGTCATGGGGAAGTTATTAGGGTCGATCACTAAGGAGGTTATAGCTGGGCACTCAGAAGAGCTCAAGGCAATCGGGAAGAGTCTGCATGGTTAGTGAAAGGAAAATCATGTTTAACCAGTTTATTGGAGTTTTTTGAACTCCAGTGCAGTGGATAAAGGGGAGTCTGTAGGCATACTGTACTTGGATTTCCAGAAGGCATTTGATAAGGTGCAACATCAAAGGTTATTACGGAAAATAAAAGCGCATGGTGTAGTTGGTAAAATATTAGCATGGGTAGAATATTGGCTGGCTGGCAGAAAGCAGATATTATGCATAAATGGGTGTTTTTGGATTGGCAGGATGTGATGAGTGGAGTCCCTCAGGGGTCTGTCTGTACTGGGGCCTCAACTTTAATGATTTACATCAATGACTTAGATGAGAGGAGTGAAGACATGGTAGCTAAATTTGCAGATGACACAAAAATAGGTAGGAAAGTATGTTGTGAAGAGGACATGAGGTTGAGATGGATATAGATAGGTTGAGTGAGTCGGCAAAGATATGGCAAATGGAGTTTAATGTGGGAAAATGTGAAGTTGTTCACTTTGGTAGAAAGGACAAAAAACAGAGAAATACTTAAATGGAGAATGGCTGCATAATTCTGAGGTGCAGAGGGATCCAGGTGTTCGAGTACATGAGTCACAAAAAGTTAGTATGCAGGTACAGCAAGTAATTAAGAAGGCTAATGGATGCTATCCTTTATTACGAGAGGGATTGAACATAAAAGTAAGGATATGCTTCAGTTATACAGGGCACTGGTGAGGCCATACCTTGTATACTGTGTGCAGTTTTACTCTAATTTAAGGAAGGATGTAAACGCATTGAAGATGGTTCAAATGAGGTTTACTAGATTGGTAACTGGAATGAGTGGGTTGTCTTATGAGGAAAGGTTAGACAGATTAGGCTTGTTTCCACTGGAGTTTAGAAGAGTGAGGGGTGACTTGATTGAAGTATACAAGATCCTGAACGGCCTTGACAAGGTGGACGTCGAAAGGATGTTTCCTCTTGGGGGTGAGTCCAAAACTAGGCGGCACGTTTTAAAAGTAGGGGTCGCCCTTTTAGGACAGAGATGAGGGTTGTGCGACTTTGGAATTCTCTGCCTCAGAAGGTGGTGGAGGTGGGGCCATTGAATACTTTTAAGGCAGAGGTAGATAGATTCTTGTTAGGTAAGGGAATCAAAGGTTATTGGGGTTATATAGGAACATGGAAATCAAAACACAAGAAGATCGGCCATGATCTTATTGAATGGCAGAGCAGGCTTGAGGGGCCAAATGGTCTACTCCTGTTCCTATTTCTCATGTTCTTATGTCTTCATTATTTGGTTACACTATGCAGTCATTTATAAATAGAAATATATTATCTTACCTAAAACAAAAGAATGAACAGGAGTCATTGTATATATGTTCAAGTAGCATAATGGAATGACAAGATGGCCACTTCAGAGCATAATATTTCCTTCTTCTCAGCAGACTGGTCCATTGTGTCCATGGAGGCGTTTGGTTGTGAATTGACTTTTACTAGAAAAATCTAACGAAAGTTATACAGGTCACATTTTTTATCTGAAACCCTTGGGGCCGATTTGATTTTGGATCTGCATATAAACTTACATTAGGCTAGCTATAGTTTAAAGTAAATCACATGGCTAGAGAAGTAAGATGTATCACTGAATAATAAATAGAGTGCCTGTAATAAGTCTCTTTTTGACATGTTCACCACAAGAATCACAAGGTAAACAGTGCAGATAAACAACTAGACTTCCTGCTAAAGGTCGATGAGGTTCAAAAATGATGCAGTTTTGGATGTGTTGGTTTACGGATTTACGGATAAGTGTTGCTTAAAAAAGAGACATATTGAATCTTTCCATCTTGCATTCATCAGGACACTTTGCAAGAATACCAATACAAAGGAAAATCAAAAATTTATAATGTGTGAAGAGAGTGCTGATTGGTCAGCAAGTAGACTCTGAGTGGTAGAGGTACTGCCATGGAGAATGCACCAGTGATGGTGACTGACAGTTAACTGCCAAGCATTGTTTGAAATTTAAACCAGGCAGTTTGACCCTGATTTGTTTCGGCATTGAGTCAGTGAATGGCTGTCAATTATTTTGTTTTGCTGAAACAGGCACAGTGTGTGTACACGTTCTTTTTGTTTGGAAAGAACAGGGTCCTGTGTATTAGTGTATGCAGCTTCCAGTACATGCTGTGAGCCTGACCAATCAGCACTCTCTTCACAGACAGTGTTCTTTTCCCCTTATATTCTTATGAAGTGTTCTGTTGAGTGTAAGATGTAAAGCTTTGACGTCTCTTTTTTTAGCAATATGCAAGCTCTATACTACCAAACAACTATTTGTATACCTGAGACAGAGGTATAACAAAGAACAAATTCAGGATATCAACAACGGAGTTCGACTCACAGGTAAGTTAAGAACAGGTAAGATATCTATTGAATTTCTTCAAGTGTGTATTATACTTAAGGTTGTGCCAGTTTTCATTTCTAAATGAATCAATAATGCTAAAGTGCGACACAGTCCCATGAGCGAGTGAGCGTTTATGCAAGATGAGATTGAACATATTGGTAATTGGGTTACTAATTTACACCGTGCCCTAGACTGCACTTGGTCTGAACTCATAGAGCCAGAGATTCATAGAGGTCTACAGCACAGAACAAGGCCCTTCAGCCCATCGAGTCTGCACTGGTCGAACAAGTACCTAACTATTCTAATCCCATTCTAATCCCATTTTCCAGCACTAGCCCAAAGCGAAGAATTTGTTCTTGTATGCGGTCTCAATTTTGATGCATCTTCATCCCAAATCAAACGGGAAGAGGTCTTTGCTGAGTTTGAACTCCTCTACACCCATGGCATCGCAAGTGCACAAATTTCTTTCATTTTTTGATTTGATTTGTTTATGCCGCTATATTGCTTCAATAGATGACCACACAATAAACAGAACCCGTTTGAAACACGTTCTCACCATAAACTCACTTAAGCAGAAGCATTTTGGCAATGAAATTAATGATGCCACTAAACCCGTAACAAATCTCTCTGACCATGTACTCTCAGAAAGCGAAGAATTTGTTCTTGTATGCGGTCTCAATTTTGATGCATCTTCATCCCAAATCAAATGGGAAGAGCTCTTTGCTGAGTTTGAACTCCTCTACACCCAACTATCTCACTACAGACCAGCATCCATTGAAGACGCTGAATATTTGAAAGCGCGCCGAGCTGATCTACTGCATGCATAACACAGGTTTCCAAACAACCTGTCTAACTTCCACATGCAAGCAAATGTCTTGCAGCATTGCGTGGCCTCAAACCTAATCCGGACATATACATCAAGGAATGGAAATAGTCACCCTTAACAAGTGAGACCACATCAACAAAATGCAAGGCAGTCTTAAGGATGGGTTCAAATTGATACCCGTTGGACAGCAAAATGACTAGACAGCCTTAGAGTCATAGAGCCATAGAGTCATAGAGGTCTACAACACAGAAAAAGGCCCTTCGGCCCATCAAGTCTGCACCGGTCGAACAAGTACCTAACTATTCTAATCCCATTTTCCAGCACTAGGCCCATAGCCTTGTATGCCATGGCATCACAAGTGAACATCCAAATACTTCTTAAATGTTATGAGGGCTTCTGCCTCTACCACCCTTTCAGGCAGTGAGTTCCAGATTCCCACCACCCTCTGGGTGAAAAAATTCTTTCTCACAACATCTTTACACCTGCTGCCCTTTACCTTAAATCTATGCCCCCTGGTTATTGATCCTTCCACCAAGGGGAAAAGTTCCTTCCTGTCCACCCTATCTATGCCCCTCATAATTTTATACACCTCAATCATGTCCCCCCTCAATCTCCTCTGCTCCAAGGAAAATAACCCCAATCTATCCTCATAATTAAAACTCTCCAGCCCAGGTAACATCCTGATAAATCTCCTCTGCACTATCTCTAGTGCAATCACATCCTTCCTATAATGCAGATTCCAGAACTGCACGCAATACTCTAGCTATGGCCTAACCATCATTTTATACAGTTCCAGCATAACCTCCCTGCTCTTATATTCTATGCCTCGGCTAATAAAGGCAAGTGTCCTATATGCCTTCTTAACCACCTTATCTACCTGGCCCGCTACCTCAAGGGACCGGTGGACATGCACACTAAGGTCCTCTGATCCTCGTTACTTCCAAGGTCCTATCATTCATCGTGTATTCCCGTGCCTTGTTTGTCCTGCCCAAGTGCATCACTTCACACTTATCTGGATTAAATTCCATTTGCCACTGATCAGCCCATCTGACCGGCCCGTCTATATTCTCCTGTAAACTAAGGCTATCCTCCTCACTATTTACCACCCCACCAATTTTCGTGTCATCTGTGAATTTACTGATCAACCCTCCTACATTCAAGTCTAAATCGTTTGTGTATACCAAAAAGAGCAAGGGACCCAACACCGATCCCTGTGGAACCCCACTGGACACAGGCATCCAGTCACAAAAACACCCCTCAACCATCACCCTCTGCTTCCTGCCACTCAACCAATTCTGGATCCAATTTGCCAAATTGCATCCCATGGGCCCTAAACTTCTTTATCAGTCTCCCATGGGGAACCTTATCAAAAGCTTTCCTGAAGTCCAAGTAGACTACGTCAAATGCATTGCCCTCATCTACACACCTGGTCACCTCTTTGAAATGTTCAGTCAAATTGGTCAGATATTGAATTTTTCGAAGAGGTAACCAGGTGTGTAGTTGAGGGCAATGCATTTGACATAGTTGCTCGAAAGTAAGCTAAAAACATTTTGCTGGACTTGTATAAGAACGATGAGCTACCACGTGATATATATGACAGAGTCCATCCTTAAGATTTACTTCATCCGTGTGTGTATGGACTGCCCAAGACACACAAAAGTAATGTCCCTTTACACCCATTTTAGCTATGACCGGTTCTACACAACATGAATTGGCCAAATGTTGGGCAAATTGTTACAACCAGTTTGACCACGTTTTCCACATACACAGTGAAGGAGTCTTTCACATTTGTGAAGGCCGTACAGCATTTGCATACCAAAAGTAATGCTGTGTCCATGTGCAAATTGCCAGCCCATTCACCAATATTCCACTTAAAGAAGCCATAGATATTTGTGTTGCAGCACAATATCATGGTGATCTAGACCTGCCACCATTGTGTGAATCAGTATTCATTGAATTTATGAACTCGGCAACTCGCGCAGTTGAGTTCAAGTTTCATAACACCGTGAATGCTCAAATAGATGGTGTTGCCTCTAGGCCCAGATCTCGCAAACATCTTTGTTGGATTCCATGAGAAACGTGTTTTCAGTGGAATGACACCTAACCTCCTATCCCTCGCATATTTCTGATATGTAGATGATACATTCTCTATATTTAAATCTGCAGCTGCATGTCATAATTTCCTTAATGGATTCCATCCTGCACTCAAATTCAACTTTGAAATGGAGCAGTCAATGAACTCCCCATCCTGACATACTAATTGAGAAATCTGCTAGTGAGTTCTCTAACACGGTCTATCAGAAGCTTGTCTTCACTGGTCAGTATACACGTTGGGATTCTTACAGTTCCACATACTTTGAGATTGGTCTTATTGGCAACCTTGAAAATAGGGTATGCAAGCTGGATGCTGAAATACGGTGCATCAAAAGCATCCTGCGGGTTAATGGCTACCCTGATCAGATCATTTTGTGTTGTAAATCATGAATGGGCCTAAAGCTGTTAACTTTGGCCCTGAAAAGTGCCAGTCTACCTCACATTACCCTGGAAGGGTAAGGTATCTCAAAAATTTGAGCAATAGGTGAAACTAGCTGTTTCACAATACTACTATGCAGTAGCAACACGAGTGGTACTCACCACTAACAGGATGCTGATGTCAAGCCAAAAAGACATTCTGCTTATCACACAAATGAGTAATGTGGTATATGAATTTCAGTGCCAGTGTGAGGCTAGGTATGTAGGTCGTATGTCCCAAAGATCGGCGTATCATAACAAGCAACATGTCCCAGCTCCTGTCCGCAACAGGCAAAATGCAAATTGTACCAACGAGCCTATGCTTACAAAACTCAAAACAGTGTCCAGCATTAGATGTGATTCCACGATTGGACGACATTTGCTAAGTAATCCTCACTGTGCTAAGAATTACGCTAACAATTTAAGATTGTCAGTTGGGTTCACAGTGTGGCACATTTGTGTGTACTGAAAGCTGCATATATTAATACACAGGGCCCTGTTCTTTGTAGACAGAAAGAACATGTACACATGTTGCACCTGTTTCAGCTAAACAAAATAAATGACATCCATTAATTGACTCATTCCTGAGGGCAATGCCTTGATCAACCAGAGTCACCCACAGTGCTGTGAGGGAGAAAGTACCAGGCTTTTGACCCACTGACAGTGGAGAAGTGATATTGTTTGGGTTTTGAAATGCAGCAGTACTACATGTCCAATCTGGCTTGCCGTAGTTATGTGGCCCTTGCCGGGAGGCAATCTCTCTGTAAACTGCCATTTTACACCAGTTGAATAAAGAACTACAATGAGAAAGCACTGCAATCATTGAACATGAAACATGGTATCAGGAGTGGATTTAAAATAGATTTGAAACCCTGAAAACTTTGCAGAGAAGCCACAGCTCAGAAAGGCACACAAAAGTGTTTGAATCTGCTAAAAGCTGCTGAAGAAGGGCAAGGGAAAGCGAACTTAAACCGAAGGCTGCAAATAAAATACTGAGTGGGTTAACATGACTGTAAACTTCCCCCTCCTAGCTCCTGCCAAAATGAAAGGTGATACCTGGCAGTACTGGTAGTTTTTCCACTTGCAATTGGAAAAGCTATGAGATTCCAACAGATTTAATTTACAAGTTAGAGCTGATAAGAGTAGCCACACTTCTAAAGCTGCTGGGGAGGGACTGCAATAAATTGTAAAATTAAACCTTAAATCTATCCAACAAACAAAGGAAACAAACAACAAAGATTTTGAACATCTTGAACCTCGAGTGAATGTTAATTATGAATGCTATGTATTCAACACAAGAGTTCTAAGTGCAAATAAGTGCAAACAAGCCCATTGAACAGAATGTGACTGTAATAACACAGCTTGCAGAATTTGGACAACAAAAAAATGATCTGATTAAAGATCGAATAGTCGCAGGCATACGAGATCTCTCAGTGAGAACCAGTCTACTGAAATAGGAGAAACTTACGTTCAGTAAAGCGATAGATGTGTATAGAAATGTGGAGCTTGTAAAACATCAGTTAAAGTGCATGCATGGCAGAGCAGACCAGGAGGTACATTACGCTGATAGGCATAACAGGCAGAAACACCAGAGCAATCACAGACAAAGGGCAGGATGCAAATATGCGGAGGGCATCATACAAAGGAAAATAAGGATTGTCCAACATGGGGAAGGCAGTGCTTTAACTGCAAGAAGATGAATCATTTCGAACACAAGTATTTGGGTAGAAAGAAACAAAACGAGCCTATTCAGATGGCCACTGGAGAGATATCAGCAGAAAAGTCTGATGAAGCATTATACATGATACAACAGGTTGGTTCTGTCGGCGGAACTGTCCCAAAATGAAACTAAGTGTGGCAGGGGGCAGCTTTAGCAGTGCCCAGCCTGCCGTTCATAATGATGGCAACTAGCATCTGATTCTGCGCTTGGAGCCTCATTAATTATGCAAAGGCGCTGTTTCATCTGGCAGGTCAGGAGCTGATTCATCCGCCCGCTGTCAGCTGGTGTGTTCGAAGGTCCAGGCGCCATATTTAAGCACCAGTCCAACACACAATCTCAATCTCTTCAGCCCACCAGAGATGTCTGTAACCCATAAAAGAAAGGCTGAGTGCCTCAGGACAATGTCTGTGTTCCGCTTCATCCACCAGGCCCTGTTCAGAGGAGTGCAGGAACAAAGGCACGTGTTCTACCCCGTGGATGGCTGCAGGAAGCACAACAGCCTCACCTCTCGGACCTGGGAGCCCATCACGAAGCAAGTCAGCACAGCTGACACCCGAGCCCAAAGTGCCACCCAGTGCAGCAAGAGGATGGACGATCTCATTTGCTCCGCCAAGGTAAGTCATCCTTCAACACCCTCTGATATCAAGCTTTCATCATGGCATCATGCACTCAAAAAGCTACTCTCTTCAGGGGTCTCATGCAACCATTAACAGAGGACACATATCAACACATGATCTCTCAACGAGACTTTCACATCACCGCCATCCCATCTATCATGTTGCTCACACTCCATCCTCTAGCCCTTCTGGGGAGGGCTCACCACACACAGGGGACATGCACC
Organism: Carcharodon carcharias; assembly: GCF_017639515.1. NCBI lineage: Eukaryota > Metazoa > Chordata > Chondrichthyes > Lamniformes > Lamnidae > Carcharodon > Carcharodon carcharias. The sequence goes on along the minus strand of NC_054469.1, from coordinate 140,928,530 downwards.
TCACCCAAACTCTGCTCCATCCCTCCTCATCACATGCCTTTCTTTTTTCTTCATACAGACCAAGCTGGAACACAACAGGCACCAGAGAGCGCAGACCGGGGGAGGGGGATGGGGACAATGTCCGACATACTCACTCTCAGTGAATTCAAGGAGGCTGCAGCTGGCTGTGAAGGGCAGGGATTGCTCCTGTACAGGAGGGGAGATCGGCCTCTCCCACCAACCCAGTACAGATCACAGCTCTATCACTTTATCAAATCCTGACATTTACAGTGAGTCACATGCAGTCCAATCTAGCTTATGCTCATTAGCTGAAACTCACTTTTCTATTTTCTAGGCACAAGCACATCGAGGCCCTCAAGCCAGCCCAGCATGAGTGTGAAGCCTTGGACCTCATCTGAGGACGAAGCTTCAGAAGAACCTTCACGCACTCACACGCACACTCCACCAGCTCAAAGACACACACTCCGGTGGAGCAGAACTGTAGGTTAGGTTCAGGCTCGTTTTCTGGAGAACGTCTCACTGACACGTTCCTGCAGCAGTCAGAGGCAGGGACAGCCCAGGTCTCTGGCACTCAGAGGGCTGCTGGAGACCAACCACCTGCTCGATCCGAGTCAGATGATGGGTCTCTGGAAGCGGCAAACAAATCTATGCTGGAGATGCAACGACAGGCGGTGGAACATCAGGCAGAGATTTGACAGTCACTCAGCAGACAAGAACAAATGATAAAGGATTCCTTTTGCATTCTGCCTGATGTCGTGGCTCCAACATGTGAGCACCTTGAGGTCACCATGGGAAGGCTGGTGACCACCATGGGAAGGCTGGTGACCACCATGGAGACCTTGGTCCAGCTGTTCTTTCTGGATTTCTGCTCGGCCCTGCACTCCATAGTGACACACCTCGATCGGGCACCATCAGGATGTAGGCGACGTGGCAATGAGGCAACTTGACCTCCTCCAGGTGCACCATCTGCTGAAGGAATCAGGGTGGGGGCCTTGAGCTCCCACAAGGAGAATGAGCATTAGCCGGTCACACCCGGGGGGCCTCCTCTCAGGGCACTCCAAGTGTGTGTAGCTGCTCACAGTGCCCTCTGTTGTGACCCCATCCACTCCAGCTCCTCAGGCCACTGAGAGCACTTATGATGCTGAGCAGGTGACCCTCATGAGGCTCGGTCTCTGCAGGCCACGAAACACCAGTGGATGATGCCAAAGTCATCACAGACATCTGGGCGTAGGAGTCAGCAGCTGCCTCCATCTCTGCTGCAGATTTTGGGGCTGCACCCAGGCATAGCGGTAATGTTAGGAAAGTTAAGAAAAATTGATGTCACTTTTGGGTCACGGGAGTGCTAGACATGTAAAGAAATTGCACTTTTGTCAATACATTTGATGGTTATGTGAATGTTCCTGTCACCTGAAGGCATTGTGATTTTGTACTTTGGAATCCTCTTATTTTGAGATTCAGCCTTCCTCCTACTCAGTGATTGTGTCCCAATATGAGATTCACATTCCTGTGATGTCAACCTCAATTGAGCTAGTATCTGCGCCATTTGTGAGATGTGTTTAAATCTTTATTGGAAGTATGTGATGTAAGAGTTTCTCACCCTTTTTCCTCAAAGAACACTATTGAGTGAGGGCAGATCATTAGCATTGATAATCTAGTGGCATGTACGTCTCCTCAGTGGTAGTGGCAGAAGAAAAGACATGCACAGGAGGAGGAAATCCCTAGGCATGTCCACATCTTAGTCGGAGCAGTGTGCAAGCATCATTAGATGTTGGTGAATACTTCAATTCTTCCCACGCATCGCTCTTGTTCCTAAGTGGACTCTCAGTTCCCAGAGTGAGTTCACTCACAGGGCCCCACGAACCAAAGCAAAGATCATGGCCTGGTGATTCATGAGGCAAGTGTGACTGCAGGACTCATTGTTGCTGCAAGTGGGTGGACATCCCCTAAGTTTAAAGAAGATGGCATTGAGGTCTAGGTGAGATGTGGCCATATTTCCTCACTTGACTTCACTCTTCGTCGAACCTGTCAGTGATTAACATATCACAGGCACGTCTCCAATGTCTTCCTTCCTCCATGGCATGATGACACTCAAGCTGACCCTCAGCAGCCTCCTGAGGTTTCTGGGCCTTTGGACCTTCATCCTCTAATAAGTTCTCATCTTCCTCCAGGTCATCCTCTGGCAGGTGGTCACTTCTTTAAATAACCAGATTATGAAGGGTGCAACACACTGTGGTGATGCAGGAAACCCTGTCGGGAGTGTATTGGAGTGACCCGCCTGAGCGGTCCAAGCATCTGAAACGCATCTTCAGAAGCTCTATGGTCTGTCCTGTAAGGGAGCATGTGGACCTGTGAGCAGCGTTGTACTTCTCTTTGGAACTACTCTGAGGGTGAAGCACCGGTGTCATCAGCCAGTGTTTCAGTGTGTACCCCTTATCTCCAAGCAGCCATCCCTGCAGACATAATGGCCCATTGAAAATTTCAGGCACCTGGGAGTAACTCAGGATGTAGGAGTCAAGGCAACTCCCAGGGTACTGTGCACAAACATGCAGTATGTGTTTCCGGTGATCACACAGCAGTTGCATGTTGATGGAATGATAGCCCTTGTGGTTTATAAACATTAGGGCCTGTTGCAATGGAGCCCGTATAGCCACATGGGTGCAGCCTATTGCACCCTGCACTCTAGGGAAGCCTGAGATGGAGGCGAAGCTGGTGAATCTCGCAGCCTGGCTATTTTCGTCCAGAGCAAACCTGACATAATGATGGGCCTTCCTTTAAAGGGCACCTGTGACCTCCTTTATGCATTGATGTGTTGCGGACTGAGAGATGCTGCACAGGCCTCCTGTGGATACCTGGAAAGACCCAGAGGCAAATAAATTGAGTGCTGTGGTCACCTTCAAAGCCACTGGCAGGGGATACCCTCCAATTCCATGTGGTGTCAGGTCTTCGTGAAGAATGTGACATTTGTGATGTACCAGAGCTCGGGACAAGCACAGACATGCACTGTATTGTCTCTCGCTCATTTGTAAATAGGAGACTCTTGGATAATAAACCCTGGGCCTGGTGAGTTGTCCCCATTGTCTGGGTTTCTCCTCCTGACCCCCCGTGCATGCCCTGACTCTGCTTGACCATGTCCCTCCTGCTGGAGCTGCACGCGGATTCACCCCTCCTTCCTCCACCTCCTCCATTGCATTAGGACCCTGACAAAGGCAGCATTGAGCCCTGAATCCATATCTGTTTTTGTCTTCTCTCTAAAAGGAAAGATTGAAGACATTAATGATTCAAGGGGCAAGAAAGTGAACTCCAGAAGGTGAAACGTTTGGAAACTGTAAGGGTCCATTGTTTTTCCTGTATGCTTGTATCGTGACTGATGCTGCCCTGTCCCTGAGCCACTGGCACATACATTGAAGTAGTCAAAATAGCATCACAGATATGTAACATCCTGAGCTCTGTGTGAGATGCTAAAGTTTAAGTGAGATGATTGACCCATTCTTGCTCTGTGCTCTAATCTCTGATGTGGCATATTATTGACCAATCAGTTGCTCATAGTTGATGACAGGATGACCTTTGGCCCATTAGGAGTGTCACGTCTGGTGAACATGTGACAGGCCTTCATTGATGGAATGCCATATATGGTTCAGCTGTATCTCCCTCATTATTGCCAGCATTCCCAATTTCTACATTCCTCTGTGTTATACTTTAGATGCAGTGACTGTGATGTGTAGCCACTGAGTTCTGAGTAGCCCTTTAACAGTGCTAATGAAGCCATTGGCTTTAAGTGGCTTTCATCACAAGGAGGTCTTGCTAGCTTTAAATCTACTATGCGATGTGCTGCGACCTTGGACTACCTTGCCAAGGTCAAAGCTGACCTGTTGTTTCTGCAGGAGTGTGCGATTCCACGCCTCAGCTCCTGCAGGCAATGGTCATGATGGTGGTCCCACGGGTCATCGATCAGGTCGGGCGGAAGCGACTCTTGTTTCTCCGGCCTGGGTATTCTGCTGCGGGGAGGCAGCTTCACCGTCTCCGAGGTTAAGGAGGTGGTGGGGGGAGTGCCTCCTCATAGCAGACGTAATGAACAAGGACACTTCACTCCGGTTAATTAACGTGTACACCCCGTCACAAGGGGCTGAGCGGCTGGAGGTTTTTCAGCAGCTCCCACTGCTGCTGGCGACCTCCAGGCCGGTCATTCTGGGCGGTGACTTCAACTGCATCAATGATGCGGCTGGACAATCCGGTAGGGCCGACAGCAGATTGGACGCTACGTCCAGATCCCTGTTGGAAACAGTAAAGGAAGCCAAGCTGCACAATGTCTTCAGCAACCCTGCAGATGGAGCGCAGCGTAGATACACCTGGTCGCGGCCAGACGGGGCTGTTCATTCCAGGATCGACTTCCTGTTTGTGTCCCGTGCGTTCGCAGTCAGATCCACCGACGTCAAGCTGGTGTTTTTCTCTGATCACTGCCTCCTACTGGCTGACTGCCACTTAGAGAAGGACCAGAGGGTTGGCAGGGGGGCATGGAAGCTAAACGTGCAACTGCTGACCCCAGAGAACATTGAGGAGCTCAAGAGGGATTACAAAGGTTGAAGAACCGTGAAACCCCACTTTGAGTCACTGACACACTGGTGGGAAGCGATCAAGGGAAACATCAAGAGGTTTTACATTCTCAAAGGCACCCAGAAATCTGAAAGGAACAGAGGGAAATGCCCCGACTCCAGAAAAACATGCAGAATCTGCTCTGGCTGCAGTCGATGGGAGTCGATGTCAAGGAGGATCTCCAAGAGGTGAAGAGCCAGCAAGCCTCGCTCTTTGCCTCGGAGGCCTCCAAGATCATCTTCCGTTCCAGAGTCCGCTCGGAGCAGGATGAGACGTGCTCACGTTTCTTCTTCCAAAAGGTACACAGAGAGAGCTCTGTGATCAGCAGCCTGAAGGAAGAAGACGGCTCAGTAAAGTCATCACAGTCTGACATTTTGAGGATCAGCAATCCTTTTATGCCGGATTGTATGACGTGAAGCCCACAGACAGCACGGCCTCCCAGTCCTTCCTGTCCTCTATCACGGGGATCTTAGACGACAGTACATGGGAGAGCCTGGACAAACCGCTAACTCCTGACACACTGACTAAAGCCCTTCAGTCCTTCGAGGAGAGTAAAACTCCCGGAAACGACGGCTTGCCGGCAGAGTTGAATTCGGCTCTGTGGGACTGGATCAGCCCAGACCCGCTAGAAGTGTATGAGAGTATGCTTCTGGCCGGCAGCTTGTCAGAATCCATGAGGAAAGGCATTATCACCCTCATCTACAAGCACAAGGGGGGAAGGGAGGAAATTAGAAATTGGCGACCCATTTCACTGTTGAATGTGGACCATAACATATTGTTTAAGGTCATCACCAATCGGGTCAAATCCGCTCTGGAATTGGTGACCAGACCTGCACTGTGCCGGGCAGGAAGATCTCTGACAGCCTCGCGTTGCTCAGGGATACGATTGCCTATGTGCAGGACAGGGATGTGGATACCTGCCTCATCAGCCTGGATCAGGAGAAGGCCTTTGACAGAATATCACATACCTACATGGTGGATGTCCTCTCCAAAATGGGGTTTGGGGACGGAATTCTCAATTGGATCCAACTGCTCTACACTAACATCAGTAGCGCAGTCTCAATCAATGGGTGGGAATCAGATAGCTTTCCAATTAAATCTGGAGTCAGGCAGGGCTGTCCCCTCTCGCCTGTTCTTTTCATGTGTTGCATAGAACCCTTTGCTGAGTCCATCAGGAAGGATCCGGGCATAAGAGGAGTGACGATCCCAGGCAGTGGAGGCACTCAGATCAAAGCCTCCCTGTACATGGACGATGTCGCCGTCTTCTGCTCGGATTCACTGTCGGTGTGCAGACTTATCCACATCTGCGACTAGTTTGAACTGGCCTCAGGAGCTAAGGTAAATCGTGGGAAGAGTGAGGCCATGTTCTTCAGGAACTGGGCTGACTGATCCTTTGTCCCTTTCACTGTCAGGTCTGATGGCCTGAAGGTGCTGGGTATATGGTTCAGAGGGACCGGGGCATGCGTTAGAAACTGGAAGGAGCGAGTGTTTATGGTGAAAAGAAAACTGGGCATGTGGGAGCGACAGACCCTCTCCATTGCGGGTAAGAACCTGGTCATCAGGTGTGAGGCACTCTCGCTGTTGCTGTACGTGGCACAGGTCTGGCCCATTCCACACTCCTGCATGTTGGCGATCACCCAAGCCATCTTCCGCTTTATCTGGAGGTCGAAAATGGATCGTGTCTGCAGGGACGCGATGTACAAGCCTCTAGATAAAGGGGGAAGAAAACGTGCCCAACATTGCCCTCATACTGATGGCCACCTTTGTGTGTGGCTGCATCAAGCTGCGCGTAGACCCTCAGTACGCAAACACCAAGTGTCACTACGTGCTGAGATTCTACCTGTCCCCAGTATTGCGAAGGATGGGTCTGGCCACGCTGCTGCGGAACCCTCCCAGTAGTTGGACTGTGCCGTACCACTTGTCCCTCATGGGAAAATTTATGCAGAGAAACTTTCACCACAAGTCCATCAGGCAGTGGTCAGCACGTAATGTCTTAGAGGCCCTGGGGGAAAAGGAGAGAGTGGATCCTGTGGAATGGTTCCCCGAGCAGACTGTCAAAGTCATTTGGCAGAATGCCTCATCGCCAGAACTTTCCAACAAGCGCCAAGATGTAGCTTGGCTGGTGGTGAGAAAGGCCCTCCCCATCAGATCCTTCCTACATGCCAGGAGTCTCACCCCCTCTGCACGTTGCCCTCAAGGTGGCTGTGGTGGGGAAGAGATCGTTGTTCACCTCCTTGTAGATTGTGCCTTTGCAAAGAAGGTCTGGAGAGAGATGCAGTGGTTCCGGTCGAGGTTCATCCCGAGCAGTTCTGTGACACAGGACTCTGCTCTACGGGCTGTTCCCAGGGACACACACCGAGACAAACATCAACTGCAGCTGGAGGATCATCAACTCGGTAAAAGACGTTCTTTGGTCTGCCCGAAACTTGTTGGTCTTCCAGCGCAAAGAGTTGTCTCCGACCGAGTGTTGCAGACTGGCACATTCCAAAGTCCAGGACTACGTGCTGAGGGACGCACTAAATCTTGAGGCAGCTGCCGCAAAGGTGCAATGGGGAAGGGTCGCTGTCTAAGACCTTTCTGCCATAGTGCACCGAGGGGCTGGAAACTGTATAGACCCCTCGGGATGTACAGCTCAAAATGAATGTCTGAAAATGATTGTAATATTCATCGTTTGTACTGATACACCTTGTGATACATGTTGTAAAAGCTGAACCTGATTGTACTTTTGTAATGGTGATTTTGAAATGGTTTGGAATGTTCTTGAAGATATTTAATGGATAAAGTATATTTTTGCAAAAAAAAAGTCTTGCTTCTTTCTCTCTAAGCAGACTCCTGCTCACCCAACAGCCACAAGAGGTTAGAGGGCAACCTCAGAAAGTCCCCCCTCGTGTTCGCCCTTCCCCCTCACTGCCATGCCACAGCCTTCCCTCCCCATTGCACTCTATGTTCGCCCTTCCCCCAACTGTCATTCCACAGCCTTCCCTCCCCATTGACCCCCCCCACCCCGTCACCATGTCAATGAAAGCAAAGAGAAGGAATAGTCAAACCCTACAGCGCAGCGGAGTGGCGTTCATTGGAACAAGACCAATGCAGCACCATGGCCAGTATGTTCCACTCACCTCAAAGTTACCAGTGAACTGAGGCCCAACTTGTGCATCCCACCCCTTTTCAAACGGGTTTGACACTGACGTAATTTCCCGCTGGGCTGATGGAAGATTGGAAGGCTTGGCAAGATTCTGGCTAGCAGCTTTTTTAATGAGCACCCAGACATGCTAATGAATGCAAATTGCGTTTGCGCCACAAGTCAACCTGCCATGAACACACCATCGGGAGAATTGCGACTTATTTTCACAACGATGGATTTCCGATTCTTTTACCTCCCACTGGATTCTCTGCTCCTGACCACCATGAAACCCATCTCGGGCGGGATGGGAGAATTCCACTCGTCAAGTCGATAGGCAATAAATGGTTTGTGACTATTAGAATGATGGCCGCAGAAGGAGACCATCAAATGAACAAGAAGTGTCAAATAGACACTGATGCATCATGCAACATCATGATCTTCACAGATCTGTGGGAAATAGCTCAACATGGTGATCCAAAAATGAAGCCCTCAAAAGTAAGGTTGAGGCTAAATGCTGGCACGATACTCATATCGAGAGGACAAATTAGTCTGAGAGCCCAATGCGATGGCAAGAAGGAAGATCTACAGCTCCATACCATAGACAGTATGCAAAATCCACTCATCTCAGCCGGGCCAAGTCTAAAGTTTGGACTGGTAACCATAAACATGCCAACAGAGATTCACAACATGTCCCAGCCTGCAAAACCATTGACTGCCAAACAGATCCTGGAGCAGCACAAGGATGTGGTTTCAGGGTTTGGATGTCTACCTGGTGAATATCATCTCGAAGTAGATTAGAGTGTAAGACTAATTCAACAGCTGCTGAGAAGAGTTCCAGCTGCCCTCAAGTTAAGCCTAAAGGACAAGGTTGAAGAGCTGGAAAAGAGGGGAATAATCAAAAAAGTGACACCTCCTACAGACTGGATTAGCAGCATGGGAACAGTGAAACAACCTGGAAAGCTGTGAGTATGCTTAGACCCAAAGGATCTAAATAAAGCGCTGAAGAGATCTCACTACCTACACCAGTCATTGAAGGAATTTTGCTGCAACTTGCCAAGAAAAAGATCTTAACCATCCTTCACATCTAGGGTAGTAATGGACAAGTGAAGCTGGATGAAAGCAGCAGCTTTCTAATTACATTCTGGACGCCATTCAGGAGATACAGGTGGTTGCACATGCTGTTTGACATTTCCACAGCTCCAGAAGAGAATCAAAGCAGACAGCATGAGATAGTCAGTAATCTTCCCAGAGTGGAAGCCATAGTAGGTGATCTACTAGTTGATGGATGTGGAGACACAAGAGAAGAAGCCATAGCTGAATATGATCAGAATTTAATACAAAACTGCTAGAGAGAGCTCGTCAGATGAGCTTGAAGCTGAACAAGAACAAATTGCAATTGAAGATGCCTGAAGTCAAGTACATAAGTCATGTACAGATATCAAAAGGTTTTTGCCTGGATCCTGACAAGGTGAGAGCTGTAGCAGCAACCAACATGAAAGCAGTGCACCGATTTGTTGGATTTGTGAACCATTTAGCAAAGTTTTGCTCAATTTGTCGTTGGAATGTGAACCATTGTGCAAGCTCATTGCCAAAGAAGTGCAGTGGTATTGGGTCAGAATAAGAAGCAATGTTCACTAAAATCAAACAACTACTGATGACAATACCAGTGTTGAAGTACTATGACATCAATGATGAAGTCACACTGCAGTGTGACACCAGTGAGACAGGTCTTGGAGCAACCCTAATGCAGCAAGGACAACCAGTCACATTCACATCCAGGGAACTAATGCAAATGGAACAACGTTGCGCTCAGATCGAGACAGAGTGCCTGGCTATTTCGGTTGTGTGTATTTTCATCAATACCTGCTTGGGAGAGACAAAGTAGAATGGAGTCTGTCCTCAAGCCACTTCAAAACATTTTTCTCAAACCATTACTATCTGCTCCAAAGCAACTGCAAAGAATGTTGCTTTGTTTACAGAGATATCATCTGAATGTGACATGAAAGCTGATATGACCCACCTCGAGGTGAGATTTCCTAAGGTTGTTGATCCTCAATTAGTAACCATCTGGCTGGAACACCCCCAAATTGTGATGCCCAGGCCAGGAGGGATGAACTGGCTCCCTGTCTTTATTCAGCTACCCCACTGTTGGCTGCAACAAGATTTAATCTAAAAGGGATCTCTTTCGTGGATATTTTTTTCCCAGGCCCAATCATTCTGGTTTTGAAGGAACCAATTTGGTTAGATTTCCTTGAGTTAAAGGTAAGAGCAAGTTTATTAGCTACGAAAGGCAAGAAAAGATAAAGCACATGCATAAATGGTCATACAGGTTAAATTAAGAATTTTTAAAAATTAATTCATGGGACATGGGCTTCGTTGTCTGGGCCAGCATTTATTGCCCATCCCTAGTTGCCCTTTAGCTTGAAGTAAGTGAATATATATCTATCTATTTATATGTATATATATTATATATAGTTCCAGTAGTTTTGAATCCAGATGATGAACAATCGGTATTGAGGTTCCAATAGAGTTGAATTCGGTAGAGCGGGAGAGAGAGCGGGATACCTGTGAAATGGCTGTTACTTCTGAGTCAAACTTCCAGCACTTGCTCTCTCTCAGAACACCCACCAACAGACAGATGCTGGGGCAGCTTTTCAACTCACTTTTAATCACTTCTTTGTATATTCCAATTGGGATGTGAATTCATAAATCTCCCTGGGCATTTCTCACAGGATTTATTGATGAGATGATGCCCATCTCCCATTATGTCCCATTGTCTCTACCAGAGGGAGCATTTAGTTTCCGGATGTCTTTAGAAATACCTTGTCTGGCAACAGGATGGGGTTCCATTATCTCTTAGGGAGTCACCCTGCAGCATTGCAATTAGTGGTTTGTGTGCATTTTAAAAAAACTCAGGTCTTATTTTTAAAGCCCAATATTTCCAGACGCAATTCTGTGTTTTTCCTTCATTATCATGACAAAGCAATGGAAACAGATGTACATCACAGACATGCAGAAAGTTGAGGATGCTACAACAGAATGTGAAATCTTCCAGGTTCAATGTGAAGCAGTAGCTCAACATGATCTGGGAGTCATCGACTCAGCAGAGACGTTGAACCTGACCGACAAGTGCCTTGCTCCAATCAAGAGGACTACGCAGCAAGATGCATCTCTCCAAGTGCTACAAGAAGTAGTGATGAAAGGACGGCCTGAGAGCATCAAGGATACATCAAGAGCATATTGGGCATACCAAGATGAAGTGACAGCCCAAGATGGCATCTTGTACAAAGGAAATAGAGTCATCATCCCCAAGGAGATGAGAGGAGAGATGCTGAAGCATATTCATGCAAGCCATCAAGGAATTGAATCCAGACCTAGAAAGACAAGAGGAGTGCTCTCCTGGCCAAACATGACCAATGAAATTAAAGACCACATAGACCAGTGCAGTGCTTGTAACGAGTACCAAGTTAAACAAGCTAGAGAGCCGTTGATGACACATGACATCCCATGGATGAAGCTTAGAGTAGACACCTTCGCTATAGCAGGAACTGATTATCTTGTCACTGTAGGCTACTATTCTGACTACTGGGGGTTAGACCAGCTGACTTCAACAACAGGAGAAATAGTAGAATGCCTGAAAGCACACTTCAGTTGGTATGGCATTCTAGACATTGCGGCGAGTGACAATGGCCCTCAGTCCACAACTGAAGAAGTCAGCTGTTTCACAAAGAATTGGGAAATTCAACACTACACATCATCTCCACAGTATCCCCAGTCAAATGGAAAGGCTGAGGTGGTAGTGAAAATCGCCAAATGAATCATTAAGAAATTGAGCAAATCCAGTACTGATGAATAAAAGGCAATTCTTGAGTGGAGAAATACATTGACTGAAGGCATGGAAAGTTGTACATTCCTGAGACTAATGTCATGTCACACCCAAACTACCCTTCCAATTGCAGAAAAGCTACTGAAACCAGAAGTAATAATAGGCATGAGTGAAAAAAATCAAGGTGAAATGGCAGAAAGCCAAATTTCATTTTGAAAAGACTGCCAAACTGCTGCCAGAACTGAACGTTGGCGAGTGAGTCAGGGTACAAACCTTCAACGCTCTCAACAGCAGTCAGCCCACATGGCAACTTGGGAAATATGTAGAGAAGTTGTCACTCTGAATCTAATTGCTCCCTCTGGGCATATATGCTCAGCTAGTGAAGCTGTTCCTTCACAGTTATTGGCCAGTTAGGAAGATGTGATCTTACAAGTTGTACAGAGTACAGGATGACCATCAATTTTGGAGGTCCACATGTTCCCAGCCATGGAAATGGAACAACAACTGGTACCACAGAAACAAGTGTCATGGGAATCTCACGCTCTGAACAAAGAACATCACTCAGACGAACAACCAACTACAACGTGCACGTGTACCATTAAGAGACCTGCACAATTTAAAGAATATTATGCAATGCAAGTGCAGAGACTGACTAGTAGAACGAAAGTCATTAATGCATGATAACAATGGGTATGTTATGGGTAACTCGGGTGACTCATAGCTACACATGATCATGCATGCCAATGTGTCTTCTGTTCAATAGGAAAAGGGGAATGTTTAGATATTTTGTTCGTTATGAAACAGGGGATGTTTGGGTTTTGAAATGCAACAGTACTACATGTCCTACCTGGCTTGCCCTAGTCATGTGACCTCTACCATGAGGCAATCTCTCTGTAAGCTGTCATTTTACATCAGTCCAATAAAAACCTACAATGAGAAAATACTGTAATCATCAAACATGAAACATATAGTTCGAAGTCAGGAGGGTGTGTAGCTTGGAGGGGAACTTGCAGATGGTGATGTTTTCATGGGCAGAAGTTTCACCTCAGCAGGTGGGCGCATGCCCGCCGACAATTAAGGCCTATTATGGCCATTAAAGTATCAATTAACTTAAATTTTTCACTGTCGTCCAATCTTATGGTTGACAGGCAGGCGAAAAGGCCAAGTGGACTTTGCATTTTTTTGGAAACCTTATCCCCAGGCGGGGTGAGGTTTCCAATGTCAAATAAAAGTAAAATAAAACTTCTAACATTTCATTTATAACATGTCCCTACTCATAGGAAGGATTTTCCCATCGGCGAATGGGGACGGGGCCCACTCAACGACGCGTAAAATGATGCGGAATGACGTCGGGTGGAACTCCCAACATCATCCTGCGTCATTTGCATTTTCAGGTCGGTGAGGGCTCAGCTGAGTCAGCTGTGTGCCTGCTGACCTGTCAATGGCCTATTGAGGCCATTCAGAAAACAATTAAAGCAATTAGTGGACCTGCCCGTCCAACTTTAAGTTGAAGGGCAGATTAGGAATGCTGGCAGCCTCCTGAAAAAGCATGAAAACTCATCCACAGGTGGGATGAGTTCCATGGCTGAATAAAAAAATTAAGATTCACTTTTATTCAAAACTATGTCCATGTCCCAACTCGTGTGACATTATCATATGAGTGGACATGGATGGCAAATGTAATTTTCCAAAGGTTAATTTTTTCCCTTTGGGAACCAATCTCCCTGAGGCAGCGCTTCGTCTCAGGGAGATCGGAGCACTGCTTCGCGTGCATGCAAGAAGGAGTGCACTTCTGCATTTGGCATTCCCTCCACTGCCCGCACAGGGAGCGCACAGTGCTTCAGTGCGGATGTCACGCTGGGCGGGCCTTAACTGGGGGAAAATGTTGCCCAGAGTCACATGAGGGGACATATTTTATAACATTTTAAAAATCTTTATTCCTTATTTTTGAAACTCTTCATCACCCCGAGGCAGCTCTGTGCCTCAAGGGGTTTTCAAGTGCTCACTTGCGTGCATGTGCAAAATTCCCCGCTCGCCGCCTTGCCCCGCCCGCACTGGCAGTGCTCAGTGCTGCTGCTTGCTGTTCACGCTGGGCAGGCCTTAATTGGCCCACCAGCATGAAATCACAGTCCAACCCTGTTCGCGGATGGTGGTCGGCTTCCCGACCGCTCCCCGCTTGTCCCTGCTGAGCTGGCTTGACAAGGGCAAATTTCTGCCCCATGTGTTTCTTACCCTTGTTCTTCCTGGCGTTAGTGGTCATGGGCTTGGAAGGTTGCTACTTATTGAAGTTAAATACTTAGTTATTTTGTTTTTCATGCCATCATTTCAGCTCAACATATCTGGTCATATTATAACTGCAGTTGTTGTCTATCTTATACTGTATGTTGTAAGTTTATTTTGATGAGATTTTAGGTAGGTTCATATGGTTTATATTGGTTTCTGATTGCCACCATTACAACTATTATTAATGTTTTAAACTTTGGGTGATTATTAGAGATAATTACAATTGGGAAAGGGGTGGTAAAGGAAAGACCAAAGCACCTACCCCAGTTTGAAATGGACTTCTAAAGAGACTTTTTCTGTGATAGATTAAAAGTAACACTAAAGCCTGGAAATAGCTGTCAGTGTTAAGCATATCCCAATGGGGAGCATGCAATAGGTGCCAGAAGTGTTGGGACAGCGGTATAATCACTTACATCTGTTTCCCACCATTTAGTAAATTATTGTCGTCAGGATTTTTAGGTTAAGTACTAATATGCACAATTCATGTGAAAAGGATGCAAAGGCATCAGACTAGGCACTTAAGTGCAAGGTACACATGTTACAGCATTAACACAGTGAGTATTTGACCCAGTCATCTTTCTCAAATAGGTCAAGTCTTGCCAGAGGATCTGAAATAAGAAATAAGGTTTATTGTAGATACTGAACTTAAGTTTTGATCTAAATTCTGGTTATTAAAAATAATGGTGATGTCAACAGTGGGCTTTATTCTCCATTGTGGCTAGCAGAGTACCTGCTGCTCCAAGGTCACAAAAGTTTGGTGGTGCTGCAGCAGAACAAAAGGCAGCCTGGCATTTAAAAGAGAGATCGAGGCCTAAAAGGTTTGGTTAGGGGAGCATTTTGGGTGGAAAGCAACTTAAAAGGCTAATGGAATGTTGACTTTTATCACAGTGATGAAACTACAAAGGGAGGAAGTGAACAGAGCTTTGGTCAGACCTCATTTTGAATAGTGCACTGCAGCCCCAGGAAGGATATATTGGCTTTGGAGGGGTTACAGCACAGATTCACCAGAACTATACCAGGGCTTAAAAGGCTAAATTATGACGGAAGGTGGCATTTTGTGTAAAATGTTGAGATGTGATCTAATCAAGTGTTTTTAATGGCCAGGAGGATTTGATAGGTTAGATAGAAAAAACTACTTCTTTTGATGGGGGAACGAAGAAAAGGGGCGAAAAATCTTAAAATTGGAGGTAGGCCATCAGTGAAATCAGGAGGGATGCTTTGACTCAAAGGCAGTGAAAATCTGTAACTTTCTCCTCTGAAAGATGGTGAATGCTGGATTATTTGAAATTTCCAAGACTGAGATTGATATAATTTTGTTCAGTAAGAGTATCAGTGCACATGGATCAAAGCTTTTGAGGTACAGATCACTATGATCAGACTGAATGATGGAACAACCTCAAAGGAATGAAAGGCCTACTCTTATTCCTATGTTCTCATGAAAGGAAACCAATGGAAAGCCTTCTATCTCAAGTTGCATTGGGTGCTTACCCCCACTACCCCAAGCCCATTTATACTTTTTTCCCGGTGTGTCCTGGGGTTGTCAGAGACCAAGATGGGAAGCATTGAACAAGGTGGGTTGTTGGATCCCAATTCCTCTGCGACCTTTGCGTGTGGCAAATGGGAATAGGGTGTGCTGGGTGATCAGCCTGGTGTGGAGGGAGACAGGGAAGCTGTGTCTTGGACAGGAACCTGGGGCAGAACTTTTCACTCATCGGACGGGCTCACACCTGACCAGAACGAACGTAAAATGACGCGCAACAATGCAGGGCAAGTGTCCCAACGTCATCGCGCACTCATGCGATATTTCAGTCAGTGGGCACACATGGAATTTGGCAGTGCGGCTGCTGAAAATTAAAAGGCCTATTAAGTCCATTAACAATCCAACTCATTTCAAAATTTCATAGCCCTTCCAACCTTACGGTTGGTGGGCAGGCAAAAAGGCCAAGCGGCCTTTGCAGTTTTTGTAAAACCTCATCTACGGGTGGGATAAGGTTTCGATCCGTTATTAAAAAAAAATTCCATACTAATTTCTAACATATCACATGAGTGAGTCACATGAGGGGACATATTTCTTTAACATCTTGCGATGCTTTATTTTGTAAGTTCACACATCGGGTGGGTGCTCGCCCTCCTCTCCCCCCACCCCGCACAGGCAGCACTGAGCAGTGCAGCACACGTTTCACGCTGGGCATGCCTTAATTGGCCCGCCAGTGTGAAATTGTGGTCCGGCCCCAATCGCGACTGGCGGTCAGCTTCCCAGCCACTCCTGCCTGCCCCTGCCAAGCCCACCCATCGAGGGCAAAATTCTGCCCCTGGAGTTTGGCCTCATTGCTTCAGTTTCTCTGGGGAGAATTTTCTCCCTGTTGGGGGTGCTGAGCGGGAACGGACACGGGCTGGCGCACAGTCGATCGCTGCCCGTGATTGGCTGCGCGCCGCCATTTTATGTGGGCGGGCCAATTAAGCCCCGTCTGGTGTGATGCGCACCCAGAAGCGCTGAGAGCTCCCTGTGCGGGCGGTGGGGGGGAGGCTGAGACAGGGCCTGTGCTTTCTCAGAGCTGTCTCAGGGAGATTAGTTTGATTATGAAAAAGTTAAATAAAGAAAAAAAAAATTCAGACATATCCCCTCATGTGACTGCATCACATGAGCTGTGACATGTCAATTAATTTTAATAAAAATTTCTATTCAATTTATAAACACTTCATGAAACCTCATCCCGCCCATGGATAAGGTTTCATGATAAATGCGAAGGCCGCCTGGGCTCTTTGCCTGCCACCAACATTAAGGTTGGACGGGCAGCCCAGACAATCAGCTTAATTAGATTATTACAACCTTAATAGGAATTTGACAGTTCGGTGGGCACACAGCCGACTCTGATGCGCACCTGCCGAAGTGAAGATCAGAATGATGCGCGGTGATGTCGGGACGCACACCCGACATGACAGTATGTCATTTTACATGTCAGCGAGCAGGGTCTGCCCCCACATGCCAACCAGAAGATTCAGGCCTCTGTATTCCCCCAATTTCAGGAGAGCTTGCAGTGGAAAATCCAGCTCAACTGCTGTGATTAGTACAGCATTGCGGATACTGTAAAAACTGCCTTTGTTCTGTGTACAGCCACAAATGGTAGTCATTTGTGTCTCACTGCTGGATACCAACAATTGTTATTAAAAGGAACAGGTTACGAATACAAATATTAAGTGTTAACATTAGGTGTAAACAAATTATACGCAATTTGAAATTCTTCATTCCTGCATTTTTTCCATAACTTGCTTAAAATTTTCCTGTACATTTTAACCAGTTCAGAGCTATGTGCATTATTTGGAAAGTACATAATTGGTTTGGAGTGTTATCCATTGCTGAGATATTATTCAAGCTTCATCCACATGAAATCTAAAAGCCTTGTTGAAATGTTGACTGGGAAACAAATAGCTTCAAAATTTAAAAATAATTGTTTTCAGTTTTCTGTTGTTTATTTTCTCTTTTCTCAGCTCGCATCCTCTTCTTATTTAGAGTGCATTGTTAATTGGTCTTCTATAACTGCTGTAGTCTGCCTGTGATGCACACTGCAAGCAGATTCTTCAGTCCTTTTTCAATGAATCCTTCTGCTTGGTAAAATGACACTCATTACTCTCCTACTGAAGCTGAATATTGCCAGGGAGTAAGTTGCAAGCTGGCTACTAATTTATTCAAAACTTGTACAGTTTTAATTGAGCGATACAGAATGATGGTTGCTTGAGAACAGGACATGCATTTCAATTCTATTAACTTAATTAACAGAAAAATATAAAAATGAGTCCTATACCATTCCTGAAAATGAACTTTTGCATCTTCAAACTGACAACTGGAACCATTCATTTCTGTTGATGTGATTTAAATAACATTGATTCAACTGTACATAGGCCATTATTTTCCCTGCACTAATGCATTTTTCTCATGGTCTCCCAAATTTCAGTCTTGCTTCAATCATTTGTAAATAGAACACTCAGATTCTATTCATTGGAAAGAATTAAGTGTGAGACAAGCTGTAAAACAGCACAATGTCAATGAGATTTGGTGGCTTTGAATAAAGCTACATTCTTTACCAATAAAATGTGAGAAAAACAGGGGCTCTTATAAACTGAGCTACAGTTGAATCATAGAATGAGTGAGAACTTTAGTTCTGTGTCAGGTTATTAATACGAAATACAATGTTGAATTATTTTTTTAAATAATAAAATAACTTCAGTTTACTTTCTCTCATGATGTACATTGTATGCTGTCAGTGAAGAAATGCTAATTCTAAACCAGATCATTAGCAAACTGCATTCTCTCTGGGGCTGAATATCAGTGCGGGATGGGCATATCTCAGTGTGAGAACATTTTATTGCAGTCACATAAGATTTATGCCACTAACCCTGCCAAAATTCAAGGAGCCAAGGGAGTTCCTTAATATTAATAACTTGGTTTGTCACTTTTGTAAATACAGTGAAGTGAATGATTTCAGATGAATATATTAGGCAACTGGTATGGCAATATCCCATGGTGTAATTCCAGGGCCATTATTTTTATTCTATTTAGTATTAAGCATGGATAGCTTAATTACTTTTTATGTTAGCGTGTTCATGCTGTACAACTGGATTTGGTAGGACATAGGCTTTCTCAACAGATATGGACAAAGAAAACAAAAACAAAAATAAAAATACCTGGAAAAACTCAGCAGGTCTGACTGTTTGCAGAGAGGAACGCAGTTAACGTTTCGAGTCCGTATGACTCTTCAACAGAACTAAGGAAAAATAGAAGAGAGGTGAAATATAAGCTGGTTTAAGGTGGGGGTGTGTGGAATAGGTAGAGCTGGATAGAACGCCAGTGATAGATGGAGATTGCGAAAAGATGTCAGAGACAAAAGGACAAAGAGTTGTTGAAGGTAGTGATATTAGCTAAGAAATGTGCTAATAGGTGACATTAAGGGTAGAAAGCAGGACAAGCAAGGTACAGATAGCCCTAGTGGGGGTGGGATGGTGGTGGGGGGAAGGGATCGAAATAGGCTAAAAGGTAGAGATAAGACAATGGATGGAAATACATTTAAAAATAATGGAAATAGGTGGGAAAAGAAAAATCTATATAAATTATTGGAAAAAAAGGGGATCGGAAAGTGGGTGGGGATGGAGGATAGAGTTCATAATCTAATGTTGTTGAACTCAATATTCAGTCCGGAAGGCTGTAAAGTGCCTAACGGGAAGATGAGGTGCTGTTCCTCCAGCTTGCGTTAAGCTTCACTGGAACAATGCAGCAGGCCAAGGATGGACATGTGGGCAAGAGAGCAGGGTGGAGTGTTGAAATGGCAAGTGACAGGGAGGTCTGGGCATGCTTGCAGACAAACCAAAGGTGTTCCGCAAAGCAGTCACCCAGTCTGCATTTGGTCTCTCCAATGTAGAGGAAACTGCATTGGCAGCAACGAATGCAGTAGACTAAACTGAGGGAAGTGCAAGTGAAACATTGCTTCACTTGAAAGGAGTGTTTGGGCCCTTGGACGGTGAGGAGAGGGGAAGTAAAGGGGCAGGTGTTGCACCTTCTGCGGTTGCATGGGAAGGTACCGTAGTAGGGAGTGATGGAGGAGTGGACCAGGGTGTCCCGGGGGGAAAGATCCCTGTGGAATGCCGCTGTGGGGGGTGAAGGGAAGATATGTTTGGTGGTAGCATCATGCTGCAGTTGGCGGAAATGGCGGAGGATGATTCTTTGAATGCGGAGTCTTTTGAGGTGATAAGTGAGGATAAGGGGGACTCTATCATGGCTCTGGGAGGGAGAGGAAGGTGTGAGGGCAGATGCGCGGGAGATGGGCTGGACACAGTTGAGGGCCCTGTCAACAACCGTGGGTGGAAAACCTCGGTTAAGGAAGAAGGAGGACATGTCAGAGGAACTGTTTTTGAAAGTGGCATCATCAGAACAGATGCGATGGAGGCGAAGGAACTGAGAGAATGGGATGGAGTCCTTACAGGAAGTGGGGTTTGAGGAGCTGTAGTCAAGATAGCTGTGGGAGTCGGGAGGCTAGTAATGAATATTGGTGGGCAGTCTATCACCAGAAATTGAGACAGAGAGGTCAAGGAAGGGAAGGGAAGTGTCAGAGATGAACCATGTGAAAGTGATGGAGTGGTGGAAATTGGAAGCAAAGTTAATAAATTTTTCCAGGTCCAGACGAGAGCCTGAAGCAGCACCGAAATAATCATCGATGCACCGGTGAAAAGTTTATGGGAGGGGGCTGGAGTAGGACTGGAACAAGGAATTTTCCACATACCCCATAAAGAGACAGGCATAACTGGGGCCCATGTGGGTACCCATAGCCACACCTTTTATTTGGATAAAGTGAGAGGAGTTTAAGGAGAAATTGTTCAATGAGAGAACAAGTACATCCAGACGGAGGAGAGTGGTGGTGGATGGGATTGTTCAGGCCTCTGTTCGAGGAAGAAGCAGAGAGCCCTCAGACCATCCCGGTGGGAGATGGAGGTGTAGAGGGATTGGACGTTCATGGTGAAGAGGAGGCGGTTGGGGCCAGGGAACTGGAAATTGTTGATATGATGGAGGGTGTCAGAGGAATCGCAGATGTAGGTGGGAAGAGACTGGACAAAGGCAGAGAGAATGGAATCAAGATAGCAAGAAATGAGTTCCGTGGGGCAGGAACAGGCTGACACGATCGGTCTGCCGGGACAGTCCTGTTTGTGGATTTTGGGTAGGAGGTAGAATCAGGCCATCTGAAGTTGGGAGGCTATGAGTTTGGAAGCTGTGGAAGGAAGAACTCCAGAGGAGATGAGGTCAGTGACAGTCCCAGAAACAATGGCTTGTTGTTCAGTGGTGGGGTCATGATCCAGGGGGAGATAGGAGGAAGTGTCTGCGAGTTGACGCTCAGCCCCTGCGAGGTAGAGGTCAGTGCGCCAGACAACAACAGCACCACCATTGTCAGCAGGTTTGATGACAATGCCAGGGTTGGACCTGAGAGAACGGAGTGCAGCAAGTTCAGAAAGAGACAGGTTAGAGTGGGTGAGAGGAGCAGAGAAATTGAGACGACTGATATCACGTCGACAGTTCTCAATGAAAAGATCAAGAGCAAGTAAGAATCCAGAGGGAGAAGTCCAGGTGGAGGGAAATATTGGAGGCAGGTAAAGGGATCTGTTGAACGGGGAGAGGACTCCTGCCCAAAGAAGTGAGCATGGAGACGAAGGCGGCGGAAGAAGAATTCAGTATCATGTTGAGCCCGAAATTCATTGACATGAGGGCATAAAAGTATGAAACTGAGTCTTTTGCTGAGCACTGAACATTCAGCATCAGAGAGGGGAAGATCACGGGGTATGGTGAATACACGGCCGGGGCTGGGATTGGAAGATGGGATGGGGAGAGAGGGACGGGCAGGGGTGGAGTGTCCTGGATGAGCATTGGTGTCGATGAGTTGTTGGAGCTTGCGTTCCTTTGCACCTGAAAGAAAGAGACAAAGTTTCTTGTTGAGGCGTCGGATAATGAGACAATGGGAGATTGTCAGAAGGGTACAGTGATTTTGGTGATATTATCTAAACGAATCTGCTAATTAAGAATGGATGGTAGGGCATTCAAGGTACAGCTCTAGTGGGGGTGGGATGGAAAGGCTAGCAGGGCATAAAAGATTTAAAAAATAATGAAATAGGTGGGAAAAGAAAAATCTATATAAATTATTGGAAAAAACAAAAGGAAGGGGGAAGAAACAGAAAGGGGGTGGGGATGGAGGAGGGAGTTCAAGATCTAAAGTTGTTGAACTCAATATTCAGTCCAGAAGGCTGTAAAGTGCCTAGTCGGAAGATGAGGTGCTGTTCCTCCAGTTTGCGTTGGGCTTCACTGGAACAATGCAGCAAGCCAAGGACAGACATGTGGGCAAGAGAGCAGGGTGGAGTGTTAAAATGGCAAGCGACAGGGAGGTTTGGGTCATTCTTACGGACAGACCGCAGGGAAAGAAGAGTGCGTTAAAGACTAGTATATTAAACTTAAAGAAGGGCAATTATGAGGGCATGAAAGCAGAATTGAACTGGCAAATGAGATTAAGGAATTAGTCAACAGAGATATAGGGGCAGACATCCGGGGATATTTCAGAATACACTATAGATACATTCCAATGAGAAAGAAAAATTCCAAGGGGTGGACCCCCCATCTGTAGTTAAATAAAAAAAGTTAAAGGCCATATCAAACTTAAAGAAAAAGCATGTAATTGTGCAAAAAAGGGTGGTAGGTCAGAAGATTGACAGAATATAAAGAACAGCAAAGAATGACAAAAAGATTAATAAGTGGAGAAAAATTAGAGTGCAAGAGAACAATGGCTAGAAACATAAAGGTGAATAGTATGCATTTCTATAGATATTTAAATAAGAAAACTTATTTTCTTATTTAATAAGAAATAAGTAAGCGCTAGTCCTATAGAAAGTGCATCTGGGAAATTAGGGAGATGGTGGATCAATTGAAGAGGTATTTTGCATCGGTCTTTACTATAGCGGATACAAGTAAGACCCCAGAAATAGATGTAAATCAGGAAATGGAAGGGAGGGAAGAACTCAGGAAAATTACAATCACCTGTGAAGTTGTATTGAGCATATTGTTGGGGCTGTAGGCTGACAAATCCCTGGGTCTGGATGGACTTCACCATAAGATCTTGAAAGAAGTGGCTAGTGAGAGAGTTATTGCATTGGCCTAAATTTTCCAAAATTCCCTAGATTTGGAGAAGGTTCCATTAGATTGGAAAACAGCAAATGTAACTCCTTTGTTCAAAAAAGGAGGGATATGGAAAGCAGGAAACTACAGACCAGTTAGTTTAACATCTATCATAGGGAACATGTTAGAAGCTATTATTAAAGATGTTATAGCAGGGAACTTAGAAAAATTCATGGAAATCACGCAGTCAATCAACGTGGTTTTGTGAAAGGGAAATCGTGTTTAACCAATTTATTGGAGTTCTTTGAAGGAGTCACATGTGCTGTGGATAAAGGGGAACCGGTGGGTGGGATTTCCAGAAGGCATTTGATTAGGTGCCACATCAAAGGTTTTTGTGAAAAATAAAAGCTCATGGTGCATGGGGTAACATATTGGCATGGATAGAAGATTGGCTAGCCAACAAGAAACATACAGATGGCATAAATGGGACTTTTTCTGATTGGCAGGATGCATTGAGTGGTGCACCACAAGGATTATTGCTGTGGCCCAAAATTTTTATAATTTATACAAAAGACTTGGATGAAGGGGCCGAATGTATGGTTGTAAAATTTGCTGACGGTGCAAAGATAGATAGGAAAGTAACTTGTGAAGAAGACATAGGAGGCTACAAAGTAACATATAAAGGTTAAATGAGTGGGCAAAGATTTGGCAAATGGAATATAAGGTGAGCAAATGTGAAATGGTCCATTTTGGCAGGAAGAATAAAAATACTTATTATCTAAATGGTAAGAGATTGCAGAGCTCTGAGATTCAGAGGGATCTGGGTATCCTAGTGCATGAATCACAAAAGGCTAGTATGCAGGTACAGCAACTAATTAGGAAAGCTAATTGAATGTTATAGTTCATTGTGAGGAGAATTGATTACAAAAGTAGGGAGGTTATGCTTCAGTTGTACAGAGCGCTGCTGAGACCACACCTCGAGTACAGTGTACAGAATTGGTCTCCTTATTTAAGGATAGATGTAAGTGCATTAGAAGCTAGTTCAGAGAAGGTTTTTTAGACTAATACTAGGAATAGGCGGGATGTCTTCTGAGTAAAGTTTGGACTGGTTAGCCATGTATCCACTGGAGCTTAGGAGAATAAGAGGTGACTAGATTGAAATATTTTAATTTCTGAGGGGTCTTGACAGGGTGAACGTGGAGAGGATGTATCCTCTTATGTGAGAATCTAGAACTAGGAGTCACTGTTTAACAATAAGCTGTCATTCATTTTAGACAGAGCTAAGGAAAAATTGTTTCTTTCTTGAGGGTCGTGAGTCTTTGGAACTCTCTTCCTCAAAAGGCGGTGGAAGCAGAGTCTTTGAATATTTTTAAGACGGGACTAAATAGATTCTTCATTAACAAGGGTGAAAGGTTATCAGGGTGGGAAGGAATATGAAGATAAGGTTACAATCAGATCGGCATGATCTTATTTAATGGCGGAGCAGGCTGAAAGGGCCAAGTGGCCTACTCCTGCTCCTAATTCACATGTTCGAATGTTGGTGAATGGGAAATTTGGGTTGCAGTTACTGGTACTGCACTCAGATGAGTTTTCATGGATAGCCTGGCTAGAAAGAATAGCCTAGATTGACTCTCCATTTCCTGCTTTTCCCCCTCCTCCTACTGCTCAGCTGTTTACCATATAGCTGCAAGTGTTGTCCCTTTGCAGGAATATTCAGCATACAGAAAACTATCACAATCCTTGACACCCACTCTGCAAATTACTATAGGACTCCTGCAAAGCAGCCCAACTAGCAGATGAATTGTTTAAGCAACCTATTGGTTTGCTGTATCACATGTCTTGTGGCAGCAAGATGTCCATTGTATGCATGCTTCCTACATGTGGATGGGTTGCGCACCCCATTCATTTGCCAGATCATCAGTGGATAGAACATGTCATCTAGTAGCCACCTTTTGGGTTGGGTGGAGTAACTCAGGTGGAGCTGGTACATTGAATTGCTGCAGAATGAAGGCTTTATGACTGCTGCCAGAGTACATGGTGGACATTAACCTGCATGTTTCTCTTCCCTAGGTCACACACCAGCTCAATGCTGAGGGAATAGTATCCCTTTTGATTCTGGTGTAGGGAAGTGTTCACATGCAGTGCCCACAAAACATTGTGCATGCAGCCAATGGCAGCCTGCAAGATGGGAAAGCCTGCAATCCTGCAAAAGCCACATGCTGCCTTGATTCACTGTAGCAGGAGAGATTTAAACCTCATTGAGTAGAGAGGCTTGCACGCTTATGCAACGGTGAAAGACAAACTATGAAATATTCCAAATGTTTCCAGCTCTGTCCTGGAAAGAGCCAGACTCATAGGGCAGAATTTTGCCGTCAGCAAGCAAGAGGCGGGACCCATTCGCCAACGCATAAAATGACACGGGATGATGTTGGGCAGAACCACCGATGTCAGTCCGCTTCATTTAAATTTTCAGGAAGGCGGGGACGCAGCAAAAGCAGCGGGCCCACCAGCCTGTCAATGGCTAATTGAGGCCATTGACAGGATCAATTCAACAATTAATGGACCTGCCCATCCAATCTTAAGGTTGGCGGGCAGGCCAGGAGCCCCGGTGGCAAATAGAGAAAACATGAAACCTCATCCACTGGCGGGATGAGGTTTCATGCAGGGTTTTAAAAATTTTAATAAAGTTGTTTTGGAAATTATGAACATGTCCCATCTCCTGTGACATTGTCACATGAAGGGGACATGTTAGGGAATTTTTTTTTCTATTTTCAAAGTGGAAGCGATCTCCCAGCTTCTTGCCTCAGGGAGATGTGCGCTCTTTCATTCGCATGCGCAAAAGAGTGCACTCTCGCTTTTAGGGAATTCCATCCCCCCCGCCCGCACAGGAAGCGCATAGCGCTTCCCGCTGGATGTCGCACTGGGCGGGCCTTAATTGGCCCGCTCACGTAAAATGGTGGTGCAGCCCGCTTCGCTGGTGGGGATCAGCTCCCCGCCCACGAGATTGGGTCTGGTCCGCCCGCCCGACAGGCAGAAAATTCTGCCCATAAAAATTCACAGCTATTATCGTCTTCACAGTCATCAGCACTACAATCCTTATCTTGGTCTGAGGTTGCAGCTGTGGTTGCAGAAAGTGGCAGATTTCAGTCAGAACATCCATATCCGTATCGTTCTTTGCTGAGATCCAGGTAGGAGAATTGCTACCTCAAAATGATAGGCAGATAAAGCTTGCTTCTGACAGTCGTTTTCCCCCTTGGCCACCTTCCTCTTCCTGTAGCTTGTCATGCTCTATGTCACCTCTCTTCACTCTGCAAGTCATGTCGTATTCCAAGGGCAATGATTGCTTGTGCACCCATGTCTGGGAGCAACTGTTTTGTTTAGAAGCATTGAAGTCAGCAAAACATCTTTCAGCACCTGCCACACTACTGCCTGTTGACTTTTGAAATTTTAAATAACTAACAAAATTAACAAACACTTGTAATTGAAACAACAACTAGAAGAAATTAACCAGTAGCTGACTTGTAAGCAGTTGAATAGCACAGGGTGTTGTCCTTCCTGCTACTGAATATATGTTCAGCTGTGCAATGTTAAAAAAGGGCATTAGCTGGAAAGTTGAGCTCCAAAATTGGACCGCTGGTGGGAAATTGCAATGCTCATTGATGTTGTGTTTTTTCTGCTTTGCATGCCTCCACCATTCGTCCACTAATACCCTCACCAAAATGGTGCCTGGCATGACTTGCTCCAAAACTATGTATTTGCATGTTGCTTCCATAATTTAGGACCTCTAAGAACACTTGTACGGTATAAGAGTCAACACAAATAATCCCAATTTCTCACTTGATTTTTCCACTTGTGGAGGAATCCAAAATTAAGGGTCATACTTGTAGAAAATTTCACAAATAAATCTAGTAGGAAATTCTGGAGAAACTTCTTTATCTGTAGAGTAGCTGGAATGTGAAAGTATAGTTGAGGCAAAAGGCATAGATGCATTTAGGGGGGAATTAGATAATCATACGTGGGGGAAAGAAATTGAGGATATACCAAGCTGACTTCAAGATTAATTGATATTGAATCTGACTTCACCTTATTGATCTGTTGATGTGGTGAACACGTTATAAGATTCTGGTGCAATAAAGCGAAGTACCAAGTATGTGAAGTGTTCTAAAACAGTGAGAACATTTTAAAACCTGTACAGCAAACAGTGCTGTATAAGAAACACACATTAATAATGCATCCATTGCTACTTTGGGCTGCAAATTAAACTGCGTATTACCCTACATCGTGAAACAAAGAATTAATATTTGGGTAAGGTTTTAGTCACATCTGCTGCCGATGTTTTTTGTAGACAATATGGGCAGAAAATTAATTTGTATTGCGGCACTAAGAAGGCCTGCCTGATTTGTTTTATGCTTGAAGCACCGCTGGTCACTTTACATGAGGCCTGTGAGAGGTTAGTGAACTGCAGTGGCACATAGTGCCTCCCCTATGTGCACCCAAAGAGGTTGAAAATGAGATAATGATGCTATTGATGTCAACAGGTTAATGAAATGCAGGATATCACAATTAGTTAGCAAATATGCATTCAATGTCTTCCTTAGCAAGCAAGATGGGCCCTGTGCTGGAGCTATTTAAAGGCCCAATTCACAAGTTGCAGCTGAGGTTGTTTTGACTTATAAATGCTGAGGTAAAGTTTGTGGAAGCACTGTGGTGAGTTGCTGAAGGAGTCTGGATGTTTTTGGTGACCATATAGAGCAAAAAATTTGCATTTTAACATTTTATGGTGGCAGTAGTTGCGGTGCCCCTTGCTCTGCAACATAAGCAGGATATCCAGAAGAGGCAGTAGAAAGGGGGAGGGATCTCCTGAGAAGGCCCTACCCACAAAGGGTCTTCCCAGAGCACTAGTTCTGTGTACCAGTGAGCCAGGAACAGTGGCTGAGGAGGTTTTACTTCACAAAGGAGGTCCTGATGGAGTTGTGTTGCCTTCTTCGCTAGGCTGAAACCAGGGTGAGGATGGCCCTCCCAGTAGCTGCTAAGATCACCATTGCTTTCACACAACGCTACCTCATCCTTTCAGGTGGGTGTGGGCAACATCAACAACATATTGCAGTTTGCTCTGTGTAGAATCATCAGGGAGGCCACAGAGACAATGTGCAGAAGGAGAGGAGACTTCATACTCTTCACTCTGAGGAGGAAGAACATTTGGGTTCTCCAAGATAGTGAGCCTGCCGATGGCGTAGAGTGCCATCAACTGCACACACATGGCTCTGCAGGCTCCTCATGTCAACAGGGAGCAATACCTGGGCTACCACTCTGTAAGATTCTGATCTGGGACTCACAGATTACCCCCAAAAAAAGGGTTGAAGTCATAGGACATTTTAAAGCTGTTTATTGATGCTTGCACAATGATCTGCATGACTCGTGCTCCTCAGCTATTGAAGCAGTCCATTTCCAAATGCAGCAAGACCTGTAAAATATCCAGGTTTGGGCTGACAAGTGGCAAGTAATGTTTGCGCCACACAATTGTCAGGCAAAGACCATCTCCAACAAGAGAGAATCCAACCATCTCCCCTTGACACTCAATGGCATTACCATTACTGAATCCCCCACTATCAATATCCTTGGGTTGGGGTTATCATTGACCAGAAACTGAACTGAACTAGCCATATAAATATTGTGACTACAAGAGCAGGTCAGGGGCTAGGAATTCTGTGGCGAGTAACTCACCTCCTGATTCCCCAAAGCCTATCCACTATCTACAAGGCATATGTCAGGGGTGTGATGGAATACTCTCCACGTGCCTGGATGAGTGCAGCTTCAACAACACTCAAGAAGCTTGACACCATCCAGGACAGAGCAGCCCGCTTGATTGGTACCCCTTCCACAAACATTCATTCTCTTCACCACCGACATATGGTGGCAGCAATGTGTACCATCAACAAGATACACTGCAGGAACTCACCAAATTCCTTAGACAGCACCTTCCAAACCCACGACTGCTACAATCTAGAAGGACAAGGGCAGCAGATGCATGGGAACACCACCACCTGAAGGTTCCCTCCAAGCCACTCACCACTCATTGATATGGTTCATAAAAAGGCAGAAAACACATATGACCCATAACAAGTGAAAATAGTTTACTAATCCCATATCAGACAAACAGATGGGGGAAGGGAATAGATGCTGATCTCCATGGCTGGTGGCAGCAGCCTCCTTAGAATAGGTTACTGGTCCCGGATTGGACAAATGGATGGATGATGCTGATTTCTGACAGATCTCCCCAACTTGAGAAGGAAATATCCTTCTTGATTTCTCACAATTGTATTTTGGATAACTTGGTATTTCTAAGCTCGAGCTCGTTTGCCTCATTTCTTGATTACATATCATAGATCATATACTATAGTTACAAGAATTATCCAAATTATCAACACAGACCCTTGAGCTGCCACCAAGAATATATGTAAAAACTTTGAGTAAAATGTGATAACTATTGATTTAAAATCACTCTCCCCGCCTGCAGATCATCTCACAAAACTAAATTGTTGGCATGTCATTAATACATACAGTTCAAACAAAAGTTTGTGCTTGGACTTTAAATATTCTCCACTTTTCTGTTCACCTGCATCCACCTTGTGGATATTTTCTAAATCCAGATTTTATACCCCTCTTCATTTTAATTTTATTCCCTCTGATATATAGTTGAACTACCCCCGATGTGAGTTATTCCAATTCCCATTTGTGTTGTGTTTTTCCTGTCTCTATCTTTTATACCAAGAGGGGCATCCTATTAATTATCATCCTATTTGATTCCTAATTCCTGCAGGAACTTGGTTGTCCAATTCAATATACTGATAATATTTACAGGTATTTGTCCATCAGAGAACAAAGTGTTTGGAATTAATTTTGAGGTGTCTTCCATATCTTTCCCCTTCAAGCACTTTGTCTTGGAAGATAAGAATTGGGTTAAAGCCAAATCATTACAAGGGTAAGTCTTTAGTTCAACTCATCGTCATGCTGGCAGTGGAAAAGGTTAACTTCTCTGCTCTGAAGTAGAGTCATACAGACTCGAAATGTTATCTGTCTTCCGCTCTACAGATGCTGTTGGACCTGCTGAGTTTTTCCAGCACTTTTTGGTTTTGTTTCAGATTTCCAGCATCCGCAGTATTTTGACTTTAACTTCTCTGCTCGTTTGCAAAAGGGCGGATAAACATTCTTAAATGTGCCAACTTTCATAACCTTTTTCTTTCAAATCAAACACAAACCAAACACCATTTTAAACTGCTTTCCCAGATCTCGGTATCTTTTTAAAACTTGCTCAAATTGTATTTTATCCTTCAGCATTGAAAACACCAAAAGTCATATATAACAATATCAACTTCAACAGAAACCACTCTGGGGAAAACATTTTAGATAAAACTCTGAAATATTTCCAAACTTACTAGCTTCTTCCTCAAATCTATCTTTTGAATTTCTGATGCTTGTGAACAACACCTTGCTTTAACAATGACTCTACAGCTGTGTAAGGGTGCTCCTTCATCTCAGATAATCAGAGGTGTCTGGTTTGTAGTTTCTGCAAAGCCTGATAAAATTTGGAGCATGCCCTTCGGGGGCTGAGGGTGAGGATCATGAGTGATGGTGAGGGACAATTCTGACTCAACTGATGTTAATTGTTGACAGCCTTCAGTATCAATAGTGTGGGCTACCGGTTTCCCACTACCATCATATTGGAGTGAGGAAACCACTGCCTCAAAATGCAGTTGGTGTCCAGCTACTCCAAGAAGCTCATCTTGGCGAATGCCTTCTCTCCTGGTAGCATTCATGGTGCTTTTATCCTACAATAGTCTGCAACACTGTGGAGCAAGCCATCAGCCTCCTCAAGCAACTTAGCTCATTCAAGGGGAGCTCTGCAGTACACATCCAAGACAGTATCCATGTTTGTGATGGTGCTGCATCCTCCACATCCTTGGAACCATTATTTTCTCAGATTCAGAGGCCGCCTCAGAAGGAGGGAGGGAAGGACGGAGGACACCACATCCACCGCATACAACTGCATATAGTAAGAGGGACTGCATTGTGAGGTATCACTTCAGTTGATGGGAACTTGGTTACTGGCAACATAGACCCAGCATTCCGTAACAGTACATTCATTTCAAACTCCCCATCACAAAGTCCCCTTGGCCAACATCGTTCAATAAAGACCAACAGCAAATACCTGCACTCAACAACTTTATCTAGAAATATACCAATAATACAAAAACAAACAGAACTAATCACCCTTATGCTTCCCCTTAGTGCTTGTCTTGTAGGTGTCCTTGCCTGGTCTGGTGCTACTATACAGATTTAACCCAGCAGTTGCAGCATGGCTAGTGGAAGTCCGATGACTTTGACTGGGCAAGACTGCAGATAGCCTTGCAGGATAACCTTGAGCAGTCCTGGGCCTTGAGGACCCAAGTTTAGACTGCACCACCTTAGAAATAGGCAGCATTGTGGGCTGGCTGATGGAATGCCAATACCCTTGCTGTTGCCTGAGTGGCAGAGGTGGAAGCACGAATGCTGACACCCTGAGATAGGATAGTAGGTTTGTGCTCCATGGTGCCAATGCCGTCTTCACAGGGCAGCCCCTCAGCAATCTGCTAGGATACTGATTGCTGAACTTCTGTGTGAGGCAGTATGCTCTACTGAACACTGAGATCCCTATCCACAATGACAGTTATCTGAGTCAGCATGTCATCAGCCAGGAATCTCATGACCTCTTGTCTGAGCTTCACTGCAGCACTGAGACATTGGGAGGACTGCACTTATGCTGCAGTGAAAGCTGAGATAGCAGCCAGCAAATGACCCATCATGGGTTAGCCTTGCAGTATAGGCGGTGCCCACTGCTTTCACAGTGGAAAGGATGGGCTGCAAACACTGTGCAATGCCCTGTGCCTGTTATGACCGATGCAGTTTGTAAAGTGGGTTTATTTAAAAATCCCAAAGGGAAATTTTAAACAACTGTCATAACCTATAATTTTAATGGTTATGTTTGAAATGCGACCTTAAATTCAGGAATCAGACCACTTGTTCTCGAGGCTTTACATTAAACTAATTGAAACACTTTATTAATTTACACAGGTTAAAATATATACACATGGCTACAAATTACTACTATCATAACTTATAACAAATTCCAAAACTAATCTCTGTTAAAGCAACAGCAACCCATAGACTTAACCAGACACTAGGCAAAGCATTTTCACCTTACAAGTTCAAAATGAGGTTCTTTTCACTGTGGGGCCAGTTGGAGGCTTACAGCTGCCTTTTGATCTTACATTGCCTCTGCCTGCACACCCAAAGACTACTGAAGTTATACCTACTGCCACTGATTGAATTCAAATTCTCAATGTCTCACCAGTTTCTTTGAACTCCATCTTTTAACAATGAAACCCCTTTCATAGTGACAATTTTATTAGTATTATAAACATATTGCTTGGTATCTGCTGGAAAGGCACCAAGTTTTCACCCCACTTCTTGAATGCTCTATTCAAAAACTGCTAATGCATTCTACCTCTGTTTATATCTCAAACTAGTACACCAAAGCACCCAGACTAGCTGGTTTTAATCCAATTAAGGCACCCCCACAGACTAAATCTCTATTTTAAAAGAAAATTATTTTCCAAAATATTATATACATTAATAGCTTCATGACAATGCCTCAGTGGAGCCCAACTCTTCCATGTTCCCATCTAATGGCTATCTGGCTGCCTTGCCATTGAACCCAACATTTTAAATTGCATCATCAGCAGCATTTTCCTGCTGTTCTCTCCCAACAATGTCCTCATCTGAATTCCATTCTGCCACATTCAGTTGCAACCTCGCTGAACCATCCTCCTGTCCTGGCTGCCACCCACTCATGCCTGGTGATTCATCACATGCAGATCCTGACTCTACACTAGCCTGCAATGTAAGCACAGCGTCAGTAATTGTGCTGGTGTCTGCGAATCAAACGTCAAGTGATGATGATTTTTCCTCAGAGATCTGTTCTTGCTCTTGACTATCTGAAAGTACAGATGCATCAGAGGAGTGTAGGAGTGAGGGAAGTGAGGATGGGGAAGAAAGCAGATCCATGATCACTCCATTAGAAGTTTCTATTTCATGTCAACTTTCAGGATTAGAGTGAGGAGTGAGTGGGGAGTTGCAAAAGGAAACAATTTACCATCATCCTGGATGGCCTCAATACGGCCAGGTACGACTGGCTCTGTGGTATTGGTGCTGATAATCCTAGGCACCATCCTTTCCAGGGATGCATGTGTACTGGTCAACTGCCAGATCCTTTTCCAGTTGTGGGCCACTTGCTCTCACAAAATAGAGGACAGATTGTCAGTAATGTTGTGTCAGTGTAGTTGGATGATGTGCCTGCCATAGTTGAATAGATAGACGGTGTCCATATTGTGAAGAAGGATCTCTATCCAACTGGACTATGCAGTGATCACACCCACCAATACAGTCATGGATGGGTGTTTCCATTACAAATAGATTACTGAAAAGTGATCAAGCAGTTTTTTTCCCTCATGTTGGCTCTCACCACCCACTGTAAGCCCAGTCTGGTAGATATGTCCTTCTGAATGTGGTCAGCTCTGCCAGTAATGATGCCATCGAGCCACTCTTGGTAATGGACATTGAAGTCTCTAACCTAGAGTACATTCTGTCCTTAATGCCCTCAGCACAAGTTTTGGGGTGTTGGGGGGGGGGAACTGGGGGGTCAGGTGGGTAGTCGGAGGGTGCATTTGGGGGTTGGGGGATTGGTCAGTACCATAGCTACCCAGGAGTTAGAAGTGGTTTTAACCTTTCTAACTTTTCCTGGGTAACTATTCTGTTAAGAGAGTCGGAACCATCCAAAGTCTCCAATTTAAATCAGAATTTTTTAAACTTTGGAGTTTTTTCTTTCAATTCAATCCTCTCTTTAACTTCTCATGTTAGCCAAGGTTGGACCACTTTTCTCATTGGCCTTTTATTCCTTAAGGGAATGTATATTTATTGCAAATTATGAATTACCTTTTTAAATGTTTGCTATTGTTTAGTTCCACACATTTCTTTCAAACTAATTTCCAAATCTACATAGTTTGCTTTGTTCAGGTATAAGACCTTAGTTTCAGACTTAATTAAATCATTCTCAGTATACAATTCTACCATACTGTGATCACTCTTCCCCAGAGTCTCCTTTACTACAAGGTTATTAATTGCTCCTGTCTCATTGCATAATATTAAATCCATAATAGCTTGTCTCCAGTTAGTTCCTAGATATCCTGATTTAGAAAACTATCTTGAATGCATCTCATGAACTTATCCTCCACAATATTACTGCAAATTTGGTTTGACTAGCTGAATGAAGATTAAAATCACCTATGATTACTGTATTACCTTTGTTAGATGCACATCTACTTTCCTGATTTTAAACTCTAACTGACACTACATTGACTGCCCATACCCCACCAATGTTTTCTGTTCCTCCTTAGTTTTCTAGCTCCACCCAAATTGATTCAAATTCTGAATTTTTCAAAGCAATTATTCTCTCTCTCTACTGTCTTTATTCCAACCTTCATTATTAAGGCTACCTCCCACCCACAACCCATCTCATAGATCTATTTTTCCTAGCTTTTCTAAAAATCAAGTATTCTGGAATAAACTGTTTCCATGCTTGGTCACCCTGCAACCATGGGCCAGATTATATGTTCCCCCACCACCAGGTTTGAAGGCCAAGGATCATGTAAGATCCTATGGGTGTTGTGCCCCCTGTATATCCACCCACCCAGCCCCCACCACAATTAAATGGGAGACAGGGGAGCTGTCAAATGGCCTGCCCATCCTTGGGCTTATTGAGGCCCTTAAAAGGCCAACTCAGGCCCTCATCCCGCCATTGCGGGTATTATACCTACAGCACGGGAGGACCATGCCAGTTGGGAAGCCTGTCAGCTTTAGTTGCATGAGTTGGTTTTGAGCAAGGAGGGGGATCCTCCTTCCTGAGCCCCACTGGGCGGCATACCCCAAGATGGTTGCCCTCCACCCTCTTAGCCCTCCCTTCTGGCGTTTCAAACCTGGCCCCCCAACCCCCTCACCGGAGCGGAGCAGGCTTGAGGGGCCAAATGGTCTACTCCTGTTCCTATTTCTTTTGTTCTTATGTTCTTAACTGGGTTCCTCAGCATAAAGCAGCTGCTTAAAGTCCCTGCAATGGCCACTGCTTCTGATGGCACTGCTGGGATTACTGAACTGCCAGCCATCCAATTAGCTGACAGCTCTCTAAGACAGAGAGGAGGAAGTCCCGCCTCCACCCACTTCATATGCTGTCAGCATGAAATGGCTTTCAGGATCAAGGGCGGCCTTCCCTCCGACTTTTAAACTGGTGGGGAAGGGCAGCAACTCTGGTGGCACGTTAAATCCAGCTTCAAGTCTCTGTAATGACTCAGTTATTTTTATCTGTGCTATTAATTCATCTATTGATTCAGAAGTAGTGACTTTAGCTTTAATTCGATTCTATTTTTTCCCTGATGTTAACGAAGGTGGAATTTTCCGTGCCCATTGATGTCGGGTGTCATTGTGGATATGAGTGGACCATTTGGTGGGAAGCCTAAAATTGGTTTCACAACCTTATCATTATAAGCCGTGCCCCTGCTCTGGCCACAGGATGGGCAGCAGTCACCAACCTGGTTTGGGAGGTGGTGGCAGTGGTGGTCAGCACCAACACCTTGCAGAGGAGGGTAACCACCCAGTGCTGCAAAAAGATGAATGATCTCCTCCACTCCGCCAGGGTAAGTCATTCTTTTCATCACCCCCAACTCTCATACTCACAAACCCCTCACACATCCACAGGGCCCCCAACTCACTGCGCAAGGGACATCACCGTTTACTCTTTCACACTCACTATCATTGTCCTCATCCCGTCCATGGGACCACTCACCACCCACATAGACCAGGCATACTTATCATCTGACCCAGCAGGCATCCTGATTCACTCCCCCCATCTCTATCCATGCAGGACAAACTGGCAAACAATAGGAGGAAGAGGTCACAGACAGGTGGAGGGATGTCGGAGATCAAAGTTCTGACAGAATTCAAAAACAGAGCCATCCAGCTGGCCGGCGATAACCGGGACCAGTCCTGAGCTGACAGTGAGGTCAGCACTGCTCTACCAAGTGAGGATTCAGCAGTGCAACATCCATCAGATCACCATGCTGTGAGTGATATGTCCTCTTTCACAGGCCACTGCCATGCACTAATTATCACCCCTTGCCTTCGCAGGCACATCTGGGAACCAGCTGACCACAGTCCATGACCCAGGGCCTCCAATCAAGCTCCGAAGAAATCTCCAAAAAGGAATCTGAAGGCACCCTCCCTGAAGTCCCGTCACAGCGCTCATCCACACCCTCCCCCAGCGCAGAGACACCTAGCTTTAGCGTAGCCTCAGAATCACAATCTGGTGAGCACATCACACTTTCTGATCCACAGCAGGCGGGGGCAGAGACTTCCCAGGTCCCCGGCACTCAGAGATCTGCCGGAGGCCAGAACGTTGCTGAGTCCTAGTCAGATGACGAGCCTCTGGACTCGGTCATGGCACAGTTGCTGGAGCTGCAAAGGCAAGCTCGGGAACATCAGGAAGGGATGTCTGCTGCACTCCTCAGATTGCAAGGCACGATGGAGGAGTCTGTCCGTCTTCAGGCTGAGGTGATAGTGCCATCATGCTAACTCACTGAGGTCAACACTGGCAGGATGGTGTCCGCCATGGAGACCTTGGACCAGGATGTCACTCCTGCACTACTGCGTGGGTTTGACTCTGTTGCTGGTGCCATAGTTGGCCTTCAACAATGTGTACATGAGAGGAGTACTGATCTCACTCCAGCTACCCCTTCTGCTCACCTACTCAGCCAGGGGCACCCATAGGGAGGAGGATCAGCAGATGCACACTCCGGGGCCATCCACCCAGGTGACTCTGTGAGTGACCGGCCACTCCAAATCCCCTCTTCCTGTGACCTCAGCAGCTCGAGCTTCACAGGCTGAGGAGGGTGCCCCTGCCACACAGCAGGACCCAGAAAGCAGGCCAGGGTCCACCAAGCCTCGGCTCTCCAGAGGATGCCCCCAAAGTCATCACAAACAGGGTGTCACAGTCAGCAGTCTGCCTCCACCTCCGCTGTGGGTGTCCGGGGAGCACCAAGACGTAGCAGCAGGTTTGGGACCATTAAGGAGAATTAGTTGCACAGCCTGGGCGTGGGTGTTGATCACTTTTCCATACTGTTCACTTTTGTCAATAAACACTTAAGAATCTCTCCCTGCCTATGGGTCCTTGTTCTGATGAGCAGTGTTCTTGTCACTCAGATGTGAAACCTTTCTGCACAAGATAAAAGGCAGGTGTCTCAGTCCAGGGCCTCTTCCCTTTGCTTTGTGCAACCTTCAGACCAAAATGATGGTCCAGCCTCGCACTCCCTGGAAACATTACTGATGCCTACACCTCAGCGGTGCTGGTCATTGCTGTCAGAATGTAATGGGCAGGCACCACAGAGTTCTCTCATTCTCTCTGTGTGTTCTCAGCACCTTTAAGATGGATTGGCCCCATCACACAAGCATCTGTGACCTGTGATGCTGTGCTCCAGCTCCTGAAGGGCTGAGGTGAAAGCAGACATAGCATCAGATGCGTCTAAAGTTTCATGGCTGCGTCTCTGAGCTGGCCCTGATCACAGAGTGCAAGCAAGCTGCCCTCGGCCAGACAGGAGTCAGACATTCTCAGAGGCTATGTGAGTGACCTCACTGCATGCTTTCATCATCCTCCTGCGATCGAGCGATTATTAGGGCCTCCACTGCATCTCTATGACAGGAGTGTTCTCACAGAGAGTACGTGCGCTGCCATAAACCAGACTGGAGTCAAATGTTCACATCTGCGATGTGAGGATCTACGGGGACACCTCACTACATGTTGTCATTATCCTCCACAAAAATGTGGTAGCTATGAGGGCCTCCCGAGCGCGCCTGCCTCGTTTAGCCAGTGCAAAAGCCTCATCCCCATCATCATCACCACAGAGGATCCCCTCACCCTCATCCCTGTCAGCGCTCCCTCATCTGAGGTGACCTCCAGCTCCGTCATCTCCTCCTCCAGCAGCTCGTCTCCCCATTGCAGCACCAGGTTGTAAAGGGCAGACGACAATGATGCGTGACACCCTCTACGGACTGTATTGCAGGGCTCCACCAGGTCGGTCCAGGCACCAGAACCACATCTGCAGCATCCTGATGGTCTGCTCCAGCAAGTTGTGAACTGCTGTATGAGCCTCATTATAGCGTCGCTCTGCTGCAGTCTAAGGCCGCCGCATGGGTGTCATCAGTGACAACCTCTGCATGTAGCCCTTGTCCCCAAGGAACAAATCCTGCAGCCTCTGTGGACCCTGGAAGACTGCAGGGATCTGCGAGCAACTCAGGATGTAGGCATTGTGCACAATCCCTGGAAACCGTGCGCATACCTGCAGGATGCATTTCTGATGGTCGCACACTAGCTGCATATTCAGTGAGTGGAAGCCCTTGCAGTGGATGAAGTCCACTGAGTGTAGCGAAGGAGACCTGAACACCACATGAGTGCAGTCAATCACACCCTGCACCTGTGGGAAACCCGAGATCAGGGCAAATCCAATGGCCCTTGCATCCTGGTTGTCCTTGCCCGGGGCAAATGCACAAAATGGCATGCGTGACATCAAGGATGCGTTTGTGGGTGGAGGATTGTGAAATCCAACAGAGGTCACCTGAAAGGAGCCCTGAAAGGAGCCACTGGCATAGAAATTGAGTGCCCTGGTCACTTTCATAGCCACTGGCAGTGGATGCCCTTCATGTCCCCTTGCCCAAATCCTGCAGTAAGTGGCAGATGTGAGCCACCAGGTCCCTAGACATGTGCATTCATCGGCGATATTGGTTCTGAGTCTTCTGCAGGAAAAGCTGGCGGCATCTATAGACCCTGGGTCTCACTAGGCACCGACCAGCCACAGCTTGCTGTCGCTCATGGGCAGCGTGTGCGGGAGCCTCTGCTGCCCCTTCTTCATGAGGTTGCTGCTCCTGCCTTTGCACAGCCAGGAGCCTCAGTCACTCTCTCCTCCATCTTCTACAGTCTCTGTAGGTCATCAGGCATACAGCTAGGTCACCAGGATCCATGATCCTGACCTGGTCCTCCTGCAGCATGAAAGAGAGAGAGAGACGAGGTTATCTTGACTGTACTTAGCACCTTTCCTGGCCCTGTGTGACCGCTCCTTAATGCTTTCCGGAGAGTGCTGTTCACCCCTCAGATGGTCAGAGATGAGTGCACTGCATAGCTGCCCTGTCACCCTGCGACATGGGGGACACTGGTCCGAACTAGGATGCTGAGATTGCAAGGGGCTGTGAGCACCTCCAGCAGTGACTGCTACACGGCCAGTGCTGGTGAGGAGATTGTACAATGCGTTCAGTCCAACTGCTCCGCGGTCCAATAAAGTGGTGGCAGACTTGATGTCTGTGCAAGGGGTGAGGATGGGTAAGGCATGGGGCGCTTGGTGACCCTTTGGTGCCACCGCGTTGTTTGCATGAGCAGGCAGGCTAGGAGCCCGACCCCAATCATATCACTGTGGCTGCGCCTGATCTGTCTCAGTTGCAGAGGAATGGTCAGTTTATACAGGTGTTCCTAATGCGTGGCCACTCCCCTCTTTTAGGCTGACCCCCACCTTGATTGCCTGTGTGTGGGATGCAGTGCCAGAGTAGCACTTGACCCCACCCCAACTGACAATGCCCCACCCAATCAGCAGTCATCTCAGGTGTCAGTCATCAGTTGCCTGCCCCCCACCCTCGGCGCCCCTGAGGCCTATAAACAATGAGCTATGGAGAATGCTGTTGCTCACTCACCTCTGTTCCTCCAAAGTGAAGGCCGGCATGTGCACTTCGCCTGCGTGCTCTTGTGAAGCACGTCGATGTGCTTTCTCACCAATGTGTACGGACGATACAACAGGGTTCCAATCGTCTGGCGGGATGGCTTTTTAATTATATGCTGATTTATTACAATTAGCTCCCCGCAGACCATTGGTGGGAAACGTGGCCCGTCATCAGTGGGCTGAGCAGACAATCACGAACTGCCTTCACACAGTTGTGAAGCAGGTCACGCCATATCTTCCACCTATCATACCTGTCACCAGCAGGCTCGGGAAAATCTGCCCATGATTCTTGAAAAAGCCACTGGCTAAGTGGCCCAAAATAATCTTTTTTATAGATTACTCCTCCTAGCTACCCGAAAACCTGCCTCCTGGTCCATCTAATCAATTACTCACAAATTACCTCCTGGTTTCCCTGCTCTGTCGAGCAAATCCAGAGAAACCCACACCTCTATGTTCAAGAGCGTAACTCTATTATCCTTTCTCTCTCTGTCCCTGCTTCAATCGGGTCTCTCTCCCAGCCTTGTTAAACAGTATCTTCCTCCCTTAATAGTTTCTATAGCTCCAACGTTATGTCAAACTTGTCTCATTTAGTACTAGTTCCCAGTACTAAACTGGGATGAAGGCAGCTGAAATTGAGGAAGCCGCCAAGGACTTGGGCGATGATTGAAAATGAGATGATTCATGGCAGATGAAATCTAATACAGGCAGGCGGAAGGTCTTGCACACCAGAGGAGAGGACAAAAAGCAATCTGAACATGAGTGATAGCTGACTGGGTACAGACAATGACCAGCAACTGATGAGCAGCAATCAATAAAGCAAACAGAATGCCGAGCGACATTGCCACATCAATTGAGTAGAAGTTTGAGGCTGCTATACTGCCTCTGGTTAGCATTTGTTATGTTGCACTTTGAATACAGTGTTCACACAGAATCACAGAATCACAGTGCAGAAGAGGCCTCTCGGCCCATCGAATCTGCACCGACATGTGAGAAACACCTGACCTACCTACCTAACCCCATTTACCAGCACTTGGCCCATAGCCTTGAATGTTATGACGTGCCAAGTGCTCATCCAGGTACTTTTTAAAGGATGTGAGGCAACCCGCCTCCACCACCCTCCCAGGCAGTACATTCCAGACCGTCACCATCCTCTGGATAAAAAAGTTTTTCCTCACATCCCCCCTAAACCTCCTGCCCCTCACCTTGAACTTATGCACCCTTGTGACTGACCCTTCAACTAAGGGGATCAGCTGCTCCCTATCCACCCTGTCCATGCCCCTCATAATCTTGTACACCTCGATCAGGTTGCCCCTCGGTCTTCTCTGCTCCAACAAAAACAACCCAAGTCTATCCAACCTCTCTTCATACCTTAAATGTTTAATCCCAGGCAATATCCTGGTGAATCTCCTCTGCACCCCCTCCAGTGCAATCACATCCTTCCTATAAAGTGACGACCAGAACTGCACACAGTACTCCAGCTGTGGCCTCACCAAGGTTCTATACAACTCCAACATGGCCTCCCTACTTTTGTAATCTATGCCTCGATTGATAAAAACAAGTGTCCCATATGCCTTTTTCACCACTCCACTAACATGCCTCTCTGCCTTGAGAGATCTATGGACACACACGCGCCAAAGTCCCTTTGTTCCTCAGAACTTCCTAGTGTCATACCGTTTATTGAATACTTCCTTGTCAAATTACTGCTTCCAAAGTGTATCATCTCACACTATTCAGGGTTATATTCCATCTGCCACCTATCTGCCCATTTGACCATCCCACCTATATCTTCCTGTAGCCCAAGGCACTCAGCCTCACTGTTAACCATCCAGCCAATCTTTGTGACATCCGTAAACTTACTAATCCTACCCCCCACATAGTCATCTATTTTGTTTATATAAATGACAAATAATAGGGGACCCAGCACAGATCCCTGTGGTGCGTCACTGGACACTGGCTTCCAGTCACTAAAGCATCCTTCTGTCATCACCCTCTGCCTCCTACAACTAAGCCAATTTTGAATCCACCTTATCAAATTACCCTGTATCCCATGTGCATTTGTCTTCTTTATAAATCTCCCATGTGGGACCTTATCAAAGGCTTTGCTGAAATCCATATAAACAACATCAACTGCACTACCCTCATCTACACAACTGGTCACCTCCTCAAAAAATTAAATCAAATTTGTTAGGCATGACCTCCCCCTGACAAAGCCATGCTGACTATCCCTGATCAAACCTTGCCTCTCCAAGTGGAGATAGATACTCTCCTTCAGAACTTTCTCCAATAGTTTCCCTACTACTGACATGAGACTCACTGGCCTATAGTTCCTGGGCTTATCTCTACAACCCTTCTTAAATAGCGGAACCACATTAGCTGTTCTCTAGTCCTCTGGCACCTCCCCGGGCCAGAGAGGAATTAAAAATTTGGGTCAGATCCCCTGCGATCTCCTCCCTTGCCTCCCTCAGCTGTCTGGGACACAAATTATCTGGACCTAGAGATTTGTCTACTTTTAAGCCTGCCAACACCTCCAATACCTTGTGATTCCCTATATCAATTTGCTTAAGAACCTTGCAGTCTCTCTCCCTGAGTTTGATACCTTCATCCTCATTCTCTTGGGTGAAGATGGATGTGAAGTATTCATAGAATGAAGGACTCCAGCGATGTCCTCTGGCTCCACCCATAGATTGCCCACTTGGTCCCTCATGGGTCCTACTCTTTCCCTGGTTATCCTCTTCTCATTGATATACTTATAGAATGTCTTGAGATTTTCCCTATTTCTCCAGCCAGAGCTTTCTCATATCCCCTCTTTGCTCTCCTAATTGCTTTCTTCACCTCCACACTGCACTTTCTGTACTCCACTAATGCCTCTGCTAAATTGCTTCCCTTGTACCTGCTAAAAACCTCTCTTTTCCTTCTCATCATAACCTGAATATCTCTGGTCATCCATGGTTCTCTGGGCTTGTTACTCCTTCCTATCACCCTAGAGGGAAGATGTTGAGCCTGTACTCTCCCCATTTCCTTTTTGAATGCCCCCCCACTGTTCTTCTGTAGATTTCCCCACAAGTAACTCTTTCTAGTCTACCTTGGCCAGATCCTGCCTTATTTTACTAAAATCCACTCTCCCCCAATCCAAAACATTTTTTTGCAACTTGTTGATGTCTTTGTCCATAACAAACTTAAACTGTACCACGTTGTGGTCGCTATCGCTAAAATGCTCGCCCACCACCACCTCAGCCATCTGTCCGGCTTCATTCCCCAGAATTAGGTTCAGCACTGCGCCGTCCCTTGTTGGACCCTCTACATATTGACCTAAAATTTCTCCTGTACACATTTCAAGAAATCCACTCCATCTGAGCCCTTAACACTATGTCTATCCCAATTAATGTTGGAAAAGTTGAAATCACCTAATATAGTTAACCTATTGTTATTGTTTTTGCACACCTCCACAAATTGGGCACAAATTTGCTCCTCAATTTCCCACTGACTATCTGGGGGTCAATAATAAACACCTAATAATTCTATTATCCCAGAATGTTGCGCTGCCAATCCTGCCCTTCCCTCAACCTCGTCTCTGTGATGGCTACTATATCACAATTCCACGTGTCAATCCTCACCCTTAACTTATCCATTTTCCCTGTAATATTGCTGGCATTAAAGTAGAGGCCATCCAGCCTTGCCTTGCTCCCTTGAAGCTTAATGCAGCTGTACTCCCTCTGACTTGATTGTTTTACAGTATTATGATGCGTCCCTATTCTGCTAACATTTTGTGTCCCCCTCCCCCTACCGAATTAGTTTAAACCCCTCCCAACAGCATTAGCAAACCCACCCGCAAGAATGTTAGTCCCATTCCCACCTTCGCCAGAAACGGTTCCAGTGATCCAGGAATCTAAAACACTCCCTCCTCCAGCAACTCTTAAGCCACATATTTATCTGCTCTATTCTCCTATTTCTGAGCTTGCTAGCATGTGGCACAGGGAGTAATCCAGAGATTACAACCCAAGAGGTCTTGCTTTTTAGTCTACAGCCTAACTCCCTGAATTCTTGATGCTAGACCTCATCCCTTTTTCTACCTATGTCATTGGTACCAACATGTACCATGACCTCTGCCTTATCATTCTCCCCCTTCAGGATGCCTTGCAGCCATTCAGTTACATCCCAGACCCTGGCACCAGGGAGGCAACACACCATCCTGGAGTCACGTTGACGGCCATAGTAGTGCCTATCTGTTCCCCAGGCTATAGAATCCCCTATTACTATTGCTCTTCCTCACTTCCACCCCTCCTGTACAGACAGGCTGCTTGTGATGCCAAAAGCTTGGCTGTGTCCACACTCCCTGAAGGAACCAGCACCCTCATCAGCCTCCAAGATGGAATACCGATTTGCGAGCGGGACCCCAGGGGACTCCTGAACTACCTGCCTGTTTCTCTTGGACCGCCTGGCGGTCACCTATTCCCTTGCTTCCTCAAGTCCCTTCATTTTCGGTATGACCACCTCTCTAAACGTGCTATCCACGATGCTCTCAGACTCGCGGATGCTCTACAGTGTCCCCAGCCACCATCCAAGCTCTGAAACCCGAGCTTCCAGGAGCTGCACCTGGTCACACTTTCTGCACACATGCTGATCCCGGGCACTGGAAATGTTCCTGGCTTCCCACATAGAGCACGAGGAGCACAACATGGCTTTGAGCTCTCCTGCC
Organism: Carcharodon carcharias; assembly: GCF_017639515.1. NCBI lineage: Eukaryota > Metazoa > Chordata > Chondrichthyes > Lamniformes > Lamnidae > Carcharodon > Carcharodon carcharias. The sequence goes on along the minus strand of NC_054469.1, from coordinate 140,884,469 downwards.
ATGACTTATCCCTTTAAATTAAACCCTTTCAGTCATTTACTCTAGGGCCCTTCTTTCCTGATCCTTGTTACTGTAGAATATACAAACTATAAACCACAAAAAGACCTTAAACCATAAGCGATTAAAGTAGTACATACCTTACCTACTACTTACCAGTGATTCCTTTCCCTTGCAGCCTCTACTGCTGCAGCAGGGCAAGACCCACGCTCAGTTCAATTCCCACTTTGCACCAAATTGCCAATACCCACTCTGGCTGTGCTCCACTCAGGATGTGTTCTCTCCCCCGTTCGTGTGCAAGCACTGAGACACAAGGACCTAAACCTTATCAATGATGCAGAGGAGGGCCATGAGAAGCAGATCCATAACCTCCAAGGCCTCAATTATGAAAACAAGGTTAAAAGAAAAAGGTGTGTGTCTTCTGGAGAGGCCCTGGCTTGCTTTGGCTATCCTTCTGATTGTAGTCATGTTACTGGACTAGTCAGCTAAAGGCCAATGATCTTGACGTGTGAGTTCAAATCCCACCATGGCAACTAGGTGATTTAAATTCCATTAATGGAACAAAAAATTGAAATTGAGAAGCTTTTATCCGTAATGGTGACCATGAAATAACCAGATTGTCATAAAAATCTGCTTCACTAATGTCCTTCAGGGAAAGCAAATCTAAATGTGATTCCAGACTCTCAGCAATGTGGTCGACTCTCAATCCCCTCTGAAATGACCTTACAAGTCACTCAGTTTTATTCAAGAAGGAAGCTCACCACTGCCTTCTCAGTGATGGGCAATAAATGATTATGCCTTGCTAACATCACCCACATACAGTGAAATAATTTTTAAAAAGGTACCGTGTATGTTAGAAATGTTTAAGCTTCAGCATTATTTCAATTTTAAGTCACAGTTGCAGAAAAAAGAAAACATTAAGCAGGTTTCAGGGTCAGGGTGATACAAGGAAGCACCTAATCACAAAATGGTCTGCCAGGTAGGACAATGGAATCAGGTAGTTAGATGCTGCGATGGGTGGGGGAAATCACAAGCCTTCATAAATTTATCATCTAGATGGGGCAAATAGACTACCTGCATCTGCCCTTTGTGAAACCCATAACATATCTATTTTCCTCTGATATATTATTTATTCTATGATATAAAACATGAAAATGCCTGGAACATTCTGCAGATCAGGCAGCATTTGGGGAGGTAAAAACAGTTAAAATTTCAAGTTAACATTTCACCAGACCAGAGAAAAGTTAGAAATGTAATAGGTTTTAAGTGAAAAGGGAGGGGGGTGCGGTGGTGGGCAAGAGTGGCTAAAAAAAACTAAAGAAAAGATCTATAATCAGGTGGAAGGCAGGAGAGATTAAATGACAGAAGTGTTGGTGCTGCAAGGCCAAAGGAGTGTTAATGGGACAAGAGGAGATATGAATGGCAGGATGGTGAACAGCTGCTGCCTGAAAGCAAAAACGAAAGAAAAATGAGAGTAAAATAAACACCCTTAAAAAGAAAGGAAACAAAATGGGGCAGGGATTATGGTCTGAAATTATTTAACTCTGTGTGAGGTACTGATGAGGAGATCCTGGACTCTGTAAAATAATGTCAATTTTTACAAAACGTTTCCACTGGCCTTCTTACATAGAAAGCCAAGGATGGACACAATGGGATTTTAGAAAGGAGCAGGGGATTGAGCAGACCTGTGCTGGAGGGCACTGCGAGAATGATCCCAGGATAATTTTGTGCACTGGGTTAGATGTGGCATAGTGATGTCTTCAAGGGTGCAAGTGGGTCCACCATGGTGGGTGGTGTCCGGTATCCTGGGAGATTTTCTTCTTTTTCTGGTTTCATTGGATTTAAGCTTCAAGGGAACCAGTGAGTGTGATCCCTGGTATAAAGAATGGCATTTTGGCCAGTGGAATTTTAGGGCATGAATCTCTGGAAAAATGTAGGGCAATGTTTATAACAGTACAATCACCATCGATCAAAGGCAGAGCATTCACTAATACAAAACAATATCTTATTTTCTTTCTGCATAAAAATCCTTACTTCATGGAGAAAATTCACATTCACAGAAGTGCCATCACACTTCAATATCACATCCGCATTGGGCAAACTCCTGTGCCACATAGATAATTTATCTCACCTCAATTCAAATTTCACAGCATCACTGTTACCCACTGAACAGTTTTATGGCAAACCTATTAGTAAAATATAAGAGAATATTCCAGTGATTATGGCATTCACAACAGCATATTTTCGTGAGGTACATCTCACACATCAAAGCTAAGTGCAGTTTATTTGTTTTTTTGTTGCGTCTTATGTTTGAAATAGGAATGTTGATGATAATATGTTTGTTGAATATAGAGTTAAGTTTTGCCTTTCTGCATCATTATAAGGTCAATTACTTCTGTTCGCGACCCCCTCAATCGTAAGTTTGTTTACCCGCTTTTATGACAATGCCAATAGTAAAGACTGAGTTCAAATCCCAGAGGAAAACTTGAAACAGCTGTCATAACCTATTTTTGTAATTTCTATGGTTCAAGATACAGGCTTTGAATTCAGTAGTAATAAGACCACCGAGTCTCAAGAGGTTTTTTTATAAAACTAAATTAAACATTTATTAATCCAAGAAAAATTGTAAGCAAGTACATATGTCTTCAAAATTACTACCAAATGGAAAGTGAGCATTCTTCCACAACTTAGACCATTCAGCAGCAGCTCCATTGACACGCTTGGAGTCAGGTCTCGAAGCTTTTCTGCCCACTCAAGCATGAATCTGCCATCAAATGCTCCAGAGATTTTCACCCCATGGGCACAGACTGCAAATTAATGTGCATTTTAGGGAGCAGCAGAACAAATCGCCAACTGGGCAAGTTGTTGAATCCCTTTGCGAAAGGTGGCCATGGTGCAGTCACTGGTGGAGGTGATCACAGCCCCTTGCAATGTCTTTATTTAAGTTTGGACTAGCATCCGTCATGGTTCAAGCTAACAGTGCAGTCTTGAAGTGCGGGTTAAGAGAATGTCTGCGCCTGAGCTGAGAGCACAACATCCAGTCCAGTGGCTGAAGCTGCCGCCAATCGGCCAAGTGGAGTGGGACGGAGGTGGGTGGGCTTTTGGACAGCCAATGAGTACACTACACACTGACCATCCAAGTGGTGGCCAGCACTCTCCTGCATGAGTGAAGGGGTCTTCAGACTTAACCAAGAGAGGCCCTTAGGATGTAATTGCCAACGCACTCATCTCTCTCTTTCGTCCTGCAAGAGGAGAACATCAGGGTCTTATGCAGGAACCAAAGTTTCACATCTGAGTGACATGAACACTGCTCACCATAACAAGGAACCATAGGCAGGGAGACATTCTTGGGAGTTTATTTACATTAGTGAACATTATGTACAAATGGTTAGTACCCATGCCCAGGCTGTGCAGCGACATCTTCTTAACCTCCCTAACCCTGCCACTACATCTTGTTGCTCCCCCAACATCCACAGTGGAGGTGGAGGCAGCCTGCTGACTGTGATGCCCTGTCTTTGATGACCTTGGTGAGGCCTGGGGGACCCTGGCCTACTTTGGGTGCCCTGTTGAGGGCCAGCTGCACCCTCCTTGGCCCATGAAGCTGGAGCTGCGGGGATCACAGAAAGAAGGGATTTGGATCATCTGGACATTCCCAGAGCCACCTGGGTGGATGACCCCAGGATGTTGAGTTGCTGGTCCTCCTCCCCATGGGTGCGCAATGGCCCCTGGCTGACTCCTTGAGGAGAAAAGGAAACTGGAGTGAGATCGAGCTGCCCCACACCTTTCTCGCGTTGACACTGTTGGAGACCAATTGTGGCTTCAGTGATGGAGTTCAGCCCATACAGCAGTGCAGGACCGCTGTCTTGGACCAATGCCTTCTTGGCGGCTGCCATCCTGCCAGTGTTGACTTCTATGCGCGGCATGCTGGTGCTATCACCTCAGAGTGAATGTGGACATCATCCTCCATTGTCCTTTGCAACCTGAGGAGTGCATCAGACATCCCCTCCTCTTGTTCCCGTCTTTGCAGCTCCACCAACTGATTGAGCACTGAGTCCAATGGCTCATAATCTGAAACAGAGTTAACATTTCGCGTCCGTATGACCCTTCTTCTGAGCTGAAGAAGGGTCATACAGATTTGAAACGTTAACCCTGATTCTCCCTCCACAAATGCTGCCAGCCCCGCTGAGTTTTTCCAGAATTTTCTGTTTTTGTTTCAGATTTCCAGTATCCGCAGCATTTCTATTTTTATCTTAGGCTCATTATCTGACTTGGACTCAGCAGATTCCTTGCCTCCAATAGTCCTCAGAGTTCCGGTGACCAAAGATGACCCTGCCTCCACCTGCTGAGGAACAGATTGTATGCTGGATCACTAGATTGTGATGCCAAGACTACTCTACATCTCAGACCCACTGGTGGAGGGTGTGGGTGAGCAGTGTGAAGTGTCTTGAACAGTGCTGCCCTAAGGGTCTTCATCCAAGGTGCTCTCGGTGTTGGGGCTGGGCTCAAGATTGCCTAAGGGCAATGTGTTAGATGTGCGTAGCAGAGAATGTGGAGATTTTTTGTGCTTGCCAACGCATTGAAGACGGAACAGTGGACTCAGAACAGTGTTGAGAGAGGGCTGATGTAGTGCAGGATCCTCATGTGGGTGTTCGCCGCCGAATCCACTCACCACAGGAACGGTCGACGCCGTCTCTGGCCAGCTCAAACATGTGACTTGCAAACGAGTGAGAACCTTGATGTCTGGCACTCCATCCCTGGCCTGGGACCTCTCCCGGTGATTGCACATAACCTTGTCCTGCATGAATACAGAAGGAAAGATTGTGGGCAAGGCAATTGCCAGGCCAAAAATGAAGGATGCCAGGTGGATGTGTGAGCCGAGTGATTATGGATGGGATGAGGAGGTGATCTCCAGAGGAGATGAGGCCAGATGGAGAAGTAAGGGTATATGGGTGAGAATGGGTGTTGATGTCCCTTGAGCCGGCAGTGAGCGAGATGCCAGTAGATGTGTGATGGGCTTGTGAGTGATTGAGTTGAGAGTGATGAGATGGTTGTCTTACACTGGGAGCATGGATGAAATAATTCATCCATTTTCTGCACTAGATGGCTGAGCTCTTGTATGCGTTGGCACTGACCACCTCTGCCACATCCTCCCAAACCAGAATGGTGAAACTGATGGACCTCCTGCAGCCACATTAGGGGTAAAGGACATCGAAGCAGGCCTTCACGCCATCCAAAAGGCATCCCAGGGATGCATCGCTGAATCAGGGGCTGCAATCTTCCTTGCTTTTGGGGCCACAGCTTGACCAGAGCAGCCCTGGACTACAAGCATTGAGAAATGTGTGCGCAGCTACATTTTAAACATGGCATCCGGTGTGAGGAAGCTGCAAGTGTGTCGGGCCAATTGGAGGCCACCTGGTAGTGATCCGACATATTGCCTTGGACTGCATAATTTATTAGGTGTGAAGGGCACAATACGATGCGCAAACCAACCATTACGACTGGTGGGTAAAATGTCTTTTTTACACCCGCTAACACACTTAGTGCAAATCTGGGATGACTCCGCCCGGTGTTTTTGTGTGTGTTCAACCAGGTGCAAGATATTTCCACTGTGTATCTGTGCACATGTTTAGTAAGGTGTGAGAATATTAGTGTTTTATGCCCACGAGTATTTATTTAGGAGAGGGAGAGATATTGGTACCATGTGCCTTTATGAACATCGATGACATGAGATGTCCTTGCTGTGTTTGTTTAACGAAATGAAAGATGTCACTGCAATGTCTTTCTCTTGATTTTTTCCAGCGAGATGAGAGATGTTCTATTCTGCTTGTGCAGTGTTAAACAGGGGAAAGATGTCACTGTTAGGAATTGATGTTTCCCTACATTGCCTTACACTTTCACAGCAATTAGATTTTTCACTTTGTCTTCCAGAGAATCTTCTTGCACCAAATATGTTTGAGAGAACAAATTGATGGATTGATAATTCTGCCAAATTTCCTGTGGCTATTTAATATTACACCTTTGTGATGAATCACAATTACTTTACTGCCCAGCAGTTATTAGTACTAGGGGAGAAAGAGAGGGGGTTACAAGGATATGTAATCAGCACACCACCTATTTTTGGCAAAAGGATTTTGAGCTTGTACGTCACATGATGAGAAGACATTTTTCTGTCTACTTTAAGAATTTGGCAAGAAGCTGCTTTCAGACAGAGTTCCATCAAAAGCCATTGAATCTGCTGCAAAACATCCAAACAGCTAAGGTAATAAACAGCAATACCTTGAAAGTGGGAGAAGGGCTCCTACCAACTGTTCCAAGTTCAAGTTCACCTGAGAACCAACCTCCTGGAAATTCGACAAGAAGCCTCACAGTTAACAGAGAATCCTTTGCTCTACAAGACATTCACTTCAGCTGAAGCATCAACTATATCTAAGAAACTACAGGACTGTTGCGAAAGAGATTTAGATAATTAATGATCGCAACCATGTTGTTTTTACCTTCATTCATTTCTAATCTTTGTGTGTGTGAGAGAATATGTGTGAAGTGAGTGAGTGCGATGTTGCATTAAATTCGAGGTAAGTGTGTGATAATAAATAATCTCCTTTATTTTTAAAGTCAGAAGAAGCTTGCTGCTGGAAAATACTTAATTGGAATTCTCATCCTGGGGTAAGGAAACACACCCTACTTACACAGACAAATCACAGGAAGTGAAAAGAGACATACAAATTACTACTTAACAGCATTGTGGGAAAAACAACAGCATTTCAAGGAGTTGTTCTAAAATTACCTTCTAGGATAGCTAGAATGGGATGGGCCGTAAATCTTGACACCGTTACACAAGAATATATGTTTTTTTTTATCACTTACTGACCCTGCTATCACTGTTGAACACCAAACTTAAATTCCCTAGACCCTCACAGATCTTTTCCTGGGCTATACTTCCCACCACCATCAATCTTAACTTTCTAACCTCCAATGTACAGTCCTGCATACTCTACAAGATTCACATCAAGATCCATTGGGGTAGATTTCACTTTCATTGGTGATTAGAAAATGAGCAGTAGTGAATCAGCCACCTTTTGTGCACCTCGTCCGACTCTGACTTCTCACTGATGTTTGTGATACTTTCTTCTGGGCTGTTTAACATACCTTCAATAGTCTTGATTATATTGGCATGAGCCTGTCTTCATCCTTTGTTTTTTTAAAATTTACACATCAGTGCTGCTGCTCTGTTAATAGCCCAAAGTAGGGAACCTGATTCAAGGTTAACAGTGCTGTCACTCTAGTAAGAGTTGAAAGTGGGATATTCTGATTGGGGCGGAACAGCTCTGCTACTCTGACAACAGTTGAGTAACCAAGTGCATAATAAAATATCCAGAATCACAGAACATTCTGTGAGTTGATTATTAGTGTCCAGTCATTCTCTCTACCTAGTGGTGGAGGCAGCATTATTGCAAAATGTAAAATATTTCCTTGGAGACAGTATTGCTATGGTTACTGACTGCGCTTATTGCTTTTGAAGACTGTGTTGTCAAGTAAGAGTGCTGTCTTTAAATGAGGCCTTTGAGTTGGGAATTTTCAATGGATGATACTTTTATAGTGAATTGATTTTAATCTTTAGCATAGATAGCATGAACATTGGTATTCTTCATTAATTACTCAGCAATGCATTAGCAAGGTAATAGGATTATATCTCAAATAGTTTATTTTAAAGAATGACTAAAAGTTATGTATTGCGACCAGTGGTCTGCTTTTTCATAGTGGCTTAAGTATTTTTAATTTTTTCTCAGAAAATGGGCATTGCTAGGAAGGCTTATTCCTAGCTTCCTTTGAGATATCATCTCTTTCAATGGTTTAGAGAGACCTGGTCACCAAACAGAATATCTCGCTCTAACTTGACATTTTATGATGCCCAAATGACCTTGGTGGAATCATTGCAGCATATCGAGTCTCAGAATGACCAATCTCTTTCCATAGATAAGTAAATCATTAACTACACTGAGATATCCTTTCTGTTCATAGTATTGTGTGAGAATGGGATTTTGTGGCATGTATGCTGGACATCTTTTGATGCAATACTCTCTGACCTGAGCATATTCTTAACAGGTTTCTGTGCATCTTTGATTTCATTCAGTTGCTGAGATGTTGCTGGTAGAGTTGTGGTTGTTTTCGATGCAAAGGTTTTTACCTCTTTGACCGGAACTACATCACCTTGTTCAGATCTTGCTACTGGGTTATGGAACAAAGCATCTGCTGTTGTCTACTGTTTTCCCAGAACATACTCTGTCTTTACATCAAACCTCATCATCCTCAGTCTGAATCGTTGTACTCATGGAGACATTTTTGCTAATTCCTTAGAATTTAAGAGTGTTACTAATCATTTGTGGTCTCTCTCTATCTTGAAGTGGAGACCAAGAACATAATCTGTGAATTTTTCACAAGCCCATGTAGCAGTTAGTGCTTCTTTCTCTATCACTGCATATCTCTCTGTTCCGTCTCTGTCAGTGAACAGTAAACTGGTCTACAATTTCCATCCATCAGTACCTGTAGGAGTAGAGCTGCCAATCCTGCAGATGTTGCACCGGCAGCAATAATAGTGCGTGCCTCTGAGACATAGTGAGCTAAAATATCAGGTGCTATCAGCATCTTTTTGAGTGTGCTTCCTTCCAGCACCATGTATCATCTCGTAACAGCTGACGTGGCTCATTGATAACAGTTAAGTTGGTTAAGAACGTTCTGATTTGGTTTACCATGCCCATGAATCTCTGGAGCTCAGCCATGTTGTGAGGAGCTGGAAAGTCCTTGATTGCTCTTGGCTTCTGTGGATCAATGCTGACACCGGATGCATCCACAATATGCAGAAGGAACTTGACAGTCGGCTGCGACAATTTGCATTTGTTACTGAGCGTAAGTTCTGCTTTCTGTAGGTGTTGCAGCACAGCTCGCAATCTAGTGTCATGTTCTGTCCAAGTGGACCCATGGATCAGGATATCATCCATGTGACATATGACTCCACCTCATCTTTCAAGGATACTTGACATTGTCCTCTGGAAGATTTCTGGCTCTGGTGTGATGCCAAAGCATAATCTATGGAAACCAAACCTGCCAAATGTTGTAACGAGAGTGATGAGAATTTCACTGAGGGGTAGTTGCCAAAATGCAAATACTTGCATCTAGCTTTGTGAAGGTTGAACCCTCCCAATTTTGCTAAGCTCTCATCCACAGATGACATTGGATGAAGTTTGCCTACAACTGCTTTGTTCAGCTGGGTAAAATCTACACAAATTCTGAATGATCCTTTAGGATTTGGCACTGGGACCATCCCGGAGCAGCAGCTTGTTGGATCTGTCACAGGTGAAATAACCCTTTGCTTCAACATCGAGTCAATTTCCTTCTTTACCTTTGGCCGGAGTGGATGAGGAACTTTTCTGGATGTAAACAGATACACTACCTACGTTTCAGGATGAAGGGTGATGTGGTATGCTGTCATCAGCTTTCCTAGTCATGTGAACAGCTATGGAAATTCAGCTCTGAAGGTTTTATGCTGATCTTCTCATTTTCCGGTTCCTCTATTCTGCAGATCAGATGTAAGTCGGTACAGGCTTTGCTGCTTAAGAGTAAACAGCTCTGGTTCAGTATCACATATAAAGTTTCAGTGATTTTTTTCTCTCTTTATATTGAAGGGTTGCATTCAGTTGTCCTGTGACCTTGAGTTCTATACCTCTTGGCCCATATAGTTTTTTGCATGATGGCTGAAGAGAACTTATCTCCAACCACGGTTCAGCATCGGAAAGAACCAAAACTGCTGCACCCATGTCTAACTTCATGCATGTTTTAGTTCCCTCTACCAGGCTATCAATGTTCAGGTAGTTTTTGCTTGGTTCCTGGATCTCCCCAATGAAAGCCATCTCAACATCATCAGTATCTTATATTTAATTGGTCTTGCCACCTTTCGAGGGCTTCTCTTTTTGCTTATTCTGTACAAGCTTCTTGGTGCAACACATAGCCTGACAGTGACCCTTCTTTCTTCAAAAGAGGCATGCAGCCACTTTGGCGGGACAATTTCGCTCTTGCGTTTTTTTTCCCACCATATCAACTACAGTTAGCTGGGGTGGTCGATGGGCACTCTTCCTGTGTCCCCTGCTTTTCTATGGCCACCTCTCTGCTTTTAAATTTTAACATACTCTACTGAGTCAGTTATTTTTGGATTATGGTTCTCCCTGTCACCCTGAATCACTGATCGATTTTGCTTCCTGACCTCAACTTGTCTTCTCAGTTGAATTGCCTTTATTAGGGTTAAATCATCCACTGCCTGCAAATAGTCAGACAATGCTTCATCCAAGACACTTGACAACAATTCTATTTCTGTTTAATTCATCTTTTAAGCTGCCCTATTCACAGTTCTCTCCAAGCCTATAGAGATCATTGATAAATTTATCAATACTTTCCCCTTGTCATTGGGTACACTTGTTAAATTTAGCCTGCTTGACAATGGTATTCTTTTTCACATTGAAGTGTGCATCAACTGCTTTTATTACTCCATTGTATATACCGTTTTCTTCATCTATTCCTTGCCTGACTAGGATAAAATCTGCACAGCCATCCATCGCATATAAAAGTGTACTGATCCGCTCACTGCTCTCCTTCGCAGCGAGGCCCAATGCAGTGTGATATCTGGTAAATCTTCGGCGCAAGTTCAGCTATGCTTTTGCTTGGTTGAGACCGACAACCTGCTTGAAGCTTTTTGGTAATGGAAGAGACTTTTCCATACATGTTCTTTCACTTGCTGCTACCATATAATATTCTTGGTCTTGTTGTGCTGACATAGAGGTAAGGGAAACAAAAATATTATTGGAACATCTCTAATGGTGACTACATCTTAACCAGGAAGTTGCACAAAAGAGAGCAGGATGATGAAACTTGCACTGCTTTCTGTGATGATGTATATTGGGTTTCATTGGCATATCAAACAGTTAAGATTAACGCCTTATGCTACAAAGGATGGTGAGTCATCTTCATGAACTATTGCAGCCCATATGGTATTAAATACAGAGCTTCAGGGTCTGAAGGAGCCAAATCGGGGCGGCATGCACTTAACACTGCTGCAAGCCTCACATAAACACCTTATGGCGTTCATATACTGCCAGCTATTCAACTATGAGAACCACATTACTCAAACAAGTCACATGACACTCATTGATACACTTCCCTCTCTCTTGCAGGAGAAACTGGTGCACAATCAGAAACAGCAGGAACCAACCACAAGTGGAGAGATGCACCTATATCCTCTAATGCCTATGAAGGAGATGGTGCTAACCATTATCAGAATGGCTATTGCTGAGGCCATGACTAACAGTGGCGAAGGAATCATTGAAGATGATGGTATCCTTATACCTAGTGCTTCTTGTTATATTTCATTTTCTCCTCATTCCACAATCTCTTGTGAGGGACAGACTGCATATTTTTATTAAATATATATAGATATGTTCATCACTAATTATAAATTTTTAAAAACTGAACAAACACCTTTAAAATGGTGAAAACCATTTCTGTCTGTGACCCCTGAAGAAAATAAGCCTCTTGAAAGTTTTAGAAAAATTCACACCTCATTACCTCTGAGGAGCCACTAACAGCCCCTGTGGACTATACAGCCCAATCTCAAAGAAAGCTATACAAAGGCAATCTGCATTTAATAACCCAGGTTAGACAGAAGGAGATAGATTGTCTGCTAAGACAAAGGTTTCACAATCTTCCCTTCAATTCCTAATGGCTAAGACACTTACCAGTCATTGGAATCCAGATGATGGATACACATTCTTTGTCAAATACGGTGGAGAGGTGGGAATCATGTGACATGGGCCTCTGGCTTTTGGAACAAGTAATATTGCCTTGCTGAACTGTATAGTCTCATTTGTTTACCATCTGACTAGCAGCCTGACAGAAAAACAGCTCTTGCCATGTTGAACACCATTTACACTGCTTCTGTTGGAAGTTCTGTACCATCACCCATAAGACTGAATCATTTCTGCATGTCTATCTCATCAAGTGAAGTCAACACCACTGGTAAAGTGAATTCTACAACATTGGTTTTCAGCTTGCTGACCTCCGTGAAGGAATACCTCATTAAACTTTGATTCTGGACTTTGGAACCCACATGAAACAATATTTATTTCCTTTATGGTCTCTGCAATGTGAATCTTCCTTTTCTCTATTCTTCTCTTTACTAGCTGAAGGTGAGGGGGATGTTGCAAACCCTCTTTTCATGTTTTGAGTGTGTGCAAATAAACTAACCCTTTGAGTTCATCCCATCTAAGTTTGCTGTGGGATTATTAATAGAAAATTGGATCACACCAAAACTGAGGGGTTGGAAAATACACCACCACTTATAAAGAGGAAGAAAATCAAAACAACTTTCTGTTTACGGATGGGTGGTGAGAGGAGAAATTGGTGCTGTTTGAATTAATCCCCCCTCCCCCTTCCTGTTCCTAACACTCTTCTGACTGTAGATGATATAAGCATGACCTCTTATTATCCTTGGCCCTCTGCTCACCACAACTTTGGCCTTATGCCTTTTTCCTTTCAGGTATCCAAGTAGTGAACATGGTTAGATTGTGGATGAACACCAAACAGAAATTGATGATGAAGATACACTCACTTGATTTCACTCTCACAGTCACCAGCTCCAAAACTGAAACTGTGCATAGCCTGGATGATAGATTAGAGATGGGATTTATATGTGGTGAGACACTGGGCACAACTGGGTTGCAGCCAGGGCAAAGAGCAAGGATAGCAGGTGTACCAGCTCACCAGAGGGTGAGGTCATACATGTGTTCTACTGTAGAGGACTCAGATGGGCATTTCAATGAGGCAGTCTATAGAAGAAGGCAGATGGGTATGCATAGTGAAATGCTTGGTGCATTGGGCAGCATGCCAAAAGCCTATGGTCAGTGTGAAACTGTCTAGAAGAGACCGGCACCAATTTTACACAAGGCTTCATACAGTTTGGAGCCCATACTTTCTGGCTGGAGTGGTAGCCAACTCTATTAGCATATTAAAGGACTCACCCTTGCTGCAGCATCTGATGTCCAGTGTCTCAACTTCCATTGCAAAACAAGTTGCTTCTACATGGAGCCTGAGTGTTCTAGTGGAAGCTTAAACTGAAGTCATGCAAGGTCAGCTTGCTGTAATGCAATCTTAGACTGCTATCATCATGGCTCTGGATACCAGTGTTCAAAAGGGCTTATAGCAGTCCAGCAACCTGTCCTTCAACATTGTCACTCCTAGGGAGTGGCAGTAGCTCCATATAGCAGGTACCTGCTGCCTTCTCTCAGGATTTGCCATCATATCTAAAATGCAAGTTGCGCAGTGGACTGCCACAGATTGAAGTTGTGATTTGTTGCCTATGGTCACACACCAACTACATTTTGATTGAGTGGATTAAAGCCTCCATGACATCCCTTACACAATGGTGGGTGGAAAACTGTGAGATGTTACAAATATCTCCAGCTCCTGCCTGGAAATAACCAGACTCATAAAAGTTGATAACCACAGTCACCTTCACACCCACTGGCAATGCTGCCCTTGCCCGGCTCTGAGGTTTTAGTTGTGGCTGCAGCATTTTGCATGTTTCAGGGATGACCACCTCAGTGAAGCTAGACATCTCCCTCGCTGAGGTTCAGGTAGGAGAATTGCTTCCAGTGCAACCTGGGTGTATATGGCCTCCTGCGGAGAACCATCTCTATCTGCCTCCTCCTCCTCCCTCCTCAGCAGCTTGTCCTGCTCAGTGTACATTTTCCTCATTCTTCCAGTCATGCTATAATTCCAAGGGCAATGTATACTAATGCACCCATGTTTGGGAATATCTGGTTTGTACAAAATACTTCAGCACTTGCCACACAATACCCTGTAGGCTTTTGAAGCAACTATGGGGAGAATGCCAGAAGTGTGTAGAATTGTGTTGTGATATGCCTTTAGGGATAGCAGCATGCCATCACTGCAAGGGAAGTGTGTTGCGTGATCCAGCCTTAGTTCCACTTCAACTTGTGAGCACAACACAACACACACAGTTCTGAAACTGATGTCTTCAAATTTTCTATCCATCTATACATGTTCTCGTGTGCCTAGTCTTAATAAATGAACACTCAACATGTTTACCCAATTCCTAATGAGTGACTGGTGCCTTTATACCATTATAAAAACATGAAAAACTGTAGCAACAGGCAGAAAAAAAATCAACCAACCAAAGGCAAACCGGTAGGTAGCCAATGATCCTTTTAAATCATGCTGACGGGGGGAGCTTTCCTGCTGCTTAATGTGTGTTCAGTTGTGCAAGCTTCAGAGAGGGCATTGGTTGGAGTGTTGACCTCCCAAATGGCATTGCTGACATCAAATCAGCATTGTGGATCAATTGACCTCATGACCTGCTGATTCTACATCCTTCAGGTGAATGCTTACCATGCATGCATAGTGTATGTGTGCTCCATGTCACAAGTGTGTGCATGTGCTCACAAATGCTATCCTGAAGCTCTAAGGGTTCCTGAATTACCCTAAAATGGGTACTACTGAGCCCAATTTCTTATTCACTGCATGCTACACAGCATTAACAACAGATGTCATAGGAAAAATTACATGTTTCTTTAGTGAAGCCTTATTTTACTTTTCAGTTTTAAACTAAAGTTTCAAGCTATTTCTGTTGATATCCATTTAGTTATAAGGATAAGGGCCTGCACTGTAACTCTGACCTTTTTAAAGAACTCAATGTTCATGTATATTATAAGGAAAATTGTACAATTACACAGGGAAGCTTTTCTGACCATCAGCTTTACAATGAATAACAATAATTTTTGCTGCAATTTCCTATGCTTGGTTTTGGTGTTCCTGTTTATTTAGTATTTTTATGTTTTGAATTTACTGTTTTTTAAAGAGATTCCTGTGAGTTTTGCAAGTGTTGAATAAAGTCCAACATTTCTGAGGCTTTGGGCACAGTTGCGAGTTTCAAGAAGGAGAGTTTGTTGAGAGACTATTGAGAGGATTCCAAGGTGATTTTTTTTGACATAATGTATTAAAATGTTAAGTTGTTTTTCAGAAATTATGAGAAGATCAACAATTGTTAATAATTTAAGTTCTTAGAATTTACGCTGAACATAAGCACATTCACATTACAGTAAGGTGTCAGAAGAAGTATGTACTTGTTTGCTTTCACTTCACATATTAACTAAATAATCTATGCATTGATGACTGCTGAGAAATGGCACATGCTGCAAACCTAAACATCCATCTAGTGCTTGATTTGAAATATTGGGCCCAATTTTCCATTCTGGAGACTAAGTGCGATGGCAGGTGGGAACGTTTGCGTGATTCCCGCTGGGCGGCAAGACTGGTGGAGACGTGCAGTTTTCCACTTTTCAGCTCATTAATTATGCATCTGCAAGGAGCTCAGAACATTTTGCAGCAGAACAACAGGATGTTGCCCAACCCACCATTATGGCATGGGGTCAAAGGTCCTAGCACCATATTTAAACAGCACCCAGATACACATGCACTCGCTGCAAGTCAGGAGCTCCGTGTTACTTGTCCAGAGTCCTTGTGGCAATAGCTTGCACTGAAGAAGCTTGCAGATGTAAGCAACCACATCCAGGGGCACACAAAGGAGCCTCCAGCGCTGCCACCAGCTCACCTCTGGATAAGAGCACCACCAGTGATACACCCTGTATAACTGCAATAAGACATCACTACTTCCGAACTCAAATCCTCTTGCAATGAAGGCCAACATACCATTTGCCTTCCTAGATGCTTGCTGCACCTGCCTACTTTTATTGACTGGTGTACAAGGACACCCAGATCCCTTTGTACATCCACATTTCCCAATTTATCACCATTAAAATAATATTCTGCCTTTCTGTTTTTCACACCGAAGCATATAACTTCACATTTATCCATGTTATACTGCATCTGCCAAATGTTTGCCCTCAAACACAACTTGTTTAAATTGCCTGAGGCCTCCTTGCATCCTCCTCACAACTCACAACCCCGCCTAGTGTTGTATCACCAGCAAACTTGGAAATATTGCATTTGGTTCCCACATCCAAGTCATTTATATATATCGTGAATAGCTAGGGCCCAAGCACTGTGGCCTGTGCTACATCACTAGTCACCGCCAGTTACCTGGAAAAAGACACATTTATTCCCACTCTCCTGTTTCCGGTCTGTCAACCAATTCTCAATCCATGCCGGTATATTACCCCCAATCCTATGTGCTTTAATTTTGCCCACTAGCCTCTTATGTGGGACCTTATCAAAAGCCTTCTTGAAATCCAAATACACCACATCCACTGGTTCTCCCTTATCAATTCTACCAGTTACATCTTCAAATAACTTCAGTAGATTAATCAAGCATGATTTCCCTTTCATAAACCTATGCTAACTTTTCCCCACTACTGATGTTAGGCTAACTAGTCTGTAATTTTCTGTTTTTTCTCTCCCTCCTTTTTTTAATAGTGGAGTTACAGTTGCCACCCTCCAATCTGTAGGAAGTGATCCAGAGTCTATAGAAGTTTGGAAGATGACCACCAATGCATCCATCAGAGCCACTTCCTTTAGTACTCTGGAATGTAGATTATCAGGCCCTGGGGATTTTTCAGCCTTTAACCCCATTAATTTCTCTAGCACCATTTGTTTACTAATATTGATTTTCTTCAATTCCTCCCTCTCACTAGACCTTCGGTTCACTAACATTTCTGGGAAATTATTTGTGTCCTCTTTTGTGAAGACAGAACCAAAATATATGTTCAATTCTTCTGCCTTTTTTTGTTCCCCATTATAATTTCCCCCATTTCTGACTGTAAGGGACCTATGTTTGTCGTTGCTAATCCTTTTCTCTTCACATATTTATAGAAGCTTTTACAATCAATTTTAATGTTCCTTGCAAGTTTACTCTCCTACTCCATTTTCCCCTTCTTAATCAATATTTTTGTCCACTTTTCCTGAATTCTAAACTGCTCCCAATCCTCAGGCTTGTTGCATTTTCTGGCAATTGTATATGTCTCCTCTTTGGATCTAATGCTATCCCTAATTTCTTTTGTAAGCCATGGTTGAGTCACTTTTCCTGTTTTATTTTTGTTCCAAACAGGAATGAATTATTGTTGTAATTCATGCATATATTCCCTAAAATACATTGTCTATCCACTGTCAACCCTTTTAGTAAGGTTCCGCAATCCACCAATGCCAGGACCCCAGTTTCAAATTCAACTTCTTTGCTCTCCAACCTAAAGAACAATTCTATCATTTTATGGTTGCTCTTCCCCAAGGGACCTTGCACAATAAGATTGTTAATTAATCCTTTCTCATTGCATAATACCCACTCTAGGGTAGCCTGCAGTCTAGTTGGTTCCTCAGTGTATTGGTCTAAAAAATAGCATCACGTACATACTCCAGGAAATCCTCCTCTACAGTATTATTGCTAGTTTGGTTTGTCCAATCTATATGTAGATTAAAGTTACTCATGATTACAGCTGTACCCTTATTGCACGTGTCTCTAATTTTCTGCTTAATGCCTTCCCTTACATCTCCATTACTGTTTGGGGGCCTATAGACAACCCACACCAACATTCTGCCCCTTGGTTTTTCTTATCCCTACCCAAACAGATTCCACATTATGATTTTCTGAGCCAATATCTTTCTTCACTGTTGCATTGATTTCCTCCTTTACTAACAATGCTACCCCACCTCCTTTTCCTATTTGTCTGTCCTTCCTAAATATTGAATACCCGTGGATGTTCAGTTCCCATCCTTGGTCACCTTGCAGCCATGTCTTCATAACTGCAACTATATCATAACCGTTTATATATATTTGTGCTGTTAATTCATCTACCTTATTGCAAGTGCTCTGCACATTAAGATACAATGCCATTAGACTTGTCTTTTTAACCTTGTTAGTTATCTTTGCTTTATTTTGCACTATGACCTCATTTGTTTTTTGCCCTTATTTTTTTCTGTCTTCTACATTTGCTTCTTACTTTTCTGCCTTTCATTTCTATCCTTGTTTCCCTCTCCTCTGTCCCCCTGCTCAGGTTCCTATCCCCCTGCCATTCTAGTTTAAACCCTCCCCAACCGCCCTAGCAAACTCCCGCCCGAGGATTTTGGTCCCGGTCCTGCCCAGATGCAATCCGTCCTGTTAGTACTGGTCCCGCCTTCCCCAAAATCGGTCCCAATATCCCAGGAATCTGATTCCCTCCCCCTTACACCATTTCTTCAGCCATATATTCATCCAATATATCCTGTTATTTCTACTCTCGCTAGCACGGGGCACTGGCAGTAATCCTGAAATTACTACCTTTGAGGTCCTACTTTTTAATTTATGTCCTAAGTCCATATATTCAGCTTGTAGGACCTCATCCCCTTTTTTACCTATGTCGTTGGTACTAATACGTCCAATGACCACTGACTATTCACCCTCCCCCATCAGAATGCCCTGCAGTCTCTCTGACACATCCTTGATCCTGGCACCAGGGAGGCAACACACCATCCTGGAGTCTCTTTTGTGACTGTAGAAACACCTGTCTGTTCCCCTTACTATTGAATCTCCTATCACTTTGGCCTGCCACTCTTCTTCCTCCCCTTTTGTGCAGCAGAGCCGCCATGGTTCCATGGGCTTGGCTCCTGCTGCTTTCCCCTGAGAAGTCATTCGTCTCCCCCAACAGAATCCAAAAAGGTATATCTGTGAGAGAGAGGGAGAGTCACAGTGGATTCCTGTACCACCTGCCTTCCTCTACTTTGCCTGGTGGTCACCCATCCCCTTTTTGCCTGTTCAGCCTTTACCTGTGGAGTGACCACCTCACTAAACGTGTTGTCTATGATAATCTCAGCATTGCAAATGCTCCACAGTGAATCCAACCGCAGCTCCAGCTCCAAAATGCAGTTAACCAGTAGCTGCAGCTGGACACACTTCCTGCACACATCGTCGCCAGGGACACTGGAAGTCTCCATGCCTTCCCACATAGCGCAGGAGGAGCATATCACAGGTGCGAGCTCTGCTGCTATGACTTCCCTTTAGATTAAGCTCGTTAGTTACTCTATTTACTGAATACTAATTACGCTTGGGCCCTTCTTCCATTCCAAACACTTCCACTACAGTCCAAAGTCCTCATCTTATTTTGTTTAAGCTAATGGACTGCAACAGTTTAATTAGTAGAAAAAGTAGAAGTAGAATTACTCACTTGACCCTACTTATCAAATAGCTGCCCTCCCACTGCATCGAGTCAGTTTTTGAATCATGATGTCACTTCAAACCCCACTGCCTAAAGGTCCTGAGGGTACACCTCTCCTCTCCGGTCTTGGCCCCTGTTTCTCGCACCCTTTTATACCGTTCTCACTGGCCTCTCCTCTCCAGTCTCGGCTCCTGTTTTCTGCACCCTTTTATACTGCACTCACTGGCCTGTCCTCTCTGGTTAGCCCCAAGCCTCCCTGGAACTCTCGCTCTATCCTGGTGCTGCTTTCAGCCCTGAGTCCAGCTCCTGCTCCTTTTAAATCTCTACTCTGACTCTCCTGTTCTTTTTAAAACTTTGTTCTCTCAGTTCCCACTCTTTTTAAATCTTACCAAGGTTGCCGCTTCTCTTGCACTGCCTCCTGGTCCCACTCTGGTTTTGCGCCTGGTTCCCCTTGTTCTTTAAAACCACTACTTCTCTCGCACTACCTCTCGGTCCTGCTCTTAGTATCCCCTTCTGCCATGATCCCCATTGCTGATGGGAGTGGAAGATTCCGCCTGTTGTTGCTTTTTAAATTTTACCATTCCTAAATATCCTAAAACTAATTAAATGGGACAATTCAACTGGACAATAAGTCATTTCATTTGTGTTGCCGATGATTTGCACGAGTGCTCTGTTGCATTGAGCCCATTCTATTTGCAGAATGCATGGTGTACTGATTCTGTTACTAGAGTAGTAATCCAGAAAGCTGGATTGATAATTTAGAGAACATGAGTTCAAATTCCACCGTGGCAGTTTGGTGATTTGAAATCAGGGTTTTCACTTTACTCTGCTTCTGTGAAGATGAGGAGTTGTATAAACCTGAGTGGAATGCTGAATACTCTGTGTTAGCCACAGAAGGTGGCAAGCAAATATTCATCCTTTAAGTATGGAAACAAGTGGAAAACAGATGAATGTAACACTGTAGACAGCCAGAAATGAACAAGTAAGTACTTATTCTGTAGACGGACAGCAGATGGTGCATCAAAAAGATGACTGTCTATATAAATGTAGACTTTACAGTAAACACGGATGGTACAGAGTAGACAGGGGAAGTAATTGGAACAGTGAGTGGGGAACTGTGGAAAGGAAGGATGTTAGGAAAGTGGAACAAATGAATATGTGTGCTGTAGGGAGGTAAATGGTGGTAAACAGATAACTATTCATGCAGGAACTTGGATGGTATAAGGAAACAAATGAATACTTGCGGACCCAGAAGATCTTTAGAATGTTATAGGTTGATGGATTTATGAATTTCTATGTATTGCATTAGACTAACAATACAAAAATAGGCCATTTAACCAACCAGTCTATGTTGGTGTTTATTGTCTACTGTTTACTGGTACACACTATTGCTGCTGTGCGTCTTGGTGGAGGGAGTAAGTGTTTGTGGATGTGGTGCCAATCAAGTGGGCTGCTTTGTCCTGTATGGTGTCAAGCTTCTTAAGTGTTGTGGGAACTGCATTCATCCAGGCAAGTGAGGAGTATTCCATCACACTCCTGACTTGTGCCTTGTACATAGTGGACAGGCTTTGGGGAGGTAGGAGGTGAGTTACTCACCACAGGATTCTTAGCCTCTGACCTGTTCTTGTAGCCACAGTATTTATATGGAGAGTCCAGTTCAGTTTCTGGTCAATGGTAACCCCCAGGTTGTTGATAGTGGGGGATTCAGCAATGGTAGTGCCATTGCGGTGATGGTTACATTCTCTCTTGTTGGAGATGGTCATTACCTGGCACTTGTGTGGCGTGAATATTACTTGCTACTTGTCAGCCCAAGCCTGGATATTGTCCAGGACTTGCTACATTTGCACATGGACAACTTCAAGGTAGTACTGGTGGAGAGCCACCACCATTGCCACTGCTTGACTTACCACACCCTGCCAGTAACTGGCAAAGTGATTTTGCAAGGGGCTTATTTTCCTCTGGGTCCTTCCAAGGATAGCCGCTGATCTCACTGGCGTCTCAAAGTCAGCTGCCCATCAAAGTTTGGCCTCTTGGTTATCCACTATTTCTGTATGTAATTTATGTCTTCGACTGTGAAGACAGGCTCAAAATATTTGTTCAATGTCTTTGCCATGTTCTCATTTTTCACCATAATTTCTCCCATCTCTTCCAGTAAGGAACCAACTTTAGCCAATCTCCTTTTCATATACTTGTAAAAGCAATTACAATCTCTTTTTAATATCCGTGGCTAGTTCACGTTCATATTCTGTTTTATCCCTTTTTTGTCACTATTTGCTGATTTCTAAAACTCTCCCAATCCTTGGGTTACTACCATATTTCATAACATTAAAAGCCTCCCCTTTTAATCTAATACTATCTTTAACTTCCCTAGTAAGCCACAGATGGATCTTTCTATTTGAGATTTTTTTTAATGGAACATATTTTTGTTGAAAATTTTGAATCACTCCTTTAAATATTTTCAACTGTTTATTTACCACTATACCTTTTAGCTGATTTACCAAACAACCTCAGCTAGCTATCCTCTCATAAAATGTAATTGACTATGTTTAGGTATAATATTTTTGTTTTGGACTTAAGCATGTCACTCTCAAATTTAATATGGAATTTGTATTAACGTGTCTTATGATTACTTTTCCCCTGAAGATTTTTTACTGTGTATTGACTGATTCACAGAGTCACAGAATTTTAAAGGCACATAAGAAGGCCATACAGCCCATCGTGTCTGCACCGGCTCTCCGAATGAGAATTGCCCTGCCTGTTCCCTGTACCCCTGTACATTGTTCCTATTAACCCTCCCTCATTATACAATATAGACCCAAAATAAATAGTCATTTTTAATACAAACCTTGAATATTGCTAAAAAATAAATATTTTTTGTCAACAAAAAATGTATCTTTTTTCAGCAATACTCAAAATCTAAAAAAAGCTTTATCTCTGGTTTGTTCTACAATTTATTCTTCTAAGGAACTGTGGCAAAAGCATTCTAAAAACTAATGTTCTAGACTACTTTTGTTAATTTGATTTGTCCAGCCTGTATAAAGGTTAAAGCTCCCCATGATTATTACTGAATTAGTTGAAGTGAACTGTGGTACTAGGCTAGGGGATAGATTAATAGAGAAACAGTGGCAGACATTTAAGGAGGTATTTCAGAATAAGTATATTCCTACTATAAAGAAAAATTCTAAGGGGAGGACCCACTATTCATGGTTAACTAAAGAAGTTAAGGAAAGCATCAAACTTAAGGAAAAAGCATATAACTGTGCAAAGGTGATTGGCAGGTCAGATGATTGGTCAGAATGTAGAGAACAGCAGAGAATGACTAGAAGGCTAATCAGGGGAACAAAATTAGAGTATGAGAAGAAGCTAGCTATAAATATAAAAATGCATAGCAAGAGTTTCTACAGGTATTTAAAAAGAAAAAGAGTAAGTAAAGTGAGTCTTGGTCCTCCAGAGAGTGACAATGGGGAGTTAATAGTAGATAATAAGGAAATGGTGAATGAAATGAACAAATATTTTGCTTCTGTCTTCACTATAGATGATACAAAGACATTCCAATAATAGCTGTAAATCAGTGGGTGGAAGGGAGAACAGAGCTTGGTGAAATTACAATCACTCGGGAAGCAGAACAAAAACAAAAATACCTGGAAAAACTCAGCAGGTCTGGCAACATCTACGAGAGGAACACTGTTAACATTTCAAGTCCGAATGATCCTTCAACAAAACTAAGTAAAAATAGAAGAGAGGTGAAATATAAGCTGGTTTAAGGGGGTGTGGGACAAGTAGTACTGAGCAAACTGATGGAGCTGCGAGCTGACAAGTCTCCAGCTCCTGATGGACTTCATCCTAGAGTCTTAAAAGAGGTAGCTAATAAGGTAGTAGATTCGTTGGTCTAATTATCCAACATTTCCTAGATTCTGGAAAGATCCCATCAGACTGGAAAGTAGCAAATATAACCCCTCTATTCAAGAAGAGAGGGAGGCAGAAAACAGGAAATGATAGACCAGATGGCTTGGCATCTGTTGTGGGGGAGGTGTGAGAATTGATTATTAAGGAGATTATAGCTGGGCACTTAGATAAACTCATGGCAAACTGGAAGAGTCAGCCTAGCTTTGTAAAAGAGAAATCGTGTTTAATCAATTTATTGGAGTGTTTTGAAGGTGTAACATACTCAGTGGATAAAGGGGAGCCTGTAGACATGCTGTACTTGGATTTCCTGAAGACATTTGATAAAGTGCCACATCAAAGGTTATTGCGGAAAATATAAGCTCATGGTGTAGGAGGTAACACATTGACATGGATAGAAAATTGGCTGGCTGGCAGAGCATATACATAAATGGGTATTTTTCTGATTGGTAGGATGTGATGAGTGGAGTACCGCAGGGGTCTGTGCTGGGGCTTCAGGTTTTTACAATTTATATCAATGATTTAGATGAGGGGAATGAAGGCGTGGTAGCTAAATTTGCAGAGAACACAAAGGTAGGTAGGAAAGTATGTCGTGAATAAGACATAAGGTTGGGTGAATGGGCAAAAAATCTGGCAAATGGAGTATAATGTAGGAAATGTGAAGTTGCTCACTTTGGCAGGAAGAATAAAAAAGCAGAGCATTACTTAAGCGGAGAACGGCTGCAGAATTCCGAGGTAGAGGGTTTTACATTTTGTAGTGCATGAGTCACAAGAAGTTAGTCCACAGATACAGCAAGTAATTAAGAAGACTAATGGAATGCTATCCCTATTATGGTAAGAATTGAACATAAAAGTAAAGATGTTATCCTTTGGTTATACAGAGCATTGGTGAGACCACATCTTGAACATTGTGTGCAGTTTTAGTCTCCTTATTTAAAGAAGGTGTAAATGCGTTGGAGGCAGTTTAGAGGAGGTTTACTAGATTGATATCTGGAATGAGTGGGTTATCTTATGAGGAAAGGTTAAAGAGACTGAGCTTGTATCCATTGGAGTTTAGAAGAATGAGGGGTGACTTGGTTGAAGTATATAAGATTCTGAACGGTCATGACAACAAGGTGGACATGGAAAGGATGTTTCCTCTTGTGGGTGAGTCCAGAACTAGGGGGACACTGTTTTAAAATTAGCGGTTGCACTTTTAGGACAAAGATGATGAGAATTTTTTTCTCTCGGAGGGTTGTGTGACTTTGGAACTTTCTGCCTCCAAAGCAGTGGAGGCTGGTTCATTGAATACTTTTTAAGGCAGAGGTAGATAGAACCCTGTTAGACAAGGGAATCAAAAGTTATCAGAGGTCGATGGGCTTGTGGAATTCGAAATACCAACAGATCAGCTATGATCTTGTTGAATGGCAGAGCAGGCCTGAGGGGCCAAATGGCCTACTTCTGCTCCTATTTTGTATGTTCATTTGTGCATTGCCTTTGTAACAAGATCCAATTATTTCTTGCTTAATTTTCTGTCCAGCAGTATAACTACTGTTAGGGGGCCTATAACCTACTCCCACTCAACATCAGATGCTTGATATTCTTAATCTCCACCCATACTGATTTGACTTCCTGATCTTCGAATCCAAGATTGATTTTTGCTTCTGTTCTTATGTCATCCTTTATTATCAGAGGTACTCCCCCTCCTTTTCTACTCTATTTCACCAGCAGCCAGTGTGCACTTCGCCACTTGGGGAGATGGCCAGGTATAGGCTGGTGGCCTCATTGCTGGCTCACCAAGGGGGACCTCATGATCGGGCAACCTGTGGCCCACAAAGTTCCCAATGGTGCACGGGCTGCCCACCGCTGAAAGCCCCGCTCTACACCCATGACCGACCCTCCCCCTCCACCCTTGCTGGGGCTTGCCTGATTAGCCCTGGTGACCTTAGTCCGACTTAATTACTTTCATTCTGGCTCCTCATCCATCTTCACTGGTCCACACCAGCTGCAGTGCCCGCAGTAGCTGCCTCTCACAATGGTGCTGCTGAGACTGAAGAGCTGCAGTCATCTGATTAAATTTTTCCTTATTTTCAAAACATAAGGAATAAGAGCAGGAGTAGGCCATCTGGCCCCTTGAGTCTGCTCTGCCATTTAATAAGAGCGTGGCCAAAATCATGGCCTTAACTCCATTTTCGTGCCTGACCTCCAAAACACTTCACTCCCTTGTTAGTCAAAGATCTGTCTAACTCAGCCTTGAATACATTCAATGACTCAGCTTCCACTGCTCCCTGGTGAAGAGAATTCTAAAGACTAATGTCTCTCTGAGAGAAAAAAAAATCCCATTATCTCAGTCGTAAATGGTAGACCCCTTATTTTGAATTATTTGCTCTCTAGTTCTAGATTCTCCCACAAGAGCAAACATCCTCTCAGCAACTACCCTTCAAACCCCCTCAGAATCTTATATGTTTCAATAAGATCTCATTCTTCTAAACTCCAATGAGTATAGGCTCAACCTTTCCTCATGAGACAGCCCCTTCATCCCAGGAATCAGCCTTGTGAACCTTCTATGAACTGTCCAATGCAAGTATATCACTCCTTAAGGACCTGATGTCTTCCATGGCCCCCTTTTAGTTTTAAGTTCATGTCATTCATTAAGTATGTAGTAACCATTTAATACATATGTGGCCTGAAAAGTTGTCCATATCCCTTTTTTTCTGATTCACTCAAAAATCATTTACGTATTAACTACAGAGATAAAAACAAAAACAAAATAACTGTGGATGCTGGAAATCCAAAACAAAAACAGAATTACCTGGAAAAACTCAGCAGGTCTGGCAGCATCGGCGGAGAAGAAAAGAGTTGACGTTTCGAGTCCTCATGACCCTTCATGACGTATTAACTATACTGATTCATTCAAATATAAACATGTGTGAAAGGATATTGGTCAGGAATTAACCCCCGCAAAGCGAAACAATTAATTTGCTCAGTTTTTTCCCCCCTAAAGATCCAAACTGGTGGCTTCAAGTACCACAAAACGAAACATCATTTATACTCGAGGTATATTTTCAAAATGCTTTCAGTTGCCATCTCCAGTTCTCTACCTGAACACAGAGCACTCCAAAACATTTAACATAAAATATATGAGAATTAAATAGTTCAAAAAAACCAAGGACCCTAGAATTGCAGGGTCTGGTCTCCTGAGGTAACTCTGGTGGAGAGTGACAGAACCCCTGAGGAAATGGTGTAAAGGCGGAAGCACTAGAGTTAAAGGCAATGGGTGGTGGGGAGGGGTGTGGAATGTGGATTGGTAAAACCCTTGCTCTTACATTAGAAATGGAACTTGTTTCCTAGCTTGTGACTGCTCCTTGTTCTGGGGCCTGAGATTTCAGTACTGCTGTACTCCCAGCTTCCACTGTACACCTGGGCCTGGCCTGAAAGAAGAGGCTCAACCATGCACGGGACTCCCATGGATGTCACACTGGTGGATGACAACTCTCAGAGTACAGCTTAAGCTGCTACTTTCTACATAGTCTAATATTGTGCAGGAAGAACGGAGTTCAAAAATAGGAACTTATGACATGCTCTTTGTTGTCACTCTGAAAAGCAAATTTAATTGGGCAAAATAAGAAAATGCTTCTGATTATAAATCAAATGCAACAAAAAAAACCCTCAGAATAGCTGTCATCACAACTCACTGTGATACCAGTATTGTCAAACAGATAAGTCCCTAATTTTCTCTAGGCATCGCTGGTTGTGCTTCATTCTCTGGTCCATCCCTGCTTTAGTGCTCCGTTCCCAGCCTAGATATTCCGCTTCCCACCTCCCCAGTGTTCCACTGCCCAATCCTTCAGCTGTGCTTTATTCTCTGTGCTCACATTGTTCTGCACTTTCCAGCTTCGTTCTGTGTTCTATTTTCTAGCTGCATCTCCCCAGCCACCCATGATCACTGCCAGCTCTATTCAGTCCGTGGTTCAGGATATAACCATGTTTTCTGCTTCAGCCTAGCTCCAGACCCCAAGCTACTCATTAGCAACACCAGCAGATATCAACTAGTGAAGACTAAAAAAGTTAACATTATATAAAAAATAACATAAATCTATGATATTGGTCTCATATGTCTTAATTACTATATCAGTTTTTGTAGTTAGTTTGTAGCCCTGAAAGCAAGAGTCCTGAGAAATAGAACATTTTATCAACACTATGTCAGCATCAAATATTCAGATTAAATAATTATTAGCAGGCTACAATAGCCAAGCAAATCTTTGCCCAATCTTAATTGAACTCTCTTAGTTTCCCAAGTCAGTCATCAAAATAGTCAGTGTGGCTGAGGTCGCCTGACCAGTGTCACGTTACAGGTGGCTTTGTGCTGCCATTCCTTGGGAGACCTTATCAAGACTATCTCAACCAATTTCACTTAGCAGCTGTGAGTGGGGGAGGTTTTCATTCCATTATTCCTGGAATAGATTCTAACCAAGGTCCTGTAGTAAGCTACTATGTCACATAGGCCCTTTGCTAAATTTAGTTTTGCCAAAGTACACATTAGTGGGAAGATTATTTTTAAGTTTGGCATGTGCAGTCGGCCCAGAATTGTAATTTGAGATAACAACTAGTGTTGACAAAAGTGGTACAGAAAATTAGCTGCTTATTTTGGTCTTTCTTGAACATTAGGAAATAAAGACAGTTTTTAAAAAGTTCAATTTCTGAGATAACCTTGCACTGCCAGCTATACATAGCTTCATTTAATACTGCTGCACCAAGAAAGCACTGACAGGACTGTGTATTTTTTATGCCAGATTACGTGATTTACAGGTCATTGGGAAACTTGTGCTCATTTAATTTCTTCCCATATCCCCACCAAATTTGTAAGTAACAATTCCTATTACCTGCACACTCTCATTCCAGACAATCAGGTAGGAAATGAAAGGATTGTCAAACCTCCGACAATATGATTCTCAACCTTACTTCTAGGTGTTCAGTTGCCTTGTAATCTTATCCATCTTCCTTTGAAGAAGCAGTTGCTGTCCTACCAGTTCCTTTGCCAGATTATCATGCACAGTACTGAATTGGGGTACAGCAAGAAACTGACATCCCATTAGGTGCCATCTGTTCTGTAGTATTTAGTGCTTTTTTAAAATTTGTTTGTTTATTTTAACTATGAACCATTGGTGGGATGATGAATTAGGAGGGCAGTGCAGCACATTGCAACGCTGATACAGTGCTCTATCGGATATGGTCGAACAGCCTACTCCTGCTCCTAAGTCATTTGTTACAATGCAGATTTGCACTTATGATTTTCCCCATGATGAACTCCTATTACAGTCCCATTGCTGTGGAGAGAGACAACTAAGAGACCAGTGCTTCTCCTCCTATGGGAAGCCAGTCACATAGCATTAATTCTGTGAAGCAATTTCAAGCTCAAGTTCCCAGCTATAGGGCAGCAATAGTGGTGGCTGAAAGTCCCATTCTCAACTAAAGATTTTAGTCCTTCCTCTTCCTTTCAAGAGATCAGCACATTAACTGGAAATGGAGGAAGAGAAATAATCTGAGTCATCAAATAAAACTATAAAACCATCAAATTTGCCAACAGAATCTGTGCCATGTCTTTCATGAGATATAATACAAGAGTGCTTGATGCCTTGACTGAGTGCAGAACAAATTAAGATTTCCCCCCGTAACACTGTCAACGCTGCATGAACATACACACACACAGAATTTACAGGTCAACAACTAACATTCAGTCAGCTTTGGCAAATGACACTGTCTGGTGCAAAAACCTACTACTGAAGCTTTTGACAGTCATTCAAT
The DNA here is from genome assembly GCF_017639515.1 of Carcharodon carcharias. Classification (NCBI taxonomy): domain Eukaryota; kingdom Metazoa; phylum Chordata; class Chondrichthyes; order Lamniformes; family Lamnidae; genus Carcharodon; species Carcharodon carcharias. The sequence continues at coordinate 140,855,583 of NC_054469.1, read as the reverse complement.
GCCACAAGACTCTTATGCTTATTACCACCCTAATGAGCCACCCAACGTCCACATTTATCTTGGTGACAGGACCACCTGAAAACAAATGCTCAACAATGGTCTGCCACAGGGGTTAATTTTTACTGAGGTACTAAATAAATGCACAATTCATGTTGTCAAAGCTTTTGTCTTGCACGCTCCTCAAATTACTGTCTTCCCCCTATATTGGTATTCTTGCAGTGTCCCAATGAGTGCAAGATGAAAAATTTCGCCATGTCTCTTTTTTCAGCAATTCTCAAATTCTGTGTACAAAATGACAATTCACCTTGTGTTTTAGATTCTATACCACTTGCTATAAAACCCAGTAATCCAGAAACTATTTTATGGCCTTATCTTCTGGATGTGTTGCTTTTAATATTATGTGAATCTGAATGTTTAAATCCCTTTGTTGTTCCACACTACCCAGGTTTTTCCTGTTCAAGATATCATAACTACTTTTTTTAACCACAATGTGCCATATCACACTGACTTTAAATTCCATTTGACACTTTGTATTCATTCAACCATCTTATTACTGTCTTCTTGCAGCTGCCTTTGGTCTTCAGAATGATTTACCATACCTTCTGCTTGAAAATTTGGAAAGCAGCCCCCCTAGCCCTATTATTAATGTATGCAGTGAACAGAACTGCTCCCAGAACAGGGACACTACCATAGACTTCCGATAGTTCAGAAACTGCCCCTAACCCTGACTCTTTCCTCCCTTTCAACCACAATTCTAATTCTGTACCCCTTCATCTTCTCAAATAGTTTTTAGCATTCTTCGGCTTTCCCAAAGCATTTCACAGCCAGTGATTTACTTTGAAAAGCCTGGTTACTGTGGTTTTGAAGGCAATGCAGTAGCCAATACATTTACAGCTAAGCCTGACAAGCAGCAAGTCAGATAAGTGACCAGATCATAATTGTGACTTGTGAGTTCTGTTGAAAGGTCATTTGGACTTGAAACATTAACTGTATTCCTCTCTGCAGATGCTGCCAGACATGCTGAGTTTTTCCGTGTATTTTTGTTTTTGTTCATAATTGTGACTTGTCTTAATTAGGCTAAAGCACTAGGCAAGATCTTACTTACTTGCTGAAGCACACAGATCACCTGGGCTCAGTGAATACTGAGAATTCAGACAGGTCGGAGTTTATGCCTGTAAACCTGCCTTATTTTTTTCCAATTAAATTCATAGAGAAAAATTAGGTGGATTCCTCAGCGAGCCCAACGAAATTTTCAAAGTTTCCTGCACCAAAGTATCCAGTGTACCTGGGTGTACCCAGGGATATCTCCCATTAGCGTGACAAAGAAATGAGTTTTAATAATACAAGCACAGTCCATTCTGCCAGCCCCATTGTGGCTTATTTGACCCCTTGCCAGTAGGAAGAGGTAGTTTTTACTTTCCGTGATCCCTGAACTCATCTAATGTATTAGCACAGCAGTCAAACCTGGCTATCAATTAAAGTTTATGTTATGACAAAAAGAAAACATTTGAATTGCAAAAATGTGGAGCTAACACATTTTCGTAACAGAGAAAATTGAAATGAATTGAAACTTGTGTGAGACTTTCCATTCTCCCAAGCTGTTTTCTCACTAGATGGAGATAATTTCTCCTTTAACTCCTCTCATTTCCACAATTTCTCCTTTAACTCCTCTCACTTCCTCCAAATAAAAGGTGTGGCTATGGGTACCCGCATGGGCCCCAGCTATGCTTGTCTCTTTATGGGGTATGTGGAAAATTCCTTGTTCCAGTCCTACTCCGGCCCCCTCCTGCAACTCTTTCTCCGGTACATCGATGATTACTTCGGTGTTCTTCATGCTCTCATTGGGACTTGGAAAAATTTATTAATTTTGCTTCCAATCTCCACCCCTCCATCATTTTCACATGGTCCATCTCTGACACTTCCCTTCTCTTCCTTGACCTCTCTGTCTCAATTTCTGGTGATAGACTGTCCACCAATATCCATTAGAAGGCTACCGACTCCCACAGCTACCTCGACTACAACTCCTCACACCCCGCTTCCTGTAAGGACTCCATCCCATTCTCTCAATTCCTTCACCTCCGTTGCACCTGTTCTGATGATGCTACGTTCAAAAACAGTTCCTCTGACATGTCCTCCTTCTTCCTTAACCGAGGTTTTCCACCCACGGTCGTTGACAGGGTCCTCAACCGTGTCCGGCCCATCTCCCGCGCATCTGCCCTCACGCCTTCTCCTCCCTCCCAGAAACGTGATAGAGTCCCCCTTGTCCTCACTTATCACCCCACCAGCCTCCGCATTCAAAGGATCATCTTCCGCCATTTCCGCCAACTCCAGCATGATGCCACCACCAAACACATCTTCCCTTCACCCCCCACCCCGCCGGCATTCCGTAGGGATCGTTCCCTCCGGGACACCCTGGTCCACTCCTCCATCACCTGCTACTCCTCAACCCCTACCTATGGCACCTCCCCATGCCCATGCAAAAGATGCAGCACCTGCCCCTTCACTTCCTCTCTCCTCACCGTCCAAGGGCCCAAACACTCATTTCAAGTGAAGCAGCATTTCACTTGCATTTCCCCCAACTTAGTCTACTGCATTCGTTGCTCCCAATGCGGTTTCCTCTACTTTGGAGAGACATAAACATAAACTGGACGACCGCTTTGCAGAACACCTGCAGTCTGTCCACAAGAAAGACCCAAAGCTCCTTGTCACTTGCCATTTTAACACTCCACCCTGCTCTCTTGCCTACATGTCTGTCCTTGGCTTGCTGCATTGTTCCAGTGAAGCCCAACGCAAACTGGAGGAACAGCACCTCATCTTCCGACTAGGCACTTAACAGCTTTCTGGACTGAATATTGAATTCAACAACTTTAGATCTTGAACTCCCTCCTCCATCCCCACCCCCTTTCAGTTTCTTCCCCCTTCCTTTTGTTTTTTCCAATAATTTATACAGACTTTTCTTTTCCCACCCATTTCCATTATTTTTAAATCTTGTATGCCCTGCTAGTCTTTCTATGCCACCCCCACTAGAGCTGTACCTAGAGTGACCTGCTATCCATTCTTAATTAGCACATTCATTTAGATAATATCACCACCTTCAACACTTCTTAACAAAAACAGAATTACCTGGAAAAACTCAGCAGGTCTGTTGAAGGGTCATGAGGACTCGAAACGTCAACTCTTTTCTTCTCCACCGATGCTGCCAGACCTGCTGAGTTTTTCCAGGTAATTCCGTTTTTGTTTTGGATTTCCAGCATCTGCAGTTTCTTTGTTTTCAACACTTCTTTGTTCCTTTGTCTGTGACATCTTTTGATTATCTGCTCCGATCACTGCTTGCTCGTCCCTACAACCACACCACCCATCCCCACTTCTCTCCACCCACCACCTCCCCCCCCCCACCCCCCCCACCACCACCTTAAACCAGCTTATATTTCACCCCTCTTCTAATATTCAATCAGTTCTGCTGAAGGGTCATGAGGACTCGAAACGTCAACTATTTTCTTCTCCGCCAATGCTGCCAGACCTGCTGAGTTTTTCCAGGTAATTCTGTTTTTGTTTTGGAGATAGAGTGCTCCATCTTGTGGCCCAGCTAATAACTGACAGAAATCACTTCAAATTGTGTCAGGTGAAATTGACGAACAGAAGGTTTGAAACCTGGAATTCCAAAATCCAAGAAAATAAAAATACCCTTTTAATTTGATATGTTTACATATTTGTCATGAAGGTATAATAATTTTCATACTATTTTTCTGATTTATGTAAAGTAGGTTTATGGGGGTAAGTATAGTTCGGTCTGTCTGCATTTGGAATCAAGTAGGCCACAAGCTTTGACTCATCAAAAGAAGCTTGGTGATTGGCATGCTAATGAGTAAACATGGATGCTGGCTTAGCATGTAAGGTGTGAGGGTAATTTGCATTTGTGGATAGATGAAGGGAGGTTTGGATTTCAAAGGGATTTAGGTTTGTTTACAATTTTCCAGATGAGCAAGGCTGGGGAGTGTGTTTGTTTTTCTCAAAGGCTACTGACAATAAATTGTAGCAACATATGCACTAGAGTGCTGTTTTTGGTTACAGTTGAGTGCTTCAGTTGGAGTTTGATGACTGAGGGAGTTCGGTGAGAAGGAAGGATATGCTCCTTTCTTCTTTTACCTTTCCTCAGAAAGAAGAACAGTGACCTTGGTGAGTAAGAATTGATGAATAAGTTAGAAAAGCTATTTAAATATTAAATATTTTTAAACAAGTTGTTATACTTTGATTTAACTGTGGAGCGACAGGAATAAGGGAAATTTAGGGTCAATATAATAAAGTAATATAAATACACCAAACTAGAATAAAGTTAACATAAGGGAAGTAGAGTTAAGACATGGCAGAGCAGCTCAGTCAACTGGAATGTGTGTCCTGTAATATGTGTGAAGTGATGGATGCTACCGATGTCCTAGACAACAACATGTGCAGGAAATGCTGCCAGCTGCAGAAACTTGAGCTCCAGGTTTCAGAGGTGAAGCGGCAGCTGGAGTCACTGTGGTGCATCCATGAGGCTGAGAGCTACGTGGCTAGCACATTCAGAGAGGTGGTCACACTATAGCTTAAGGGCCTGGAGACAGAAAGGGAATGGGTGACCACCAGGTAGTCCAAGAGAAGTAGGCAGGTAGTTCAGGAGTCCTCTGGGGTTCTGCTCACAAACTGATTTTCCATTTTGGAAGCTGGTGAGTGCGCTGGTCCCTCAGAGGAGTTCAGTCAGAGCCACATTTGTGGCATCAGGAGGGGAGAAGAAAAAAGGAAGAGCTATAGTGATAGGGGATTCATTTGTTAGGGGAACAGACAGGCATTTCTATGGCCATAGATGTGACTCCAGGATGGTATGTTGCCTCCCTGGTGCCAGGGTCAAGGATGTCACAGGCCAGCTGCAGGGCATTTTTCTGGGGGAGGGGCCAGAGGTTGTGGTCCACGTTGGCACCAATGACTTAGGTAGGAAGGGGGATGTCATCCTGCAATCAGAAATTAGGGAGCTAGGTAGAAAATTAGCAAGCAGGACCTCAATTATAGTAATCTCTGGATTACTCCCAGTGCCACGTGCCAGTGAGTGCAGAAATAGGAGGATAAGGCGAGAATAAGGAGAATGCATGGCTGGAAAGATGGTGCAGGAGGGAGGGCTTTAGATTCCTGGGACACTGGGACTGGCTCTGGGGAAGATGGCACCTGTACAAACCGGAAGGGCTGCACCTGAACAGAAGTGGGTCTGAGTTCCTTGAGGGGCATTTTGCTGGTGTTGTTGGGAGGGCTTTAAACTAACTCGGCAGGGGTATGGAAACCAGGAGAAAATCTTTGAGGGGAATACCAGGGTGCACAAAATACTGGGAGGGACAGATAGCACTAGTATAGAGAATAGTAAGTTAATAGGTAAAGCCAGAGCAAGGGAGAAAGTAACAAAATCTAAATCAGGGTAATTATGCATGTATTTGAATGCATGGAGTATAGTAAATAAGATTGGGGAGTTACAGGTGCAGATTGCAATGTGGAAATATGATGTTGTAGCGATAACAAAGACCTGGCTCAAGGAAGGGCAGAACTGGGTGTTAAATATTCCTGAGTACAAGGTGTTCAGAAAAGATAGGAAAGGAAGGAAAGGAGAAGGGGTGACAGTATTGGTTAAGGAGAGCAATACAGTGCTGTGGAAAGAGGGTGACCCAGAGGCTTCAAGGAAAGAATCAATTTTGCTAGAGCTAAGGGACAAAAAGGGTGCAATTACATTGCTAGGTGTAGCCTATAGACCTTCAAATAATAATAAGAATGTAGAAGAACAAATCTTCAGGGAAATTAGAGAGAGATGCAAGCATTGTAGAATAGTTATAATGGGGGACTTTAATTCCCTGAATGTAGACTGGGACAGTGAAAGTGCAAAGGGGGAAGAGGGGCAAAAGTTCCTAGATTGTGTTCAGGAGAGTTTTTTACAGCAGTATGTGTCCATTCCAACAAGAAAAGATGCACTGTTGGACCTGGTTCTTGGAATTGAGGTGGGCCAAGCAGATCAAGTGTCACTGGGTGAACATTTAGGAGACAGTGATCATTGTATTGTTTTAGGATGATGATAAAAATGGATGATAGGCAATCCAGAGTAAGAATAATTAATGGGACAGGAGCCGACTTTGATGGGGCAAGGATGGAGCTTGGCCAGATAGACTAGAATGAAAGACTAGCAGGAAAGCTGAACAATGGCATACCTTCAAAAAAGAATTGGTTCAGGCACAGTAAAGGTATATTCCATTGAAAGGGAAAGGTAGGGCAAACAAATCCAGAGCTCCCTGGATGAAAAAGGAGATTGAAATTAAGGTAATGAAGAAAAAGTGTGTTTATGACAGGTGTCAGGTAGAAAGTACAATTGAGAACTACGGGGAATACAGAAGGTTCAGAGAGGAGGTGAAAAAGCATAGTAGAGAAGTGAAGAGGGATTATGAGAAAAGACTGGTAGCCAACATAAATGGGAATCCCAAAGTCTTCTATAGACCTATAAATAGTAAAAGGGTGGTAAAAGGAGGTATAGGGCCGATTAGGGACCTAAAAGGGAATTTACACTGAGGTATTAAATGAATAAGACCATAAGACATAGGAGCAGAAATTAGGCCATTCAGCCCATCGAGTCTACTCCACCATTCAATCATGGCTGATAAGTTTCTCAACCCCATTCTCCCGCCTTCTCCCTGTAACCTTTGATCCCCTTACCAATCAAGAACCTATTTATCTCGGTCTTAAATACACTCAATGACCTGGCCTCACAGCCTTCTGTGGCAATGAATTCCATAGATTCACCACTTTCTAGCTAAAAAAGTTTTTCCTCATCTCTGTTCTAAAAGATCTTCCCTTTATTCTGAGGCTGTGCCCTTGGGTCCTAGTCTCTCCTACTAATGGAAACATCTTCCCCACGTCCACTCTATCCAGGCCTTTCAGTATTCTGTAAGTTTCAATCAGATCCCCCCTCATCCTTCTAAACTCCATTGAGTATAGACCCAGAGTCCTCAAACGTTCCTCATATGTTAAGCCTTTCATTCCTGGGATCTTTCTCATGAACCTCCTCTGGACCCTCTCCAGGGCCAGCATATCCTTCCTGAGATACAGGGCCCAAAATTGCTCACAATATTCTAAATGTGGTCTGACCAGAGCCTTATAAAGCCTCAGCAGCACATCCCTGCTTTTATATTCTAGTCCTCTCGAAATAAATGCCAACATTGCATTTGCCTTCCTAACTACCAACTCAACCTGCAAGTTAATCTTAAGAGAATCCTGAACTAGGACTCCCAGGTCCCTTTGCATTCCAGATTTCTGAATTCTCCCCCATTTAGAAAATAGTCTATGCCTCTATTCTTCCTACCAAAGTGCATGACCTCACAATTCCCCACATTGGAGTCCATCTGCCACTTCTTTGCCCATTCTCCTAACCTGTCCAAATCCTTCTGCAGCCTTCCTGCCTCCTCAATACTACCTGTCCCTCCACCTATCTTTGTATCATCTGTAAACTAAGCCAGAATGCCCTCAGTTCCTTCATCTAGATCATTAATGTATAAAGTGAAAAGTTGTGGTCCCAACACTGACCCCTGTGGAACTCCACTAGTCACCAGCCGCCATCCTGAGGACCCCTTTATCCCCACTCTCTGCCTCCTGCCAGACAGCCAATCTTCTATCCATGCTAGTGCTCCCTCTACCACCATGGGCTCTTATCTTACTGAGCAGCCTCCTGTGCGGCACTTTGCCAAAGGCCTGCTGGAAGTCCAAGTAGATAACATCCATTGGCTCTCCTTTGTCTAACCTGCTCATTACTTCCTCAAAGAATTCTAACAGATTTGTCAGGCCTTGATGAAACCATGCTGATTTTGCCCTATTTTACCATGCATTTCCAAGTATTCTGAAATCTCAACCTTAATAATGGATTCTAAAATCTTACTAATGACCGCGGTCAGGCTAATCAGCCTGTAATTTCCCGTCTTTTGCCTCACTCCCTTCTTAAACAGGGGGTTACATTAGCGATTTTCCAGTCCTCTGAGACCCTCTCTGACTCCAGTGATTCCTGAAAGATTACCACTAATGCCTCCACTATCTCTTCAGCTACCTCTTTCAGAACTCTGGGGTATAATCCATCTGGTCCAAGTGATTTATCCACCTTCAGAACTTCCATTTTTCCTAGCACCTTCCCCTTGGTAATGGCCACCATACTAACCTCTGCCCCCCAGCTCTCTTGAATTTTGGGTATGTTACTTGTGTCTTCCACAGTGAAGACTGACACAAAGTACCTATTCAATTCCTCCGCCATTTCTTTGTTCCCCTCTACTACTTCTCCAGCGTCATTTTCCAGTGGTCCAATGTCCACTTTTGCCTCTCTCTTACCCTTTATATGTCAAAAAAAACTCTTGCAATCTCCATTTATATTACTGGCTAGTTTACCCTCATATTTAATCTCCCTTTTTTTATTTTTTAGTTGTCCTCTGTTGGTCTTTGTAGGCTTCCCAATCCGCTGGTTTCACACTGCTCTTCGCCGCGTTGTATGTTTTCTCTTTAGCTTTTATGCTGTCCCTGACTTCCTTTGTCAGCCATGGCTGCCTCGTCCTCCCTTTAGAATGCTTCATCTTCCTAGGGATGAATTTTTGCTGTGTCTCCCAAATTACTCCCAGAAACTCCTGCCATTGCTGTTCCACTGTCTTTCCTGCTAGGCTCATCTCTCAGTCAATTCTGGCCAGGTCCTCCCTCATGCCTCTGTAGTTGCCTTTGTTCAACTGTAATACCGTTACATCTGATTCCAGCTTTTTCCTCTCAAATTGCAGAGTAAATTCTGTCATATTATGGTCACTTCCTCCTAAGGATTCCTTCACCTTAAGCTCCCTTATCAAATCTGCCTCATTACACATCATTAAATCTAGAATTGCCTGTTCTCTAGTGGGCTCCACCACAAGCTGCTCCAAAAAGCCATCTTGCAGACATTCCACAAATTCCTTTTCTTGGGATCCACTACCAACCTGATTTTCTCAGTGTACCTGCATATTGAAATTGCATCCGTCTTTACCGAGGAGGTAGATGCTACCCGGGCCATGGTGACAGATGAGGAAACTCTGTCACTAGATGGGTTCAATACTGACAAGGAGAAAATGTTGAATAGACTGTCAGTTTTTAAAGTTGACAAGGCACCAAGACCGGATGAGATGCATCCAAGGGTATTGAAGCAAATGAGAGTATAAATTGCTGGGGCACTGGCTATATTCTTTCAGTCTTCCCTGACTCAGGGGTGGTGCCAGAGGACTGGAGAATTGCAAAAACGATGTCCTTGTTCAAAAGAGGTTGTAAGGATAAGCCCAGCAACTATTGACCAGTCAATTTAACTTCACTGGTGGGCAAGATTCTAGAAAAAATTATTCAGGCTAGAATTGATAGTCACATGGAAAAATATGGGTTGATAAGGAAGAGCCAGCATGGATTTCTAAAATGGAAATCTAACTTGCTGGTGTTTTTTGAAGCGGGAACAGAAAAGGTTGATGAGGGTAATGCTGTTAATGTGGTGTACATGGACTTCCAAAAGATATTTGACATAGTGCCACACAACAGACTTGTGAGAAAAGTTATTGCTCATGGAATAAAAGGGACAGTAGCAATGTGAATACAAAATTGGCTGAAAAATAGGAAGCAGAGAGTAATGGTCAATGGATATTTTTCAAGCTGGAGGAAGGTTTGTAGTCGAGTTCCCCAGGAGTCAGTATTGGGAACAAAAACAGAATTACCTGGAAAAACTCAGCAGGTCTGGCAGCATCGGCGGAGAAGAAAAGAGTTGACGTTTCGAGTCCTCATGACCCTTCGACAGAACTTGCATTCGAGTCCAAGAAAGAGTTGAAATATAAGCTGGTTTAAGGTGTGTGTGTGGGGGGCGGAGAGATAGAGAGACAAAGAGGTGGGGGGGGGGGGGGTGTGGTTGTAGGGACAAACAAGCAGTGATAGAAGCAGATCATCAAAAGATGTCAACGACAATAGTACAATAGAACACATAGGTGTTAAAATTAAAGTTGGTGATATTATCTAAACGAATGTGCTAATTAAGAATGGATGGTAGGGCACTCAAGGTATATCTCTAGTGGGTTTTTTTTATATATAATGGAAATAGGTGGGAAAAGGAAAATCTTTATAACTTATTGGAAAAAAAAGGGAAGGGGGAAACAGAAAGGGGGTGGGGATAGGGGAGGGAGCTTACGACCTAAAGTTGTTGAATTCAATATTCAGTCCGGAAGGCTGTAAAGTCCCTAGTCGGAAGATGAGGTGTTGTTCCTCCAGTTTGCGTTGGGCTTCACTGGAACAATGCAGCAAGCCAAGGACAGACATGTGGGCAAGAGAGCAGGGTGGAGTGTTGAAATGGCAAGCGACAGGGAGGTTTGGGTCATTCTTGCGGTCTGTCCGCAAGAATGACCCAAACCTCCCTGTCGCTTGCCATTTCAACACTCCACCCTGCTCTCTTGCCCACATGTCTGTCCTTGGCTTGCTGCATTGTTCCAGTGAAGCCCAACGCAAACTGGAGGAACAACACCTCATCTTCCGACTAGGGACTTTACAGCCTTCCGGACTGAATATTGAATTCAACAACTTTAGGTCGTAAGCTCCCTCCCCCATCCCCACCCCCTTTCTGTTTCCCCCTTCCCTTTTTTTTCCAATAAGTTATAAAGATTTTCCTTTTCCCACCTATTTCCATTATATATATAAAAAAAACCCACTAGAGCTATACCTTGAGTGCCCTACCATCCATTCTTAATTAGCACATTCGTTTAGATAATATCACCAACTTTAATTTTAACACCTATGTGTTCTATTGTACTATTGTCGTTGACATCTTTTGATGATCTGCTTCTATCACTGCTTGTTTGTCCCTACAACCACACCCCCCCCCCCCACCTCTTTGTCTCTCTATCTCTCCGCCCCCCACACACACACCTTAAACCAGCTTATATTTCAACTCTTTCTTGGACTCGAACGCAAGTTCTGTCGAAGGGTCATGAGGACTCGAAACGTCAACTCTTTTCTTCTCCGCCGATGCTGCCAGACCTGCTGAGTTTTTCCAGGTAATTCTGTTTTTGTTTTGGATTTCCAGCATCCGCATTTTTTTGTTTTTAAGTCAGTATTGGGACCTTACTTTTCTTGATATATTAATCTAGATGATCTAGAGTTTGGTTTGCAGGGGACAGTTTCAAAGTTTATGGATGATACAAAGCTTGAGAGTGTTGTGAACTTCAAGACGACATAGACAAGTTGGTGGAGTGGGCAAATAGGAGACAGATGAAGTTCAATATGGAGAAGTGTGAGGTGATGCATTTTGGTAGGAAGAACATGGATAGACAATATTAAATAAGGGATGAAATTTTGAAGGGGGTGCAGGCGCAGGAAGACTCAGGTGTACATGTGCATAGATCATTGAAGGTGGCAGGACAGGTGGAGAGGGCAGTTAATAAAGCATATAGTATCCTGGGCTTTATTAATAGGGGCATAGAGTCCAAGAGCAGGGAAGTTATACTGAATTTAATAAAACAATGTTAGACCTCAACTGGAGTGTTGTGTATAGTTCTGGGCACCACACTATAGGAATGATGTGAACACATTGGAGATTGTGCAGAAGAGGTTCACAAGAATGGTTCCAGGGATGAGAAACTTCAGCTATGAACATAGATTGGAGAGGTTGGAACTGTTCTTCTTGGAGAGAAGAATGCTAAGAGGAGATTTGATAGAGATGTTCAAAACCATGAGGGGCCTGGACAAAGTATATAGGGAGAAGCTTTTCCTGCTCATAAAAGAATCCAGAACGAGAGGGCACAGATTTAAAGTGATTTGCAAAAGAAGCAAATGTGATGTGAGGAAAAGCTTTTTCACACAATGAGTGGTTCGGGTCTGGAATGCACTGCCTGGAAGTGTGGTGGAGGCAGGTTTAATCGAGGCATTCAAAGGGGCATTAGATGATCATTTGAATAGAAACAGTGTGCAAGGGTATAGGGAGAAGGCAGGGCAATGGCACGAGGTCATAATGCTCATTTGGAGAGCAATGCAGACACGATGGGCCAAATGGCCTCTTCCTGTGCTGTTAAAATTCTGTGATTCTGTGAATATGAAAGTTTTTATATTGTGGGGAAGATAGTTTCACAGGCATGTGAAAGAATGGAATTTACATATTAAGAAGAGAGTAACATATATGAAGAAGAATGAGGCTCTGTGTCGGAGAAGGCAGTGTGAGATCTAACAGAAGTAGCCTTAATGAAGCCTCCAACATTTGTGCGTAAGCTTGCTGTATACCAAAACTGAAGCTGGAAAAAAGCCATTTTGGAATTCCATTGTCCAGGATATTGTATTAATTTACTGGATCTGTTTAAATTCTAAAATCTAATTTGGACTGTTGCCTTAAAACGGGTATAACTGGGAATCTGGTTAATTAGGAATTTTAGGAGTTAGAATCGTAACAATTCATAGCCCTTTGTGTGTGTTTTTTCTTTTGTTAATAAGTATTTTAATTTATTTTTTAAAAAATCTCTAAAAGTCTTCATGGACTTATTACTCCTGAATTCACCACATGCATTTCAAAATAAATTCAAATTGCAAAACTGTTGTGATAGAGTAATCAAGTTTCCCTCATGGATTTGGTCCATCTGGCACACATCATGTGGCATGTCATAAACTTAAGCATTATTTGGAAAGTTGTGCTGGAGATAAAGAACAATAGGCACAAATTTAGTATTGATTATAATTTGTCTATGAAAGTCCTCTCTCCGTTTTTGAATGAAAGTTTCAACGTGTTTATTTTAATACCACTACTGAAATAATGGAAAGAGGATGAAAATTAGAGAGCCCTGAGAAATTACAGAGATCGAGAGGGATGAGGCCATGGTGGGATTTGAAGACAAGGATGAGAATTTTTAAATCAAGGCATTGCTGGACTGAGAGCCAGTGTAGGTTAACAAAACATAATGGTCTAAACTATGGATTTCTCCACGGAACTGTCAGTGCGGCTTGATGACTACCTTTCAGGACTTGCTATTTGACAACTAATTACACTTTAGAGTGCCTTTAATATAATACATACCTGAAGCTTCACAGCTGAGAAATAAGAAGGAAGTTATAGGAAGGTAACAAAGGTGCTGTCAAAGCAATAGGTTTTAGGGATGTCATGAAGGGATATTAATGTGTGTAATGTTATTGGAAATTGCTTTTAAATTGGACTTGTAATCGGGTCTGTGACTGTGTGTGGCTTAATTGGATTAACACTAGATATGCTTTCATGTATAGTAGTTTGAGATATTAATTAGATAAACGTGAGACTAGAAGGTAAAGCGTACATTTGCATTTGTTGAATTAACCGTTCAAAAGAAGGGACTAAGATCTTGCACCTAGCTAAGAGACAGCAAGCAATATGTTTATATTACTAATAAAATTGGTACTGTTTTATTGTTAGAAGAGGTGGAGTTCAATGACCTAGTGATACAATGAGAATGGAAGGCTAGATATAAACAGAAAGGAGTTCTGTATGCGCAGGTCAGAAGCATGTAACATCTAAGCATGTAAGCCTACAACCATGTCTGCAAAGGAGCCACATTGCAAGGGACCTCATTTTGAATTTGTAAGGTCAAATGTGCTTTGCCTGGTGTCTGTTTAAAGTCTATGGGTTATTGTTGCCTTGTTGAAGATTTACCCGGGAGTGATTAATTTGTGGATTTGTTTAAAAGTTAAAATAGTAGTAATTTGTAGACTTGTGTATGCATTTAATTTCTTGTTAAATTAAAAAAAAAGTTTTATTTAGTTTGTATTAAAAAACTTCAACTCCTGAATTCAAGTGCTTCTCGTACTCATAACCTTAAGATTCACCAATTCCAAACCAATCAAGGAATTAAAAATATTATCCCGCCAAGAGTCCCCAATTGTTATGACACAGCAGTTGGTAAAGGCTGAGTTGTTTAGATCCCAGAGGGAAATTTGAACAACTGTCATAACCTTTATTTTCAATTTGAATGTTTCAGATGCAGCTCTGAATTCAGAAATAAAACCATCAAGCCTCAAGAGGTTTTTAATATAAACTAAATTAAACATTTATTAATTTAACAATTTAGTTCCTTTGCAGACAGAGTTGTAGAGCTGACAGGCTGCTTAGATTGTAGATACCTTTGACATATGCACACAAAATTCCTTTCTGTTCATACCTATCCTTCCCTTTGAATGTAAATTCTCATTGGATCACCAGGTCTTTGAACTCCACCTCTTTCATAAAACCCCTTTCATAGCACCAATTTTATTAGTAATATAAACACATTGCTTGGTGTCTCCCAGCTAGGTGCAAGAATTTACTTCCTTCTGTTGAATGGTTTATTCAACAAATGAAAATATACTCTTTACCTTCTAGCCTTACGTTTATCTAATTAACACCTCAAACTACTATACATCAAGTCACCCAGACTACCTGGCTTTAATCCAATTAAGCCACGCACAGACGTAGACCCTACTACAAGTCTAATTTAAAAATAATTTCCAATAACATTATACATGTTAATATCTCTTCATGACAGGGAGGTTTCTTAAGATAGAGAGGGTAATGAAGCAAGGTGAAAGAACTTGGAAAGAGAGAGTTTCAGGTGGTTATGATATAACAGAAAGCCGTATTACTGACATTAGAACAGACAGAGGTGGGAACAAACAATGTACTTGGAAACAGTGAGTAGGCGCAAACAGGTGCAGGGCTGAAAGAGACTGCACAGATATGGAGGATGGAGGCTGTAGATAAGGCTACAATTGCGTGAAGAAATAAGACTAGGTGGATTTTTAAACAACGGGCAGAATTTTCTCAGAATTGCACTAAGTGCGGTAGTGGGCAGGTAAAATGGAGACCTACCCGGTGGCGAAAATGGTGGGTTTTCATGCTGTATTATCCCCAGCCCGCCTCATTATTTATTCACTCCTGCGAAACACGCCTTTTCCATGGCAGGCTGGCTGTCATTCGCTTACCTGCCATCATCCCACTGTTGCATCATGCCGGCACCATCTTTAAAAGGCACCTGCCAGCAAAGCTCTCATCGCCATCAGCTCATCACTGCTGCCCAGGAGACATGGCTAGCAAAGGAAAAAAGACTGCAGCCCTCCACTTCAACAACCACTCCCCTGAGTGACTGCTGGATGCTGTGGAGGCCCGTAGGAATGTGCTGTACCCCAGCTCTGGTCACAGGATGGGCAGTCGCCTCTGAGGCTGGCCAGCACTTGCCCCTGGAAACCTCCCACCCCCCTCAGCAGTCGCCTCTGAGGCTGGCCAGCACTTACCCCCAGACACCACCACCACCACCTCCCCCCTGACACAACCCACCCCCAACCCTAGCAGTTGCCTCTGGGGCCAGGCATCAGTTTCCCCCACTCCACCCCGGCACCCCTGAGGCCTGTTAACAATGGGCAAGCTGTGGAGAACACTGCTGCTCACTCACCTCAGTTCCCTCAAAGTGAAGGCCTCCAAGTACCCGTCGCCTGTGTGCTGTTGTGAAACACGTCGGCGTGCTTTCCCACTGACATAGATGGATGATACGGCGGGATTCCAAGAGTCTAGCGGGATGACTTTTTAATTATATGCTAATGTATAACAACTAGCTCCCTGCCGACTGATGGTGGGAAACGCAGCCCACCGTTGGCGGGCTCAGTGGACGATCGCGATCTGCCTTCACGCCATTGAGAAGCAGGTTGTGCCATATTTTTCACACATACCACCTATCACGCCCGCCACCAGCGGGCTGAGAAAATTCCACTCAAGAAGTCAGATGTTGAAGTTGCTGCACAAAGGAGGTGGAGAAATGAAGGTTGGCAATGATGAAACCAATGGCTTTTATTGCAAAGGGATTGGAGTACAGGAATATGGAAGTCTTGCTACAATTCCATAGGGTTTTGGAGAAACCACACCTGGAGTAATGTGCACAGTTTTTGTGTCCATATCTAAGAGGTGGTCAAGCGAAGGTTCACTAGATTGACTTTGGGGCTAAGAGGGTTGTCCTATGATGAGAAACTGAGTAAATTCAGCCTATAGTCTCTGGAGTTTAGAAGAATGAGAGATAACCTCACTGAAACATGCAAGATTCTGAAGTGGGTGTGGAATCGAGAACATGTGGGCACAATATCAGGATAAGGGCCAGGTCATTTAGCACTGAGATGAAAAGAAATTTCTTCAGTCAGAATGTTGATCTCCATTGTTGAGAATATTCAAGCTGAGATAGATAGATTTTTGTTGTCTCAGAGAATCAAGGGATATGGAGAGCATGCAGGATAGTAGAGTTGAGGTGGAAGATCATCCATGAGCGTACTGAATGATGGAACAGGCTTGAGGGGCAGAATAGTCAACTCCTGCTCCTATTTCTTATGTTCTAATGTCAATGTGTCAGTTATAATTTATGGTGGTATTCTAGATGAGCTGAAGTTTCTGCAGCATGGAACTCAAAAGGCCCATAAGGATATCAGTGCCTTATCAATTACAGTGTTAAGGTTTGTTAATGTGAATTACATTGTTAAGGTTTGATAATATCAGTTACATTATTAAGGATAACAGGTGATGGGTATTTGAACAGATATAAATAGGGGATAGCTGGGACACTGGGTGGAGGTGAGGAATGCTGACACTGATCAAAGTCAATAAACTCTTGCTCAGCAAGGAACACCTCTATTTCTTAGTTTTGACTTCACCAACCAGCGTGGACCTTGTTAACAAAGGAAAGCATTCAAGTCAATCAGTCAACAAATCCAGGTAACGCAGAACACTCTTCCGCCTGGCACTACACATGATGGCTCAAGTGGTTTGAATAATCAGCACCTTCAGAACCCAATCTTGTAACCTTCCTTTTGGGAATCAAAAACAAAACCATTTGAGCTACTAGACAAACACTGACAAGGATTATTAATAGCTCAGCAAATGCAGTTAGATGTACTGTTTTCTAATTGAAAACATTAATTTGCCACAGCTGAGCAAAAATGTCATCTCTCTAAGGAATGAATCTGTTCCCCTGTGATTTCGCCTAATGTCACTGAGTACGGGAATGAAAAATTTGCATTCGTGTAGAGTGTAGAGTCAAAGGTCTGAAACTGCTGTGTGGAACAACAATAAAGCAGCAGAAATGTTGTGCCCAGATATCATCTGGAAGCTCAGAGTTAAAGTTCCAGGGAGAAAAAAAAAACAGTTAAGCAGCAGTATTTCCAGCCTGAGAGCAGTCTGTGGCCAATGGCTTTCTAAATTACTGTAGCATTAATCACCCATAACCCAAAAATTCAAATGCAGTGAAGTATGAAAGCATGTGAAATATAAAACAAAGATCTGCATATTTTCTTTTACTTCATCAATAATTTAAAATTCTGAGGCAGCTCAAAAGATTAATGTGTAATTACAGTGTAATTTAAACCAAAGCCTGTGTTTTGTATTGCAGTTATAGAAACCAGCAAGACATTTTATTAAGCTATTTTAATCATACATTTATAGATATTGGCAAGAGAAAGAGAGTCTTATAGTTCAGTAAAACATTTTGCTTTGCCTCTTTGTGGTGATGGGGTCTGGCCTGGGGGATGCTAAATATTTGAATTTATCAATCACAGGGGATGTGTCAGTTTGTGGCTGGGTCACTGAGTATTGAGGAGGTGAAAGCATTAGCAGTAATTGAAATATGTCAGTTTTCCAAAAATTGGTTTGCTTTTCCCATTGTTTAAGGTTTTAAGGATAGTATTAAAAAAATTAAGGAAAGAAAGGAGAAAGATAAAAAGGCATGGAGATCGATTCTGCATCGGCTGTGTGGTGAATAGCAAACTTTTATGTTTGCTCAAGTCACATGTAGACATGTTCATAGTAACTTCTACCACAATTTCCTGCTTCATCAGTTATTCAAAGCAACATCCTGCTGGAGCAGTCCCTGCCAGCTGATAAAGCTGATGATGTTCAGTGCTGCTGTATCTATTTAAAGGGTTGCAGAAATCTGACAACATCCGCCTCATGCCTCATTTCCAGAGCAGTGCCTGGTCTGTGCTTTTTGCAAGTTCAGGCACATGTCCACCTATGGCCCTGATATCCTGAAGCAATTTTGGGGGGGAATATTGTCCCATTACTGTTGACCTCCACCTCTTTTCTTCTCTGCCTTTTTCCCTAGTTGCTACAATGGAAAAAATAGATCAGCCCTCATAAATTTAGATTCATGAAAAATTCATTTAAAACAGCTATTAATAGAATAGATTTATTAATAAAAAATAATATTTGCTCAGAATGCTTATTGGAGGCAAGAGCATTAATTTTCTTCAAAATATAGCTGAATACAAATACTTAAGCCACAAGAGGAATGGACTTCCATAGATGAAAGAACTACCTTAGCATCGACCAACTATACGTTTCCAGTAAGAAATGTTAATTTTGTGTATATGAAGTTGTAATTTGTATTGATTTTTGTTATTATTCTTTCATAGGATGTGAGCATTGGTGGCAAGGCCAACATTTGTTTCCTATCCCTAATTACACTTGAGAAGGTGGTGATGAGCTGCCTTCTTGAACCTCTGTAGTCCACCTGGTGTAGGCATGCCCACAGTGCTGTTAGGAAGAGACTTCCAGGATTTTGACCCAGGGACATTGCAGGAATGTCAATATAGCTGTCCTTGTCTCCCTAAGTGGTAGAGGTCATGAGTATGGACGGTGCTGTCGAAGGAGCCTTGGTGAGTTGCTGCTGTGCATCTTATAGATGGTACACACTGCTGCCGCCGTGCATCGGTGGTGGAGGGAGTGAATGTTTATGATGATGGATGGGGCCCTGATCTAGCAGACTACTTGTTCTGGATGATGTTAAGCTTCTTGAGTGTTGTTGGAGCTGTACTCATTCAGATAAGTGGAGAGTTTTCCATCACACTTCTGGCTTTAGCCTTGAAGATGGTGGTTAGGTTTTGGGGACTCAGGAAGTGAGTTACCCTCCCCAGAATTCCTAGCCTCTGACCTGCTCTTGTAGCCACAGTGTTTATATGGCTAGTCCAGTTCAGTTTCTGGTCAATGGTATCCCTCAGGATGTTGATAGTGGGGATTCAGTGATGGTAATGCCATTGAATGTCAAAGGGAGATGATTAGATTCTCTTTTGTTGGAGATGATTATTGCCTGGCACCTGTCTGGGGTGAATGTTACTTGCCACTTATCAGCCCAACCTGCATATTGTCTAGGTCTTGTTGCATATGGACATGGACTGCTTCACTATCTGAGGAGCTGTGAATGACACTGAACATTGTGCAGTCACCAGAGAACACCCCCACTTCTGACATTATGATGGAGGGAAGGTTATTGTTGAAACAGCTGAAGATGGTTAGGCCATTACCCTGAGGAACTCCTGCAGCGATGCCCTGGGACTGAGATGACTGACCTCTAATAATCACAACCATCTTCCTTTGT